>NC_140313.1:14730130-15187630 GCF_964211825.1 Aythya ferina
TCTTAAGAGGTGGTACTCCAAAAATGACCAGGACTGATGGAGCTCGATGTCTTCAAAAGCAGTTTCCCAGGGGACCTTACTAACTAGTTCCCTGAGTGCTGTGAAGTCTGCTCTCCCCATATCCAGGGCTGAAGTTTTGGTGCAGTTTTCCTCCTGTGACTAAAGATTTTGAGAAATGTGTTCATCTGATTCGTGCCTCTGATTTCTCTTCCAACCTAGACAATTCTGTGATTCTGTGAAAACAAAACAAACAAACAAACAAAAAGAATTTGGACCTGGCTTCGGAATACAAACAGAGGCAATTGGCTAGCCTCTTTCTAGGGCAATTGGCCCCTGATGTCAGAAAGAAATTGTCTTAGGCTGCAGGCAGGATTGACAGGGACCTTGGACTTCTACCTTAACAGGTCCACTGACCATGGGACACGTTTCACATCTAAGGTGTTACGGGACTAAACCACAGCCCTAGGCATTAAATGGGAATACCATACTCCATGGCATCCACAAAGTTCAGGATGAGTTGAGAGAATGAATCAAACAATTAAACAACAATTGGCTAAATTAATGATTGAAACCCAACTGTCTTGGATAAAATGTTTTCCATTGGCATTATTGAATATTAGGACTATGCCCCATAGTGAAATGGGTATCTCACCTTATGAGATGTTATATGGAATGCCGTATTCCCAAGGAATGCCATTGGATTATTCTTTGATAGAGAATTATGAAAACTCTCTTGTTTCAATTTATGTCTGATGTGTATCACCCCCCTGCCATGCATCATTGTGAAGAGTCTTATTTCATCTTCTTGCTGACCTTGTAGGTTTTGAAAGGCTGCTATTAGGCTCGCCAAAACTTTCTTTTGCTCAGGCTGAACAAGCCTAGTTCTCTCAGCCTCTCTTCATAGGGGATGTGCTCCAGCTACCTGATCATGTCGATGGCCCTCTGCTGAACTTGCTCCGGTTTATCAACATCCTTCTTTGTATTGGGAGGGATCCAAACGTAGATTGGATAAGTCTCTGAGCCAATAAATGCAGCATATCTCAGTGTGGAATATTTAAATACTGAGGATACAAGCGATTTCAAGAGAGTTAACTTGCTACATTTTTCACTGTATTTTTGTTCTTTAATGTTTAGGTGCCTTGACCCAAGCCATTCGCAATTTTGCAAAAAGCATTGAAGGTTGGCTTTCCAGTGCCATGAACAATATTCCACAGAGAATGATAGAAACCAAGGTAAACAAAGCTTACTGCACTTTTCATTACTTTATGCAAATGTACACTGAATGTCATTTAAAATCTAAAAGTAATAACATTTTAACTTCTATGCTAAGTGTCATTTAAGTTGAATTTCAAACATGAAACACAGGACTGGAAATCATTTTCTTTTGCATTTGTGGTGGTTTTACCGTGCTGGGCAGCTAAACCCCACAACCGCTCTCTCACTCCCCCTCCTTTAGATAAGGAGGGGGAGAAGTAAAGCAAAGAACAACTCACGGGTTGAGATAAGGATAATTTAATTAAAGGGAAATAATTATAATAATTAAATAAAGACTACCATGAACTAAACAATTTAACTAAGGGGAAAGAAAAAGGGAAAGGGGAAAAGGGAGGGGAAAAGGAAAAATAAAAAGAAGGGAGGAAAACAAACAAACAAAATAAATGAAGGCTATATGGAAGTGCAGAGGAAAGAAATTACTCTCTACTTCCCACAAATGAGCGATGATTGACCACGTCCTTGAAGCAAGGCCTCAACGCACGCAGCCGGTGTTCGAGAGGAGGACCGACGTCTTCTCAACGAGAGCCCACCCCTCCCCTCTTCTTCCTGTTTCCACCTTTTATTGCTGAGTGTGACATCACATGGTATGGAATATCCCTTTGATTGGTTTAGGTCAGCTGCCCTGGTGATGTTTCTTTCTCACTTTTTGCCCACCCCCTAGGAGGGTTAGAGAAAGGCCCAATGCTGTGCCACTGCTGCTCAACAGCAGACACAACACTGGTGTGATACCACTGCTGTTCCAACTACAAGTGCAGGGTACAGCACTGTATGGGCTGCTGCCGGGAAAGTTAACATTCCAGCCAGACCCAGTACAACCTCCACCCCTTATTCCATAACAGTTGTGTCACACTCAGATCCCCATATTTTAGCATACAAGCATTCTCATCATTATTCCTTGTCCTTTAACAGGACAAGGATTTAACAGAACAGGATTAATAGGCAGGTGTATCTTTTCATTCCATAGGTCTTTCTTGGAAAATGTTCATAAGAACTGTTGATGATTAGGTCTTCATCTGCCAAAGTGGCCACTCAAGGCAGGTGGAGTTGGATGTCTGGACACCAGCACCAGCTTAGCTCAAGTCCTTGTTGCACTGCCCGGCTCCTTGCAAAGTTGACCTGTCGTTGATCCTACAGCATCTTCCTTCAACATATAACTTAGATTACAGATTAGTTTTCTCTCAATGTCAAATCTCCTTGAGGCACACACTTGATATCCCCATTCTTTTGCATGACCCACCAGGTATACCCCGGTCCTTGGGTGAAGACAATCCCACGAGTGGGTTTGCCTTTTCCCGAGGCAGGAGCAACCCACACTGCCTTCCCCATCCACCTTCCTATATGCACTACGGGAACTTTAGCTCCTTTCACAGTGTGTAGGGGTTTTGTTTTGACAGGACCAGCACGGCTGTCAGACCCCCTATTGTTAACTAGCCAAGTGGCTTCTGGTAGATTTGTGTCCCATTGTTTCCACGTCCCAGCACCTAATGCTCGTAACATAGTCTTTAACAGTCCATTGTACCTCTCAACCTTCCCAGAGGCTTGTGGGTGATAAGGGATGTGGTACACCCACTCAATACCATGCCTCTTTGCCCAGGAGGTAACAAGATTGTTTCGGAAATGACTCCCATTGTCAGACTCAATTCTCTCTGGTGTACCATGACGCCACAATACTTGTCTTTCCAGGCCCAAGATAGTGTTTCGGGCCGTGGCATGGTTTACAGGGTATGTTTCCAGCCACCCAGTAGTTGCTTCTGCCATGGTGAGTATGTACCGTTTTCCTTGGCGAGTTTTTGGGAGTGGTCCGATATAGTCAATTTGCCAGGCCTCACCATATTGAAACCCTAGCCGTCTCCCCCTGTTCCAGGGAGATTTTACCTTCATGGCTTTCTTGATTGCAGCACAGGTCTCACACTCATAGGTAACCTGTGTGATGGCCTCAATGGTCAAGTCCACCCCTCGATCATGAGCCCATCTGTAAGTGGCATCCCTCCCCAGATGTCCTGATGTTTCATGGGCCCATCGAGCTACAAACAGCTCACCCTTACGTTCCCAGTCTAGGTCCACCTGAGCCACTTCAATTTTCGAAGCTTGATCCACTTCTTCGTTGTTCTGATGTTCTTCAGTAGTGCGACTCTTGGGCATGTGGGCATCTACATGACGTACTTTAACATCCAGGTTTTCTACCCGGGCAGCAATATCTTGCCACAGGGTAGCAGCCCAGATAGGTTTACCTCTGCGCTGCCAGTTGCTCTCTTTCCATTGCTGCAGCCACCCCCACAGAGCATTTGCCACCATCCATGAATCAGTATAAAGATACAATACTGGCCAATTTTCTCTTTCGGCGATGTCTAGGGCTAGTTGTATGGCTTTTACTTCTGCATACTGACTCGACTCACCTTCCCCTTCCATGGCTTCCACAACTTGTTGTATGGGATTCCACACAGCAGCTTTCCATTTCCGATGGCTCCCTATCACACGGCAGGATCCGTCAGTAAACAACGCATACTGCTTTCTGTCTTCTGGCAACTCATTGTATGGTGGTGCCTCTTCAGCATGGGTTACCTCTTCTGTTGGCACTCCGAAATCTCTGCCTTCCGGCCAGTCCATAATCTCTTCCAGGATTCCTGGGCGATTGGGTTTTCCCATTCGAGCCTGCTGTGTAATTAACGCTATCCACTTACTCCACGTAGCATCAGTTGCATGGTGTGTAGTGGGAATTTTCTCTTTGAACATCCAATGTAACACAGGTAGCCGCGGTGCCAAGAGGAGCTGTGCCTCTGTACCCACAACTTCTGAAGCAGCTCGAACACCCTCATATGCTGTGAGTATTTCTTTTTCAGTTGGGGTGTAATTGGCTTCTGATCCTCGATAGCCCCGACTCCAGAAGCCCAGAGGTCGACCTCAAGTTTCTTCTGGGGTTTTCTGCCAAAGGCTCCAGGTGAGGCCATGCTCCCCAGCTGCAGTGTACAGTATATTTTGCACAGCTGGTCCAGTACGGACAGGCCCAAGGGCTACTGCACGAGCTATTTCTTGTTTGATTTGTTCAAAGGCCTGTTGTTGCTCAGGGCCCCACTCAAAATAGTTCCTCTTTTGAGTCACTCGATATAGAGGACTCCCAAGCTGACTATAGCCTGGCACATGCATTCTCCAGAATCCCACGAGGCCTAGGAAAGCTTGCATTTCCTTTTTGCTAGTCGGCGGAGACATTTCTGTTATTTTATTGATCACATCCATTGGAATATGGCGACATCCATCCTGCCATTTTACCCCCAAGAACTGGATTTCCTGTGTAGGCCCCTTGACCTTGCTCTGTTTAATGGCAAAACCAGCTTTCAGGAGAATTTGGATTATTTTCTTCCCTTTCTCAAAAACTTCTTCTGCTGTGTTGCCCCACACGAGGATGTCGTCAATGTACTGAAGGTGCTCAGGAGCTCCCCCTTGCTCCAGTGCACACTGGATCAGTCCATGGCAAATGGTAGGGCTGTGTTTCCACCTCTGGGGCAGCCGATTCCAGGTGTATTGGATGCCCCTCCAAGTGAAAGCAAACTGCGGCCTGCATGCTGCTGCCAAAGGGATGGAGAAAAATGCATTAGCAATATCAATTGTGGCGTACCACTTGGCTGCCTTTGACTCTAGTTCGTACTGAAGTTCTAGCATGTCCGGCACTGCAGCACTCAGTGGTGGCGTGACTTCATTCAGGCCTCGATAGTCCACTGTTAGCCTCCACTCGCCATTAGACTTTCGTACTGGCCATTAAAGGGTGAGCGAGTCTTGCTGATTACTCCCTGACTCTCCAGTCGGTGAACCAACTCATGGATGGGAATCAGGGAGTCTCGGTTGGTGCGATATTGCCGTCGGTGCACCGTTGTAGTCGCAATTGGTACCTGTTGTTCTTCAACCTTCAGCAATCCTGCAACAGAAGGGTCTTCTGAAAGGCCAGGCAGGGTAGACAGCTGCCTAATCTTCTCTGTGCTCAAAGCAGCTATGCCAAAAGCCCACCGGTATCCTTTTGGATCCTTGAAGTACCCTCTCTTGAGATAGTCTATGCCAAGGATACACGGAGCCTCTGGGCCAGTCACAATGGGATGCTTTTGCCACTCATTCCCAGTTAGACTCACTTCAGCTTCCAGTACAGAGAGTTGTTGGGATCCCCCTGTCACTCCAGAGATACAGGTGAGTTCTGTCCCTTGGTAGCCTGATGGCATTAAGGTACATTGTGCGCCAGTGTCCACTAAAGCTTTGTTTTCTTGTGGTTCTGATGTGCCAGGCCATCACATCCACACAGTCCAATAAATCCGGTTATCCCTCTCCTCCACGTGGCCAGAGGCAGGGCCCCTCTAGTCCTGGCTGGAGTGTCTGCCACTTAATTCTTGCAAATGAGAGGTAGAGGTCCCTTCATCAGGGTCAAGAATAACATCAGCTCTTCTACTGCCTCTGGGGTACTGCCCAATAGAAACTGGAGCAGCATTTCTCTTAGGAGCCCCTCTTCTTGCTGCTGTATTTCCTTTCAGTTCACGTACCCGAGCAGCTAGGGTTGAAGTAGGTACACCATCCCATTTCCTCATATCTTCCCCATGGTCACGCAGATAAAACCACAAGGTGCCACGTGGTGTACGTCTTGGGTACTCTCTCTCTTGAGCAGGCGAATGCTGATTCTTAGTGGCTGAAGTATCACTCTGTCTAAATGAGGGGGAATATACTTGTTCCACGAGCTTGTCAAGTCCTTTAGACAGTTTCTCCACAGCTGAGACACAAGACTGTAGCGGAGCAGAGAGATTGTCTTCATATTGTTGAAGCTGGCAGGACACATCATACATTGAGGTCTCTTCCAACCTAGAAAATTCTGTGATTCTGTGATTCTGTGATTGTTGGTCCCATCCCCTCCTCCCAGCGAATTGCTGCCAGGGTACTGGCATGTGCTGATGGTGCACTCCGCACAAATTTACGCCACATGGATGTTGTGCACCGGACTTCATCGGGGTCTTGAGGTGTCTGGGCATTGTCCAAATCACTATAAATCATCTCCCGCACAGCTAATTCCCGCAGATTCTGGAGACCTTTATCCATAGTGGTCCACTTGCCTATGTGATATACAATATCTTCCTTATGGGGATATGTTTCTCTCATAGCTGCCAGGAGTCGTCTCCAGAGGCTGAGGGCCTGTGCTCCTCTCCCGATTACTTTGTAGCTGTTCCAGCTACAAGTGCAGAGTACGGCACTGTATGGGCTGCTGCCGGGAAAGTTAACATTTCAGCCAGACCCAGTACAGCATTAAAAAATAAAAAAAAAGAATAGAAAAAACTGTATTCGTTGTATTATATGTGAATTGCAACATCTGAGAGCTGATCTGAGATAAATGGATTTTTTTTCATAGATTGCCACTGTAAGTGCCTTTGCCCAGACTCTGCGAAGATACACATCTCTTAATCACCTGGCTCAGGCAGCTCGGGCTGTGCTTCAGAACACTTCTCAGATCAACCAGATGCTCAGTGATCTCAACCGTGTTGATTTTGCCAATGTCCAGGTAAACTCTAGCTTTAAACAACAGACTTTTTAAAAAATGTATTTCCCCCCCATTTTTTTGTTGTTGTTACTATTTCTTATTATTCCATCAATAAAGCAAAGTGAGAACATTTTCCTGATTTTTGTATATGCAGTGATTCAGTTGAAACTTACCAACTTACACTTTAGCCTTAAGTAGAAGCTCAGAGCCATTATCTGTTTCCATTGTCTCTGAAGACTTCTTATCTTTCAGACCATAAATTCTGCCAATTTTCATTTGGTGCAAATGAAAGTATAGAGTATATGTGGTCTTAGAATGGACATCATGAATGATGCATAAATATGAAAATTTGGACAATAGCATAGCTTCTGATCTTCCATAAAAATATTAATCGAACAGCACTATTTCTAGTAGAGATTGTTTCATTAAATTAATTTTTATTTCAAAGATGATGTCATTAATATACTTTCTTCAACTGTTTGTGTTTAAATTTCCCACCTTTCCTAAGTAACTGGTTAGTACTAGTTTCCAGAAATCTGTAAAAGATGAACTTATTATTTTTCATTAAGTATAAAAAAAGGTTTCCCTTTTACCTCTTTCTTCCTCCATGCAGTGGGGTTCCTGCATCGAGGAAACCCCAGGGAGTGGAGAGAGCCATGGGAGTGGAGAGAGCTGCCAGGAGCTGGCAGCCCTCACAAGAGCAGCTGGCAAGGCTTGGGAAGGGCCAGGAGCAGGGGTGGCCACCCCCCCCACACCCTCCCACAAGTACAAAGGCAGCCCCTAGGGAGCATGAGTGACCAGGAGTGCGGCAATCAAGGTGTGGCGTGTCAGTCAGGGTGTGGTGTGAAACCACAGTTTGCATGACAGTTTGTGTGGGAGCTTTGCCAGCTCAAACAGGGAGTGATGCTATCCACCCAGCAAACGGCCTCTCTAAGCTCTACACTCATCACAACTGACACAGTTTCCCAGACAGAGCTTCGGTGGGATGAACGGATGAAAGACATGGACTCACAATGGCTATTGAACTGGAGATGTTTACTACAATTTTTCTCCACTACGTATACATTCCCCATAGCCCCAAACACTGTTCACGTTCCTGAATCTGTCATGCAATTGGTCAGAGACCCTCAAACACGTGCCTTAAGCCAGCCAGCAATTGGCCACTGTACAAAGCTCATCTTTAACACTGCAGCAAAGTTATTTCACAAAATCACAGAATCACAGAATCGTCTAGGTTGGAAGAGACCTCAAGATCATCGAGTCCAACCTCTGACCTAACACTAACAAGTCCTCCACTAAACCATATCGCCAAGTTCAACATCTAAACGTCTTTTAAAGACCTCGAGGGATGGTGATTCCACCACTTCCCTGGGCAGCCTGTTCCAATGCCTCACAACCCTCTCAGTAAAGAAGTTCTTCCTAAGATCCAACCTAAAACACCCCTGGCGCAACTTTAGTCCATTCCCCCTCGTCCTTTCACCAGGCATGTGGGAGAACAGACCAACCCCCACCTCGCTACAGCCTCCTTTGAGGTATCTGTAGAGAGCGATAAGGTCGCCTCTGAGCCTCCTTTTCTCCAGGCTGAACAAGCCCAGCTCCCTCAGCCGCTCCTCGTAGGACCTGTTCTCCAGGCCCCTCACCAGCTTCGTCGCCCTTCTCTGGACTCGCTCAAGCACCTCGATGTCCTTCTTGTAGCAAGAGGCCCAAAACTGAACACAGTACTCGAGGTGCAACCTCACCAGAGCTGAGTACAGGGGGACAATCACTTCCCCAGACCTACTGGCCACACTGTTTCTTATACAAGCCAGGATGCTGCTCGCCTTCTTGGCCACCTGAGCACACTGCTGGCTCATATCCAACCAGATATTGACCAATACTCCCAGGTCCTTCTCTGCCAGGCAGCTTTCCAACCACTCCTCTCCCAGCCTGTAGCTCTGCTTGGGGTTGTTGCGCCCCAGGTGCAGGACCCGGCACTTGGCCTTGTTGAACTTCATGCAGTTGACCTCAGCCCATCGGTGCAGCCTATCCAGATCCTCCTGCAGAGCCTTCCTACCCTCAAGCAGATCGACACACGCACCTAGCTTGGTGTCATCTGCGAACTTACTGAGGGTGCACTCAATGCCCTCGTCCAGATAATCGATAAAGATATTAAAGAGTACTGGCCCCAGTACTGAGCCCTGAGGGACGTCACTAGTGACCGGCCTCCAACTGAACTTGACTCCATTCACCATGACTCTTTGGGCCCGGCTATCCAGTCAGTTTCTAACCCAACGAAGAATGCGCCAGTCCAAGCCACGAGCAGCCAGTTTCTTGAGGAGAATGTTTTGAGAAACAGTGTCAAAAACCTTGCTGAAGTCAAGGTAGACAACATCCACAGCCTTTCCCTCATCCACCAAACACGTCACTTTGTCATAGAAGGAGATCAGGTTCGTCAAGCAGGATCTGCCTTTCATAAATCCATGCTGACTGGGCCTGATCACCTGCTTCCCCTGCAAGTGCCACGTGATGACTCTCAAGATAATCTGCTCCATGAGCTTCCCTGGCACTGAGGTCAAACTAACAGGCCTATAGTTCCCCAGGTCTACCCTCCGGCCCTTCTTGTAGATGGGCATAACATTTGCTATCCGCCAGCTGACTGGGACCTCCCCCAATAGCCAGGACTGTTGATAAATGATGGAAAGCGGCTTGGCTAGCTCCTCCGCCAGTTCTCTCAGTATCCTTGGGCGGATCCCATCCGGCCCCATCGACTTGTGCACATCCAAGTGCCGTACCAGGTCACCAACCAGTTCTTCGTGGATAGTGAGGGCCACATTCTGCTCCCCATCCCCTTCCACCAGCTCAGGGTACTGGGTGTCCAGAGAACAACTGCTCTTGGCACTAAAGACTGAGGCAAAGAAGGCATTAAGCACCTCAGCCTTTTCCTCATCTCTTGTAACTAAGTTCCCCCCTTCATCCAGTAAAGGATGGAGATTCTCCTTAGTCCTCTGTTTTGTGTTGACGTATTTGTAAAAACATTTTTTGTTTTCTTTAAAGGCAGTAGCGAGATTGAGCTCCAGATGAGCTTTGGCCTTTCTAATTTTGTCCCTGCACTGCCTCGCAACATCCTTATAGTCCTCCCGAGTGGCCCGCCCTCTTTTCCAAAGATTGTAAACCCTCTTTTTCCTCCTAAGCTCAAGCCACGATTCTCTGTTCAGCCAGGCTGGTCTTCTTCCACGTCGGCTCGTGGGGACAGACTGCTCCTGTGCCATTGAGATTTCCTTCTTGAAGAGTGCCAGGCCTTCCTGGACTCCTCTGGCCTGGACTCCTCTGGCCTTCAGAACCACCTCCCAAGGGACCCTGTCAACCAGTGTCCTTAACAGCTCAAAGTCAGCCCTCCAGAAGTCCAATACAGCGGTTCTACGGGTCCCCTTCCTGGCTAAGGAGGACCCAGGGAACTACGGGACTGTCAGCCTGACCTCGGTGCCAGGAAAGGTGATGGAACAGGTCATCTTGAATGCAATCACACAGCATGTGCTGGACAGCCGGGGGATCAGGCCCAGTCAGCATGGGTTCATGAAATGCAAGTCCTGCCTGACCAACCTCATCTCCTTCTATGACCAGGTAACCTGCTTGGTGGATGAGGGAAAGGCTGTTGACGTAGTCTACCTAGACTTCATCAAAGCCTTTGACATGGTCTCCCATAATACTCTCCTGGAGAAGCTGGAAGCCCATGGCTTGTACAGGTATACTCTTTGTTGGGTTAAAAATTGGCTGGATGGCCTGGCCCAGAGAGTGGTGGTGAATGGAGTGAAATCCAGCTGGTGACTGGTCCTGAGTGGTGTTCCCCAGGGGTTGGTGTTGGGGCCCATCCTCTTTATATGATGATTTCGATTAGAGAATTGAGTGCACTCTCAATAAGTTTGAAGGCAACACCAAGTTGGGGGTGGGGGGGGGTGTTGATCTGCCAGACGGTAGGAAGGCCCTGCAGAGGGACCTGGACAGGATGGGTCAATGGGCAGAGGCCAACCGGATGAGGTTCAACATGGCTACATACTGGGTCCTGCACTTTGGTCAGAACAACCCCATGCAGCGCTACAGGCTTGGAGCAGAGTGGCTGGAAAGCTGTGCAGAGGATAAGGATCTGGGGTGTTGGTCGAGGCTCACCTGAACGTGAGCTGGCTGTGCGCCCAGGTGGCCAACGGCATCCTGGCTTGTGTCAGGGCTAGAGTGGGCAGCAGGACTAGGGAGGTGATTGTCCCCCTGTACTCAGCTCTGGTGAGGCCACACCTTGTGTACTGTGTTCTGTTTTGGGCCCCTCACTACAAGAAAGACATTGAGGTCCTGGAGAGTGTCCAGAGAAAGGCAAAAAAGCTGGTGAAAGGTCTAGAGAACAAGTCTTATGAGGTGCGGATGAGGGAACTGGGGTTGTTTATACTGGAGAAGAGGAGGCTCAGGGGAGACCTTATTGCTCTCTACAACTACCTGAAAGGAACTGACTTTGAGCTGCTAAGGACGCTGGTTGGTAGAGTCCCTTGGGAGGCGGTTCTGAAGGGCAGAGGAGTCCAGGAAGGCTGGGCGCTCTTCAAGAGGGAAATCTTAATGGCACAGGAATGGTCTGTCCCCACGTGCCCAAAGACGAGCTGTCGGGGAAGAAGACCAGCCTGGATGAACAGAGAATTGTGGCTTGAGCTTAGGAGAAAAAAGAGGGTTTATCATCTTTGGAAAAGTGGGCAGGCCACTAGGGAGGACTATAAGGATGTTGTGAGGCAGTGCAGGGACAAAATTAGAAAGGCCAAAGCTCATCTGGAGCTCTATCTGGCTACTTCCGTTAAAGATAAAAAAAATGTTTTTATAAATACATCAACACAAAAAGGCCTGTCAGTTTGACCTCAGTGCCAGGGAAGCTCATGGAGCAGATTATCTTGAGAGTCATCATGTGGCACTTGCAGGGGAACCAGGTGATCAGGCCCAGTCAGCATGGGTTTATGAAAGGCAGGTCCTGCTTGACGAACCTGATCTCCTTCTATGACAAAGTGACGTGTTTGGTGGATGAGGGAAAGGCTGTGGATGTTGTCTACCTTGACTTCAGCAAGGCTTTTGACACCATTTCCCACAGCATTCTCCTCAAGAAACTGGCGTATGCTTCGTTGGGTTAGAAACTGGGTGGATAGCCAGGCCCAAAAAGTCGTGGTGAATGGAGTCAAATCCAGTTGGAGGCCAGTCACTAGTGGCGTTCCCCAGGGCTCGGTGCTGGGGCCAGTACTCTTTAATATCTTCATCGATGATCTGGACAAGGGCATCGAGTGCACCCTCCGTAAGTTTGCAGATGACACCAAGCTAAGTGTGTGTGTCGATCTGCTTGAGGGTAGGAAGGCTCTGCAGGAGGATTTGGATAGGCTGCACCGATGGGCTGAGGCCAACTGTATGAAGTTTAACAAGGCCAAGTGCCGGGTCCTGCACCTGGGGCGCAACAACCCCAAGCAGCGCTACAGGCTGGGAGAGGAGTGGTTGGAAAGCTGCCTGGCAGAGAAGGACCTGGGAGTATTGGTCAATATCTGGTTGGATATGAGCCAGCAGTGTGCTCAGGTGGCCAAGAAGGCGAGCAGCATCCTGGCTTGTATCAGAAACAGTGTGACCAGCAGGGCTAGGGAGGTGATTGTCCCCCTGTACTCGGCTCATGTGAGTCCGCACCTCGAGTCCTGTGTTCAGTTTTGGGCCCCTTGCTGCAAGAAGGACATCGAGGTGCTTGAGCGGGTCCAGAGAAGGGCGACGAAGCTGGTGAGGGGCCTGGAGAACAAGTCCTACGAGGAGCGGCTGAGGGAGCTGGGCTTGTTCAGCCTGGAGAAGAGGAGGCTCAGGGGCGACCTTATCGCTTTCTACAGGTACCTTAAAGGAGGCCGTAGCGAGGTGGGGGTTGGTCTGTTCTCCCACATGCCTGGTGAAAGGACGAGGGGGAATGGACTAAAGTTGCGCCAGGGGTGTTTTAGGTTGGATCTTAGGAAGAACTTCTTTACCGAAAGGGTTGTTAGGCATTGGAACAGGCTGCCCAGGGAAGTGGTGGAGTCACCATCCCTGGAAGTCTTTAAAAGACGTTTAGATGTAGAGCTTAGGGATATGGTTTAGTGGGGACTGTTAGTGTTAGGTCAGAGGTTGGACTCGATGATCTTGAGGTCTCTTCCAACCTAGAAATTCTGTGATTCTGTGATTCTGTGATTCTGTGAAGTTTTGGGGAGCTGGGGGTCAGCCTTTTCTCACAGATAACTAGTGATAGGACAAGAAGGAATGGTCTCAAGTTGTGCCAGGGGAAGTTTAGGTTGGAAATTAGAAGACAATTCTTCTTAGGAAGAGTAGTCAGGCATAGGAACGTGTTGCCCAGGAAGGTGGTGGAGTCACTGTCCCTGGGGGTGTTTAAGGAAACGTTGGATGTGGTGCCTAGGGACATGGTTTAGTGGGTGATATTGGTAGTAGGGGGATGGTTGGACCAGATGACCTTGGAGGTCTTTTCCAACCTTAATGATTCTGTGATTCTATATATGTGGAAGATATCTTCCTGACACAGCTGATGAGTGAGCCAACTAGGGAAGGTGTCCCATCAGACATTTTGCTTGTGATCAGAGAAGGAATTGTGTGTGATGAGGACAACCATGTGGTCAGGCCCAGTCAGCATGGGTTTATGAAAGGCAGGTCCTGCCTGATTAACCTGATCTCCTTCCATGAGAAGTTGATCTGTCATTAGATGAGGGATGGTCTGTGGATGTTGTCTACCTAGACTTTACTAAAGCTTTTGACACCATTTCCCACAGCATTCTCCTTAAGAAACTGGCTGCTCGTGGCTTGGATGTGTATACGCTTCGCTGGGTAAAAAGCTGTCTGGGTTACTAGGCCCAAAGGGTCATGATGAATGCAGTTAGATCTAGTTGGCTGCCAGTCACGAGTAGTGCCCTCCCAAGGCTTGGTATCGCGTCCAGTTCTCTTCGATGTCTTTCTCAGTGATCTAGATGAGGGGCATTGAGTGCACCCTCAGTAAGTTCGCAGATGACACCAAGTTAGGTGTGTGTGTCGATCTGCTTGAAGGTAGGAAGGCTCTGCAGGAGGATCTGGATAGGCTGCACCGATGGGCTGAGGCCAACTGTATGAAGTTCAACAAGGCCAAGTGCCGGGTCCTGCACCTGGGGCGCAACAACCCCAAGCAGCGCTACAGGCTGGGAGAGGAGTGGTTGGAAAGCTGCCTGGCAGAGAAGGACCTGGGAGTATTGGTCAATATCTGGTTGGACATGAGCCAGCAGTGTGCTCAGGTGGCCAAGAAGGCCAACAGCATCCTGGCTTGTATAAGAAACAGTGTGGCCAGCAGGACTAGGGAAGTGATTGTCCCCCTGTACTCAGCTCTGGTGAGGCTGCACCTCAAGTACTGTGTTCAGTTTTGGGCCCCTCACTACAAGAAAGACATCAAGGTGTTTGAGCAAGTCCCGAGAACGGCAGCAAAGCTGGTGAAATCTCTAGAGAACAAGTCTTATGAGGAGCAGCTGAGGGAGCTGGGGTGGTTTAGCCTGGAGAAGAGGAGGCTCTGGGGAGACCTTATTGTGCTCTACAGTAACCTTTAAAGAGGCTGTAGCGAGGTGGGGATTGGTCTCTTCTCCCAAGCACCAAGTGATAAGACAAGAGCAAATGGCCTTAAGTTGTGCTGGGGGGTGTTTAGGTTGGATATTAGGAAAAATTTCTTCATTGAAAGGGTTGTAAGGCATTGGTAAAATTTGCCCAGGGAAATGGTTGAGTTACCATCCCTGGAGGTATTTAAAAGACGTGTAGATGTGGTGCTTAGGGATGTGGTTTCGAGGTAGACTTTGCAGTGCTATACAGTGGTTGGACTCAATGTTCTTAGAGGTTTTTTCCAACCTAAATGATTCTATGATTTTCCTTAGAAGAAACAACAGCTTTTTCTCCTGTTGTTCAACTAATTGACATGGTCCAGTGTAGTGTTTTTTCCCTGCTACGCATCACAACTGCTCATAGGCAAAACAGAGTATTATATATAATATATATACAATAGACAATATATATTTATAGGGAGATGAATATAATTTATTGCCTATCACTAGCATACTAGAAAAGTGAGAAATTAAAGCAAACTAAAAACATTCCCCCCTCATCCTTCTATGTCCTCCCCCCGAGCGGCTCAGCGGAACGGGGAATGGGGGTTTCAGTCAGTCCATAGCGCTTTGTCTCCATTGCTTCTTCATGGTCATTCACTACGCCTGCTCCAACGTGGGATCCCTTCCATGGGCTGCAGTCCTTCCCAACTGATCCTATATGGGCTTCCCACAGACAACAGCTCTTCAAGAACTGCTCCAATATTGGTCTGTACCACAGGGTCCATCCTTCAGGAGCAAACTGCTCCAACATGGGTCCCCCACGGGTGGCAGCTCCTCTCCATGGGCTACAGGTCCAGCAGAAGTGTCTTATTGGTCTTATTTAAGGAATGGCACAAAGTTGTGCCAGGGGATATTCAGACTAGATGTTAGGAAAAAATTCTTTACTGTGAAAGTGGTCAAACACTGGAACAGGCTTCCTAGAGAGGTGGTTGATGCCCCATGCCTGTCAGTGTTCAAGAGGCATTTTGACAATCCCCTCACATATATGCTTTAGCTTTTGTTTAGCCCTGAAGAGGTCAGGCAGTTGGACTAGATGGTCTTTGTAGGTCCCTTCCAACTGAACTGTTCTGTTCTGTTCTGTTCTGTTCTGTTCTATTCTATTCTATTCTATTCTATTCTATTCTATTCTATTCTATTCTATTCTATTCTATTCTACGTATTACAGCCTATGGATAAACACAACAACCCCATTTTTTGCCTAATAAACAAATCTCTTTTCAAGTGAGGTGCTTAAAAATATTTAAAAAAAACATATTTGAAGATAGAATAATAACTGCTTCAAAGCAATAGAAAACATGGTACTTTGGTTTCTTTTCCTCTTTGTTTCTTACTCTCTCAGCTTCCATTTGACTGTCCTTTCCACTACTTGTTCTTGTAGTCCTAAGCCTGACAATTTCTGAATTTTTTACTAGAAAAAATATGAATGAAAGAAGTTGAAAATTCTTCCATGAAAACCAATATGGACCACTGCAATGTACTTGCATTTTTTCGATTGTACTTTTGTGTGTGCTTTATTTGATGCCCGTTTTCATACTTTGGGTCGCTTGCTCTTATTTTCTTTCAACAAAATTTAAAGATGTGAAAATAAAAAAACTCATTAGTTTGGCTAAGAAGTGTATTTAATCCTTTTAATTGTTCAATCTTCAAGAATAATTTGTCTTTTGTTTTCATGTTTGCCATGTGTTGTAACAGGAGCAGGCTTCCTGGGTGTGTCAGTGTGATGACATTATAGTTCAAAGACTAGAAACAGATTTCAAGATGATTCTACAGCAGCAGAGCACTCTGGAGCAGTGGGCTGCCTGGCTTGATAATGTAATGATGCAAGCATTGAAACCATATGAAGGAAGACCCAGCTTTCCTAAAGCAGCACGAGAATTTATTTTAAAATGGTCTTTCTACAGGTAGTTTTTACTAGTCTTCTAAATTATTTTAGCTATTTTATTATTTTCTGAAATGTATACTATAATAATGTTGACAAAATTAAAAAAAAAAACAACTTCATACAATAGTTTGAAAAGCTGTTTCCTTTTTCCAGAAAAAAATAGTGTTGTTAATATCAAACTTGAGACTATGTGTAACTCAGCAGTGGATGAAATAAACCTTGTATATTATTTGAAGTCTTGTGCAAATGTAATGAGGTTAGAAATCACAAAATGTGAATTGCATTCAGGAGACATAACAATAAGAACATGCTGGTCTGAGTATCTCAAGGATATTCAAAATCTTGAAGAACTATCGTAGCTAGCTCAGAGGATAAGAGGGCACTGAAGGAGAAAGGGAGAATGAACAAGTAGGAAAAAAATATCTTCCCCTGTCCCCTCCACAGATTGGCTCCCTGATGAAAAAAGGCAATAGGTGTAATTGTTAATAGTTTCCAAGATATGGTTTCCCAAGTATAGAGTCGACGACATTGCTGAGTACAAATACCAGGTTAGGGTCATGACCAGCAATTTCAACATATCATAAGCCATCGTTACACCGCACAGTACCATAATGATCTTAAACCAGGGCCCGGAAAGGATAAGCAGCACAACAGGGAGCACATAAGGAAAGTAACATGCTATATAACTCAATTTGGAAAACAGGCACAGCAGACTTGAGATTAAAGCAATCAGCATTATGACTAGCAACTATTAAGCAGGTCTAATACTTATACCAATTTTAGTTTAACACACTCTGGTCAGATCTGTTGTTATCTCAACCCTTCATGCCCCACGTTGGGCGCCAAAAAGAACTGTTGTGGTTTAACCTGGCCGGTAGCTAAACATTACACAGCCGTTCGCTCATCCTCCCCCCTCCCTCTCTAGGATGGGAGAGAGAAATAGGAAAGTGAAGCCTGTGGGTTGAGATAAAGACAGTTTATTAAGACATAATAATAATAATAATAATAATAATAATAATAATAATAATAGCACTAATAATAATGTGTATGAAACAAGTGATGCACAATTGCAATTGCTCACCACCTGCTGACCGATGCCCAGCCTATCCCTGAGCAGCCGGCCTCCCCACCCTGGTACCCTGGCTAGCCACCCCTATCTATTGTTTAGCATGACATCAGATAGTATGGAATACCCCTTTGGCCACTTTGGGTCAGCTGTCCTGGGTCTGTCCCCTCCCAGCTCTTGCTCCACCCCTAACCTGCCTGTTGGCAGGACAGAGCGAGAAGCTGAAAAGTCCTTGGCTTGGTGTAAGCACTGCTCTGCAACAATTAAAACAACATTGTGTTATCAACATTCTTCTCATCCTAATCCAAAACATAGCATCCTACCAGCTACTAGGAAGAAAATTAACTCTATCCTAACTGAAACCAGGACAGAATTTTATCCCGAGTTAGAAACATGGTTTGAAACACTTTGCGTTGAATAGCTATATAATTTTAAAGACAATATTCTTAATAATATTAATTAAAATACCATGATTTCTATTTTTATTATGTAGGGAAGACAAAATCTTTTTTAGTGTGTAAAAATGCATTAAAAAAAAAAATCCCATGTCAGCTGCTACTGTAGCAGTTATCATAGTAAAGGTAGCTTTTTTTTTTTTTTTTCCAAAATGGTACATTGTAGCATCTACTTTATGAAGGTATCATATGGATGTTTTTGTCCACAATCTGTATTTGTCTATTTTAAGATATAAACAAACTTATTTTTGCATTATTTATATACTACAAGTTTAAAAGCAATACCAATTAACACCTTAGTACTAGGAATATGAGCACATCAGGCATAATATTTTGAATGACTACTTTGTTTAAAATTAAATAATCTTAATACAGTTGTACTGTTTAAAATTTTAACAAAGAACTTTCTTCCACTGTGGTCAGTTTTTACATGTGCTCACATATTGGTAATTGTGCATATAACAAAACAAAACCCTTCCTGTCTTTTAAAAATTTTAGCTTCTAGTTGTGTAATGTGGTGTCCAACAATGCCATGTCTTTCTGAAGACATCATAAATCAGATGTTTGTGGTTAGCATTAATTTTAAAAATAGTATTTTTGAAGTGCATATTCCATTGCATATTAATAAATTATGAAAGAATTGTGATATTTATTTCATAAATATTTCTTTCCATATTTAAATAGCTCAATGGTGATTCGAGATTTAACCTTACGCAGTGCTGCTAGCTTTGGCTCTTTTCATCTGATCCGCTTGCTTTATGATGAGTACATGTTTTACTTAGTAGAACATCGTGTTGCTCAGGCAAGAGGAGAGACACCTATCGCAGTTATGGAAGAGGTAAGACACCATACAAGATAATGGATTGATGGATTTAGTGATCGACTTGGATATGCATCTACATTTTTTAATGTTTAAGTGGAGCTATGGGATATTTCGTAATATAACTTAATATAACTGTTGCAGATTGAATCTCAAATACATTTGGCATCTTCAAATTTGGGTTCCTAAAGTTATATATCTTAAACCATGTTTCCTTGGCTGATTTTTTTTCACAATACTAAAAATCACAATGAATTCTAACACTAATTTTCTGCAAGTGAGCTTGTTCATAAAAAATAGCAGATCAAGCTACTAGGTAGATACCTACATTCTTGAGTTCTGGAAAACTAAATAGTTTATATGAAAATAATAAAGTAAGAGATTAATAGGAAACTTGATTTCAAGGATCTGTTTTTACATGTATTTACACACACTTAATTCCAATACAAATATTTACACAACTGCGTACTAACTTCAGAAAGGTAGCTCATGTGCAGAAGTTAGTTTTGCTTAAATGGTACTGTTCACGTGTATTGTTTCTTTATGGCAAGGTTCTGGTAGTGGGGGGGTGGGTGTTGGAACTGGGCTGCAGGAATGGCCTCTGAGAAGAGGTAAAGGGCTGCCCTGGGCTGGACACAGCTGGTTCCACTTCAGTGGAACCACTGAGGTCCAGGAGGTCCACTCAGCAGTGGACCTATCACAGACTGATCCAATTAGCAAAGTTCAGGGTGACTCTGTGAAAACATATTTAAGAAAGGGCAGTAAATACCAACTGGACAGGAACAGGAGGAGAGAATAAAAGAGAGTGAGAAACAAGAGAGCAGTAGGAGATGCTCCATGGTAGAGCAAATATTCCCTGCAACTTGTAGAAGATCTGCACCCCAGAGCAGATATTCCCTGCAGCCCATAGAGAACCTTCAGAGCAGATGGAGGAATTCTCAAAGGAACTGCAACCTGTGGAGAACCCATGCTGAAGCAGATTTGCATGATAGGATTTCAGCTTGTGGAGAACCCATGCTGGAACAAAGAAAAAACATGAGAAGGAAGGAGTGTCAGAGAGAAACTGCTATGTAATGACCACAACCCTCCCTGCACCGGCTATTGCCTCAGTGAAGGGACTGAATGTAACATGCAGCAAGAACACAGGGAGAAGAGAAGTGCTTGGAGTGAAGTTGAGCTGGGGAAATGGGGAGGAAAGATGTTTTCTCTAAGCATGGATTTTTTTGTTTCTTTCCCACTACACAAATCAGTAATTAAATATTTATTTTAATCAGTAATAAATTATTTTTCCTCAAGTCTAATCTGTTTTGCCCATAACAGTAATTAGTAAGTGGTCTTCCTGTTTTTATCTCCACCCATGAGCTTTCTCACTTCCATTCTTCCTATTTTCTCCCCCATCCCATGGTGTGGAGGGTGGGGAAGTAAGCAAGCAGATGGGTGAGTGGTCTCAACTTAGAACCACTGTTTTACATGTGTCCATGGTATGTGCAAACTGAAGTTTACCTCAGACATCTTCTCTTCAGTAGATCACCTAACTTTAATTTTCATATCATAGAATCATAGAACAGCTTGTGTTGGAAGGAACCTTAAAGATCATCTAGTTCCAACCCCCCCGCCATGGGCAGGGATGCCACCCACTAGATCAGGTTGCCCAGGGCCTCGTCCAGCCTGGCCTTGAACACCTCCAGGGATGGGGCATCCACAATCTCTCTGGGCAACCTGTTCTAGTGCCTCACTACCCTCTGAGTGAAGAATTTTCTCCTAACATATCATCTAAATCTATCCTCTTTTAGTTTAAAACCATTCCCCCTTGTCCTGCCATTATCTACCCGAGAAAAAAGTTGCTCTCCATCTTTTTATAAGCCCCCTTTAAGCACTGTAAAGCTGCAATGAGGTCTCCCTGGAGCCTTCTCTTCTTCAAGCTAAACATCTCCAGCTCTCTCAGCCTTTCTTCATAGGAGAGGTGCTCCATCCTTCTGATAATCTTTGTGGCCCTCCTCTGGACCCACTTGAATAGATCCACATCCTTCTTGTGCCGGGGACCCCAAACCTGGATGTAGTCATCGGGACCCATAGCCTTGTACCTGTTCAGTTTCATCAGGTAGTCTCGAACCTGCTCTTCACTTACAGTGAGTGGGACTTCGCTTCCCCAGCCCTCATCTACAACTTCAGGGAAACGAGAGAAGCCATATGGGAATCAATGTACCTATAGAATTCCTTCATGTTATTCTTTGCATCCCTTGCCAAGCTCAATTCCATCTGTGCCTTGGCTTTCCTGATCCCATCCCTGCACATCCGGACTGCACCCCTGTACTCTTCCCAGGCTGCATGTCCTTGCTTTCACTGCCTGTGCATTTCCTTCTTCCACTTCAGTTTTCTTGCACAGCCACCCCGGTTTCCTGCCCTCCCTACTCACTTCCTTATACAGGGGAATGAAAAATTCTTGTGCTTTAAGGAAAGAGTTGCCAACTCCGTTCATCTCCTTTGTCTGTAAAGACAGTGTTCTAGGAGTTTTGTCCACTAGGTCTTTAAATAGCTTGAAGTTTGCTCTTCAGAAGTTCAGGATGCCGACTTTGTTCTTTGCCAGGCCTGTATTCCTTGAGATCACAAACTCAGCTAGGGCATGGTCACTACAGCCCAGGCTACCTCCAGTCTTGACCTCTTTAATGAGCTCGTTTGCATTAGTAAGCACCAGGTCCAGTAACGCTTCTCCTCTGGTTGGTTTGTCTAATACCTGGACCAGGAAGTTATCCTCAACGCACTCTAGGAATCTCCTGGATTGCTTACAGCCTGCAGTGTAGTTTTCCCAGCAGAAATCCATGTGGTTGAAGTCCCGCATCAGGATGAGAGTATGCGAGTGTGACATGCTTCATGTAGTTGAAGCAAGAATGTCTCATCCACAGGCTCCCCTTGATCAGGCGGCCTGTAGTAGACCCCAACCACAAGGTGTCCTTTATTGGTCCGGTCCTTAACTTTTACCCACAAGCTCTCAACCTGTCTGTGGCTGTTTCTCAGAGGCATCTCTTCACAATCAATTCCTTCCATAACATAGAGGGTAACATCCCCACCCCTCCTTCACTGTCTCTCTCTTCTGAAGAGCTTGTTCCAGTTATGTGATCTATCCCACCACATTTCCGCAATAGCAATCAGGTCATACTTTCTAATTGCACCATTGTTTCCAACTCCTTCTGCTTGTTTCCCATGGTTTGTGCATTAGTGTAGAAGCACTTCAGCTGGACTATCGGTTGCAGCACCTTTTCAGAGGAACCCTTCCTAATTGCTTTGGATTGGAACAGTTCACAAGTATTTCCCTGTTGTTTCCTAAAGTGACAATGTTCCCAGGTTTGCTTTCATCACTCAGAGGTACATCCCCTTTTGTGAGAGTTGCTTAAGAATTCACATTATCTCAGGAGTTATCACCAAGGAATTGTACTTTTAAAGTGTTACAAAATGGACAGATGTGGACATATAATAAATGATTCACTTGGAATGGAATGGAAAATGAACTGGTATACTATGGACATGACTGCAGTCACATGCATGCACTTTCATACTAGCCACAAGCTATTGGAGCTTCATCGTAGATAATCTAAGGTCATGTTTGTGTAAGACTGCATCTACGCTTTTTATTGTTTATTTTGCAGTTTGATGATTTAAATGCTACATCCTCTGGAAATATGAATAAAGGTAAGCAGTCAACTCTCTAAAATGTTTAATTTTATACAGAACTAATGTGTGTCTTGGAGGAAAACAAGTCCTTATTTTTTGAAAATGTAGTAAATGTGTATATTACTATTATATGTGTACAATATGCTTTACATGATAAACAGTATATAGTAATAACTAGAATGCTGTAGCTAAGGTTCTTAACAAGAAAATATTTTTAAATGTTTATTATTTACATAAGAATTTTTCAAAATTTCACCCATTATTTAGCTGTATATCCTTGTGAGAGAGCTGAAGGAGATGGACAGTTGGAAAAACTAAGATTTGATGAGCATGCACATATACCTACATTTGTAGTGAATGATGATTTTGGTAAGTGAAGATGGCAGAATTAGGTCCAAGCACTTGCCAAATAACTTGCTAATTGTTACTGAAGAATCTAGTAAGATGTGAGTTTATGTCCTCTTGGTAAACTGTAGGCTTAGTTTGTTCTCAGTTCTTACACTGGTTGTATAATTTGGGGCAAATCACAACCTCTCTTCAGTTCAGTTTCCTTATCTATAAAATGAGATAGC
This sequence comes from Aythya ferina, assembly GCF_964211825.1. NCBI lineage: Eukaryota > Metazoa > Chordata > Aves > Anseriformes > Anatidae > Aythya > Aythya ferina. Next base: position 14,753,001 of record NC_140313.1, read on the forward strand.
ATTAGAGAGAGTTCATTAACCTATTTATCTGTAGAATTTGTTGACTTCTCCCAGTAAAATCTTAAGCTTTCAATTTCTACTTTATCAGGTTTCTATGCTTCCCCGTGTTTTCGTATTTCATGTTATTTGCAAAATAAAGGCCCTTGTATTTAGATTTTTCCATTTTGTGCTATTTTTTCTTGGTTGTTTATTTGTGCAGATGAGGGCAGTGAAGTTGAAAGTGAAATAGAAGACATGGATGAAAATGGAGAGCCACAAGACAAGAGGGAGAAAACAGAACTGCACCAGGTGGGCTGTGTGCAGCAGCCAGCGCTTGAGAGTGGAGTAGAGCAGAACCTCCTGAACCCACTTCATAATGAGCACATTGTTGCAAATACTCAGACTGTCAGACAATGCAGTGCTACTGGAAATACATATACTGCAGTCTAATATTGAAGCACCACACTTACACCCAACTACATTAGCCCTGTTGATGCTGGACTAAATGTGGGGGATGGAGAAAATTGGTCTGAAAGTTGACATCACATTTTTAGCTATGCTGAACATTACCTTTTATTACAGTTGTGGAATGAAATGGGTGTATGTATGTTGCCAGGTATTTAAAAAAAAAAGTAAGCAAAATCATTTTACATTGGCTACTCAATGAGTTTTCCTCATTTCAAGTGTCAATGAAGATTTTTGCCAAGCTTTGAATGTTAATGCTTTTGTCCTCTTATAATTAAAGTAACTTAATTTTTTTTCATAGTTTTAAAAATTATGTTAATTTTAATTAAGTCTTTATTATTTCATATAGATGGGTTTTTAATTAGGTGCACTTCTGTAAAATATCAAAAGAAATACTTTATTGTATTTTTACTGGAGGCATACTCATTTGATTGCATATGCATCAAATTTGTCATAAAAGGTGCTTTTCATTAAACAGAACTAGAAGACACTATTTTGATGAAATTGTGATCATTCAGGGGGTATTTTTATGATAATGCTGGAGGATTGGGAAGATCTACTGTTTTCTTTCTGTAAGGAAGAAGTGTTTTCACTGCATTTACAAATGCAGAATGATAGAATTGTAAAAATGTGGTAATGTGTACACTGTAGGCATACCAAATTATCTGATCACCTTGTAAACAATACAAGCTTCCTTTAAAATCGACAGCTCCAGATTTTATTTGTGTGCCAGTTCCTCTGGTTTTGGAGACTACTGATTCTATATTTGGGACCACTGCACAGATGCTTTTGGTGGTTGAATGGTATTGTAGAAACTGAACCTGAAAAGAAGTGACTTTATTTTTTATTTTTTTAAAGTGTATATGCTACTTATGCTGAACTGGACATACAAGAAAACATTCAATTTAGATGACTTTCTTCTATTCCAAGTCTTTTCCTACTAACTCAATCATCTGCTGTCATAAAAGATAATTTATAGAATGTAAGGAATGTAGCAACCCACATAATTTTCTTTTCAAAATATATTTCCTGATTCTTAAAGTAAATTTACATTTTTACAAAACTTTAATAAGGTACTATAACTGGCACACCTTACTTGCACTTATTTCCAATTGCATAGAATTTGAATAGGTGGCAAAATGGACCACTGCCATTTAAGAATGTACATCAGGGATCATTGTACCTCGGCTATTACATGGTGCCTTAAACAGAACTAAAGCTAAGATTATTATTTTTTGTTATTCTTAATAACTGTTAATTTTTTTCATGAAATGTTTTTTTTTCATTAAAATTTTATTTTTTTGTGAAAATTTCAAATGAGGTTTATGTTCATTTATCTCTAAATTCATCTGTGCACTGAATCCTCATAGTTTTTGTTCCCCCAAATATCACTGTCATGATTTTTTCCTTAGAAATCAGCACCCTTCACCAAAAATCCTAAAAAATAACCCATGAAAATATTTGCTCCCTTTCATTATATGATTTTTATAAGTAAAAAAGAATAAGCTATTCACCATTTTTCATTTTTAACATAAGTTTTTAATGCTATAGTATTGTAGTATGACGTGTATTTCAAATTTTGTATTGACAAACCTTAAATGTTTACTTATCATAATCCTTTATTGGTAGAATGTTGGATTTGTTGTTGCTGAGAGAAAAGTATTGTTGTAAAATGTAAATCTAGATTGTTAAGAAGCAGTTGGACCTGAATATCTCCGGACTGACATTTTGAATAGTTGTTCACTGTTCATATAGTGCAAAAAGAAAATAATATATTCACACAAATAATGTATTTCATGTATTCTAATAGCAATTATCAAAAAAATGGAACTATCCCTGATTCAAATAACTGAATGAAGTTTTTATGCTTATCAGTTGACCATTCTCTCAAATAAAACAATATTTTCCCCACTTTAACAAATATTTAAAGGAATTCAGTTGCTGTAAGCTGATGTGTATGCTTACAGGTTTGAGAATTTTCTGCTTCAATATGAATTAATATGAATTGATTTGCACACCTTTGCTATTTTTTAATAGATGGGTACTGTTAATGATTTAAGACCAGAGATATGGATACCTCAGTCCAAATTATGTAGCATGCAGCACGTGGCTGAATTACCACATCAACTATGAAGTCTGCTTAACTCTTTTAGAGCTCTAAAAAACTGTAGCAAGTATCCACAGGTTAGACATTATAAGAACTTTTTGGGGTTTTACCTGATCTTGATGTGGAATTCCAAATAATTATTTTAGTGACACTTCTCCCATATAACTTAGTGAACACTGTTGGGAATGGGTGTTGTTAAATTACTTTTTAAATCACAGGGCCCAATTTTCACAGGGGCCAAGTTTTATATTTATGAAAAGTTGTTGGTACATTTTCATATTTCCCATCATAAATCAGTTTAAAAAATCCCTCTTTTCAGTTATCTATTTCTGTATTTTATTATTGTACTGTAACATGCTTTGTGCACCCTTTTTTAATGTTTCATTTAAAAAAAAAAGAGTATATTCTTTAAATTGTTTACTTACAAAGTCACGATGTACAGCATTTCTGCCTTTAGCTCACAAATGTGTAAAATGTGCTGGTGTACTGTCACTGAAGAATGCATGGGTCTATAAAACATTTCAGTTTAAACCAAACCATTTTTAAATGTATGAAATACTGTTTTGGTTCAAAATATTTTCAACAGGAGACCTAATCTGATATATTTGTGGTTATCACCAATTGACATCAGTATTGTTTAGAAAAACATGTATATTAGTTAGAGCTACATTGCAATTTAATTTATAGAGTGGATTTACAAAACAAAATAACCTTTTATAGTAATGAAAAAATGGTGAAAATTTAACTTTTTAAATAATGTAGGTATTTTTGGTAATTCATATGATAGTGATTTCAGAGTTTAAAACATTAATCTGAGAGATCAGTGTAAATTTCTGAAAATTGCATTCTTGTCTGTAGAACAGGAAAACTATCATGTCTACAGTTTAAAAACAGGTCAATGAATGGTATTGTAGTATATTTGCTAATTTGGCAATTAAAAGAAAATAAATGTAATAGAAGCATAAACAAAATAGTTTTAGCATTAGAAAATTAATTTAATGTAATGCTTTGCATTAACCCTTTGAGTATTGTAAGGATAAAAACAAAACTTTTTAGATAGGTTAATTAGATCACTAAAAATGCTCTATACATCTAAGTAACTGGTCATGTTGCAGATAATATTTTTTATTTTCTAAATTAAATACTTGCATATTAGACAGAAGTGGTTTTATTATAGAAGGCTCAATAGACAGGCTAAATTATTCACTGCTATCAACTTGTGCTGTCTGGTGCAAAACACTACTTCTGCTCTTTTGTTTTCATAATTGCGTTAATATCTCAAGAAATCAAATATGTAGCTCTACAGACATAAGTTGTCTACTTTAAGAGTCCTTTACAAGATGGAGGTTTAGAAAGGAATATATATACTATTTTCAAAATCACTTCAGGGTAGTATTAAAATGCTCTAATAATGTCAATTAAAATCTTTAGAAATAAAAACAAAATTGCTTAATTAAAAGAATAAATTTTACAGAACTGTTGGTATGTTTGCAGTCAAATTTTCTGCAGTCTATCTGATAAATAGATACAAAAAGGAGAGTGTTGTATTCATATTACTTTTAACTTTCGTTCACTTTGCTATTGACTAATAGAAAGACAGAGGTACTATATTCAGTTTCCTCTACAGGGATGCAGCAGTTTGGATGAATGTCAGAAAAAAACAAAACAAAAACAAACAAAAACAACTTGAAATTGGACCTGCCTTCTGATGTGTTGAATTTTTTTTTAATTTATTTTTTTATTGCAAGTAGTACCCACCAGAGCACGGGAACAAGTTCAGAACTGAGAAGAGAGTTTCTGAAATTATGTATAGAAATGCTACCTTACTGAGCTTTTTTACTGATCCCTTGCAGAAATTAGCAATCCTAGGTGCAGATGTATTTATTCAAATCTAGCTGAGTGGAATAAAAAAAAAAAAAAAGCCTCATTACCTTGTTTAGTGGAATTACATCGGTAAAGTGCAAGTAAATTATAAACATTTTTAGTCAGTTAATGCAAATTCATGCATAATTAAAATACAGTACTCAAAGGGTTTTAATTTAACATTTTATTTGTAATTTATTGTAAATGATTACCAGTTTGCCTTGATCAAAGCTGCTAGTGATTTTATGTGCCAGCAAACCTGAGTTTAATTTACCAATTTTAATTAGGAAATAGTAAAAGCCACTTACAAAGTGACTACCTAGTAGAAATGCTGGGACTGAAAGCCCCAAGTAAATAAATATTTGGTAAAAATTTGTTCATGATGTTGTCCAATAAAAAGTTTGGATTCCTTACCCATCCATACACTAGGTCAAGATATTGTTTATTTCAGAATTGATCAACTCTGGGTACTAGGTGCTTTCCCACTATGCTGGCACATCCACGCCACTCTTAATACAATCCCTTATAAATACATTTAGAATCATAGAATCATAGAATATCCTGAGTTGGAAGGGACCCTTAAGGATCATCAAGTCCAACTCTTGACACCGCACAGGTCTACCCAAAAGTTCAGACCATGTGACTAAGTGCACAGTCCAATCTCTTCTTAAATTCAGACAGGCTCGGTGCAGTGACCACTTCCCTGGGGAGCCTGTTCCAGTGTGCAACCACCCTCTCTGTGAAGAACCCCCTCCTGACGTCAAGCCTAAATTTCCCCTGCCTCAGCTTAACCCCGTTCCCGCGGGTCCTGTCACTGGTGTTAATGGAGAAAAGGTCTCCTGCCTCTCGACACCCCCTTACGAGGAAGTTGTAGACTGTGATGAGGTCTCCCCTCAGCCTCCTCTTCTCCAGGCTGAACAGGCCTAGTGACCTCAGCCGTTCTTCGTACGTCTTCCCCTCCAGGCCTTTCACCATCTTCGTAGCCCTCCTCTGGACACTCTCCAACAGTTTCATGTCCTTTTTATACTGTGGTGCCCAGAACTGCACACAGTACTCGAGGTGAGGCCGCACCAGCGCAGAGTAGAGCGGGACAATCACCTCCCTTGACCTACTAGCGATGCCGTGCTTGATGCACCCCAGGACACGGTTGGCCCTCCTGGCTGCCAGGGCACACTGCTGGCTCATATTCAATTTGCTGTCTACCACGACCCCCAGATCCCTCTCTTCTAGGCTGCTCTCCAGCGTCTCATCGCCCAGTCTGTACGTGCAGCCAGGGTTTCCCCGTCCCAGGTGCAGGACCCGGCACTTGCTCTTATTGAACTTCATGCGGTTGGTGATTGCCCAGCTCTCCAACCTATCCAGATCCCTCTGCAAGGCCTTTCCACCCTCATTCGAGTCCACAACTCCTCCAAGTTTGGTGAATTTAAATATTTGTACTATCCCCTAGCCTCCAACTAGTTATATAATTAGCATACTGCTGACATGACAGAATCATTCTGCCCATCCTCAGAGAGGAAGTGTCTCCCAGCCTAGGGGCATGATTTTTACTATTGTAATGAGGATAGTTCACACTAGAATACTCCTATTCTTTGTTTTTCAGCCAATTATTCATGTTATGTTTATTGGTGACATATTCAAAGGCATAGTCAGGATGTTTCCTTCAAGAATGTCAACAGAATGGTCTTCCCAATTAGTAGTTCCTCAGTTAATCATCCTTTAGACATCTCCAAGGCCCGGGTCATCTTACCCCTTCCTCAAAGAACATATTTTATCTCTTTCACGCAAAACAGAGTTAACTATCTACTGGTAACAATTAGGGCTAAAATTCATCGTAGAGAAGAAGGTCCATAACAAGACTATGAACATCAAAATGACCCACACTTAAATCCAAATAAGGGAAATGCTCTTATGTTCTTCTTTGATTGTGGTGCAAGAGTTTTCAGCACTCCAAAATTATAAATATTTTTAAAGAATTAAAACTGTGAAGGGACAACCTCACCTTAACTAGTGTTTACCAGGGAGCTAATTCAGTATCTTTTGACTTGCAACAAGAGGGGGTTTGGGTATGTTTTGGTTTGTTCTTAGTTTTTTTTTACACAAAGAATACTAAAGGGTTCCAAAATACATTGTTAAAATGATTGTTTTGTATTTAAAGATTAAATATCATATTAAAGTAAACCAATAAAGCAATTTAAAATATCATTTTTGGTACCAAAGCAAATTGCTCAGCTTCACAGAAAATTGCTCATCTTCACAGGAAATTTGGATTTACACTAATAAGCAATGAGGCTATTAAATAAACTTTGAGTGCCTTTCAAACACTTGGGAAATTGTGCCTGAGATGGCAAACTGTAATTAGGGTAATTCTAGAGCTTTCCAATCAATAATTCTGTCATCACTCAGGACTTTCTTATCTTCTAGGAAACTTACTTGGTACCATTTATATTCTACTGTATTTTTTTTAAGTGCCATTATTTAAATTTTACTTAGTAAGTGGCAGATTACATTACTGAGTCCCACAAGCACAGAAACGTAATAACGCTAGGAGAAATTGAACTTTTGTTTTCCAATTTACTGCATACATTATGTAAATGAAGAAACCAACTTTTTTGTAGACTGGACATGTGATGTAATGTTGTTTTGCACTTTTGGAATTAGTTGAACACAGGTTTTACTTATTTAAGGAAAACATCTTTATAGGATAATTTGAGAGCTGTCTTTGCATAACGTATTTGATTTTGTAAATATGTATTTCCTTATGTGATTTTTTTGTGAGAAATGCTAAATCTTTTAGTATCTCATGTTCTCTCAGAATTGGAAAGAGATAAATAATAGTTTGTAGGCAATTTGTGTTGTGTACTGTACACGAACTAGGAAACTTTTATAATTATAAAAATATATATTAACTTTTAGGGTGTTGTTTAAAAAATAATGACTGAAGCATACTAAAATCAATAGGATTTTTCTGAATATTTCAGATGAACTCAGGCTAGTTTTCTTGTGTTTTTCAAAACAAAATTGTCTTGTCTTCTGATATAAATAAATTTGTTTTCCTGTTGCAAACATTTGAATTGGTTTTGGTTCAAGATAATTAAATATTTTAGACTGTAAATGCTATTGATTTCAAAAGAAAAATGATTTCAACTTCTGCCTTTTAAATGACAGTATATATTTATGTAGCAGTATTAGGAGTCAAAAACTAACATTGAGTTTCTCAGATGTACACAATCACCAAAGCCTACTTTTGCAAGTTTTGTTTTAGTAAAATTGTGAAAACATTAGATGCATTAACTTGTTTTCAGATTATGAACGCTATTGTGGTTTAACCTGGCCGGCAGCTAAGCACCACACAGCCATTCACTCCCCCTCCCCCCTTCCTCTCTGGGATGGGGGAGAGAATTAGAAAGAAATGAAAGCCTGTGGGTTGAGATAAAGACAGTTTACTGGGACAGAAAAGAGGAAAATAATAACAATAATGATAATAGTACTACTAATAACAATGTGTACAAACAAGTGATGCACAGTGCAATTGCTCACCACCCGCTGACCGATGCCCAGCCTATCCCTGAGCAGCTGGTCCCCGACCCCAGCCAGCCACCCCATATTAATTATTTAGCATGGCATCAGATGGGATGGAATACCCCTTTGGTCAGTTTGGGTCAGCTGTCCTGGGTCTGTCCCCTCCCAGCTCCTGCTGCACCCCTAGCCTGCCCGCTGTCAGGACAGAGCGAGGAGCTGAAAAGTCCTTGGCTTGGTGTAAGCACTGCTCTGCAACAATTAAAACATCAGCATGTTATCAGCACTCTTCTCATCCTAATTCAAAACATAACATCCTACCAGCTACTAGGAGGGAAATTAACTCTATCCTAGCTGAAACCAGGACAAATGCTGAAATAAAGAATAAAGTCTGTATTGGACGGAGCAATGTTTATCGTTAATCTCTAATCTCCAGTGTGTTTTGCATCTAAAAATGGAAAAAGTTATTTTAACTGGGGAAGACCCACGAAGTAACAGAATGCTGGAACATTAAAATGAGCTTGGAATACTAGGCTCAAAACAGGTGTTTCATTCAAAGCTTAGAAAAAAATAGAGCAAAGCTGCCTCCTAGAGCTTGAATTTATTTTGTCTGGAAAGTTCAGTTTATGAGCATTTGGCTTTGTGGGCATTCAATAGTAGTTGCATTTGGAATTATTGCCTCCAGGGTGCAAGTTCCCTTCCATCCTATCAGGGGACTTATGCTCTGGCACCTGGAGCACCTCTCCCCCTCCTTACTCACTGACCTTGGCGCCTGCAAGGCTGTTCCTCACTCCTCTCAATCTCCCAGGAAGGGACCTCAAAGGTCAACAGTGTAATTTCCTGGGTCTTCCTTCTTGCCCTTCTTGAAGACTGGAGTAATGCTGGCTTTCTTACAGTCCTCAGGCACCTCTCCTGTTCTCCAAGACCTTTCGAAATACTTTGCACAGGTCCAGGTAGATGATGTCAGTTGCTCTTCCCCATCCACAAATGCTGTAACCCCATTGCAGAAGGACACCAGATTTGTCAGGCACAATTTGCCCTTAGTGAAGCCATGCTGGCTGGCACCAATCCCCTCCTTATCTTCCATGCGTGCACCCTCATTGAGTGCACCCTTGGTAAGTTTGCGGACAACACCAAGTTGGGGGGGTGGGGGGGGAGTGTTGATCTGCTGGACGGTAGGAAGGCCCTGCAGAGGGACCTGGACAGGATGGGTCAATGGGCAGAGGCCAACTGGATGAAGTTCAACATGGCTACGTACTGGGTCCTGCACTTTGGTCAGAACAACCCCATGCAGCGCTACAGGCTTGGAGCAGAGTGGCTGGAAAGCTGTGCAGAGGATAAGGATCTGGGGTGTTGGTCAATGTTCACCTGAACGTGAGCTGGCTGTGCGCCCAGGTGGCCAACGGCATCCTGGCTTGTGTCAGGACTAGAGTGGGCAGCAGGACTTGGGAGGTGATTATCCCCCTGTACTCTGCTCTGGAGAGACCACACCTTTTGTACTGTGTTCTGTTTTGGGCCCCAAAAGAAGACAAGAAAGACATTGAGGCCCTGGAGAGTGTCCAGAGAAAGGCAACAAAGCTGGTGAAAGGTCTAGAGAAAAAGTCTTATGAGGAGCGGCTGTGAGAAAAATCTCAAATAATTTTCTTCAGACAGGATCTTCTGTGAAGCTTTTTTATTCGTGATTGCAATGGCAGGCATCCTGTCAATTAGGAGCGCATTTTAGTAAACAAATCATAACCTTTTATTCCATATTACCAGACTCCTGATCATCTCCCCTGTTTCCTATTGGCTGAGTAGTACGGGTTCACAAGCTACTCGACACTCTTCTGTACCATATATACCACGTTTCTCACATGGCTGAGGGAGCTAGGGTTGTTTATACTGGAGAAGAGGAGGCTCAGGGGAGACCTTATTGCTCTCTACAACTACCTGAAAGGAAGTTGTGGGGAGCTGAGGGTCGGCCTCTTCTCACAGATAATCAGCAATAGAACAAGAAGGAATGGCCTCAAGTTACTGCAGGGGAGGTTCATATTGGAAGTGAGGAGAAATTTCTTCTCAGGAAGAGTAGTCAGGTACTGGAGTGGGTTGCCCAGGGAGGTGGTGGAGTCACTGTCCCTGGGGGTGTTTAAGGAAAGGCTGGACTTGGTGCTTAGGCACATGGTTTAGTGGGTGATATTGGTGGTAGGGGGATGGTTGGACCACATGATCTTGGAGGTCTTTTCCAACCTTAATGATTCTATGATTCTACGTGCCTTAGCATTGTTTCCAGGAGGATCTGCTCCATGATCTTGCCAGGCACAGAGGTGAGACTGACATGCCTGTAGTTCCACGGGTCTTCCTTTTTTCCCTTTTTAAAAGTGGGGGTTATGTTTCCCCTCTCCTAGTCAGTGGAGTGACACAACTTCTCAACTATGATGGACAGTGGCTTAGCAACTACATCAGCCAGTTCCCTTAGGATCCGTGGATGCGTCACATCAGGTCCCATGGACTTGAGAACCTTCAGGTTCCTTAGATGGTCTCGGAATTGGGTCTGTTTATCAGGAAAAATGATTAGTTAAATGTATGATGCAGTTAAACAGCATTGCAAAGAATTATCACAGAATCACAGAATCATCTAGGTTGGAAGAGACCTCCAAGATCACCTAGTCCAACCTATGACCTAACACTAACAAGTCCTCCACTAAACCAGTTCTTCCTAATACCTAATACCCAACCTAAACCTCCCCTATGCAACTTTAGCCCATTCCCTCTCGTCCCATCACCAGGCGCGTGGGAGAATGACCAACCCCCACCTCGCTACAGCCTCCTTTGAGGTATCTGTAGAGAGCAATAAGGTTGCTCCTGAGCCTCCTCTTCTCCAGGCTGAACATTCCCAACCCCCTCAGCCACTCCTCGTAAGACTTGTTCTCCAGACCCCTCACCAGCTTCGTCGCCCTTCTCTGGACTCTTTCGAGCACCTAGATGTCCATCTTGTAGCAAGGGGCCCAAAACTGAACACAGTACTCGAGGTGAGGACTCACCAGAGCCGAGTACAGGGGGACAATCACTTCCCTAGTCCTGCTGGCCATGCTGTTTCTTATACAAACCAGGATGCTCTTGGCCTTCTTGGCCACCTGAGCACACTGCTGGCTCATATTCAGCTGACTATCCACCAATACTCCCAGGTCCTTCTCTGCCTGGCAGCTTTCCAGCCACTCATCTCCCAGCCTGTAGCGCTCCTTGGGGTTGTTGCACCCCAGGTGGAGGACCCAGCACTTGGCCTTGTTAAACTCCATGCAGTTGACCTCAGCCCACTGGTCCTGCCTATCCAGATCCTCCTGCAGAGCCTTCCTACCCTCGAGCAGATTGACACATGCACCCAACTTGGTGTCATCTGCAAACTTACTGAGGGTGCACTCAACCCCCTTATCCAGATCATCGATAAAGATATTAAAGAGAACTGGCCCTAGTACTGAGCCCTGGGGGACTCCACTAGTGACCGGCCTCCAACTGGATTTAACTCCATTCACCACGACTCTTTGGGCCCGGCTATCCAGCCAGTTTCTAACCCAGTGAAGTGTACACCAGTCCAATCCAAGAGCAGCCAGTATCTTGAGGAGAATGCTGTGGGAAATGGTGTCAAAAACCTTACTTAATTCATGGTAGACCACATCCACAGCCTTTCCCTCATCCACTAAGTGCGTCACTTTGTCATAGAAGGAGATCAGGAGATCTGGTTCGTCAAGCAGGACCTGCCTTTCATAAACTCATGATGACTGGGCCTGATCGCCTGGTTTTCCTGCAAGTGCCATGTGATTATAAAACAGTCCAGGTTGGAAGGGACCTCAAAGGTCATCAGTGCTAAACTTTTTGTGGGAAAAGGGGTCCTAGATGAGATGAGATCATATTTATCAGGGACTGTAGAGATAGGACAAGAACTAATGGCTTAGCTGGTCAAGGGAAGTGATTGTCCCACTCTACTCTGCACTGGTGTGGCCTCATCTCGTATACAGTTTTGGGCGCCACATTTGAGAGTTATGTTTTAAGAAGCAACTCAGGAAAAATATTTGCAGTATTCCTTTGTAGAAGTACCCCATCACAGGCAGGCCTCTTTTGTTTTTGATTTTCTTTTTGTTTTCTTTTCTCTTTTCTCTTTTCTTTTTTTTTTTTTTCTGGATAATTGGGAAAAGTACCAACTGCGGCTGGCCAAAAAATGGGAAAATTTGTTTAATTTAGTAAATACATAAACTGATAATTCTATTTTTGTTTCAGCTTTTTTCCTTTTCCTGATTTTAAGTATTTTTATTTTGAAAAAAAAAATCCCCAAAATTTACTGTCACACAACTTCCTAATAAATATTACCATAAAATAAATTAGCAATGAGGAAAAACTTTGTTTTGTTGTTTTTGTTTTTGTTTTTGTTTTAAAAAAAGAAGCTCTAAGTAAGTTTTTGTCAGTCAAAATGTTTGTGAAAACTTTTTAGTGCCCCTGTAATGAATAAAAAATACTGTGTAGGAAAAAAGCCAATTTTCTTTGTTTAAAAACAAGTCAAACAGACTGTACTTGAGTCAGGAGTAAAGCTGATTATTATTATACGATGATTCAAGCAAAAGACCAGCAAAAGAGCCACTGTGTATTACTGGCAATAAAACCTTTTCCCTGAGAATGGCCTTTTTATCTCTTCACAAGCATCAGGATGGACAGTAACGAACTTGTTTGGGAGTTCCTATCCCAGACAGAGAAGTTATGTTCAACATATTTTCACATCGTATTTCTTGCTTTCAGCAAATACAAGTGCAGGAAAGACTACAAATTCTTGTTATTTGTGAGATTTGAGTACAAGAGAGATTTCAAATGAGAACCTGAGCTTTTTGAATGTTCATCCAAAAATAAATTTTCTCCTTGTAACTTTTTTTGCTACACCATTTGGTAATGGCTGGGTGTGTTAACCACTGTTTAACGGACAGAGGACAACACATTTTTTTTGAATTAATGTATTGTTTTCAGAATTCCTCAGAATTTCATGATCACTCTGTACGTCACTGTCCTCTAACAACATAGTTTAGCTAAAAAGCGGGAATACTATTTCTGTAGAATTTAGAGCTCCTCTTCATTTATAGCTATAGATACGAACCTATACTGCATAAATCTCTGAGCCAAAAATGCAGCAGAACTCAGTGTGGAATCTTTAAATACTGAGGATACAAGAGATGTCAAGAGAGTCAATGTCCTGGCTTTGGCTATGATAGAGTTAATTTTCCTCCTATGCTGCAGGAAGGACGGCCGAAAACATGACAGACACCAGTATGGTCAGATCATGCTCTGCCTTTATTACCTGAATAGCCTGGCTTTTATAGCAAATTTAATAGGGGCGGATAGTGTCTCACACAAGATTATTGGTCAAAAGCACTCAGACAAACAACTGCAAGAAAACAACCCCACCTGCAAGAAAACAACCCCCTTGTGATTAGCAGTCACGTAGATCATTTCCTTGAAGCCAGCTGCTGGCAGCAATATTTTTCAATTCCTCAATCGGGCAATATGGGAACATTGTCATGGGAACTTCTCGTAATCGTCCTGGTAGCTTGGTTTGCTCAGCTGAAGCAAGTCATGGCTTCCTTACTGTTTCAAAAATCCCTCAACACTCCTAGTAGCTGGTAGGGTGCTGTGTTTGGGATTTAGGATGAGAATAATGTTGATACCATGCCGATGTTTTAATGTTTGGCTAATGTTTAGCTAAACAACTCCAGCAGCACGAAAAAAGTCTTTCCTCTTCCCTACAGGCCGGCATCTCGGCTGTGGAGAAACTTTCTGAAGAGTTCCACCAACTTAAAGAGAATTTATCCTCCTCTCCACCTCTATGAACCAGTGTCTCAGCTATCAGGGGCAAGTGTTCATCTGTGCAAGGAAGACGACATAGTGGGTACACACCCTTTGCCGCCCTGTGGTTTTACCTATGTTTTACCATGGAGAGGACATGAGAAAATGGGATGGAAAATCTACCTCGACCCTAGGGGAACGGGTACGTGAGTTGCAAGGAAAAACAATTGGGAAAAAGGGATTCTCTGAGAAGCTTGCTGCTCCAACTTCCAGTGGGCAGTCCTCCAGACACAGAAATGTAGATTCTGAGCAGGATTAGAGGTGCCCTGCCTCCAGCCAGGGGTAGTAAAGGGACAGTCGAGTTTATTGGAGTGTGTGGATTCAGTGGCCTGGCATGTCAGATGCACAGAACTACAAAGCTTTAGAAGACATGGGTGCACAGTGGACTGTAATGCCATCAAGCTATAAAGGGCCAGAACCCATCTGTATTTATGGGGTGACAGGGGGATCCCAGCAGCTAACTGTATTGGAGGCTGAAGTGAGTCTAACTGGGAATGAGTGGGAAAAGCACTGTATTGTGACTGGCTCAGATGCTCCGTGCATCCTTGGCATAGACTACCTCAGGAGAGGATATTTCAAGGATCCAAAAGGGTTCCAGTGGGCTTTTGGTATAGCTGCCTTAGAGACAGAGGACATTAAACAGTTGTCTACCTTGCCCGGTCTCTCGGAGGACCCTTCTGTTGTGGGGTTGCAGAGGATCGAAGAACAGCAAGTGCCAATTGCTACCACAACTGTGCACCGACGGCAATATTGCACCAATCGGGACTCCCTGATTCCCATCAACAAGCTAACTCATCAACTGGAGAGCCAAGGAGTGATCAGCAAGACTCATTCACCTTTTAATAGTCCCATATGTCCAGTGTGAAAGTCTAATGGTGAGTGGAGACTAACAGTGGACTATCGTGGCCTGAACGAAGTCACGCCACCACTGAGTGCTGCAGTGCCGGACATGCTGGAACTCCAGTACGAACTGGAATCAAAGGCAGCCAAGTGGTACACCACAACTGATATCGCTAATGCATTTTTCTCCATCCCTCTAGCAGCAGAGTGCAGGCCACAGTTTGCCTTTACTTGGAGGGGCATCCAGAACACTTGGAATCGACTGCCCCATGGGTGGAAACATAGCCTTACCATTTGACACGGACTGATCCAGTCTGCACTGGAACAGGGGGAAGCTCCTGAACACCTGCAGTACATCAGTGACATCATCATTTGGGGTGATAAAGCAGAGGAATTTTTTGAGAAAGGGAAGGAAATAGTCCAAATCCTTCTGAAGGCTGGTTTTGCCATAAAACAAAATAAAGTCAAAGGACCTGCACAAGAGAGACAGCTTTTAGGAATAAAATGGCAAGATGGACGTCATCAAATCCCAATGGAAGTGATCAACAAAATAACAGCTACGTCTCCACCAGTTAGGAAAAAAGAAACCACAAACTTTCCTAGGTGTCGTGGGATTTTGGAGAATGCACATTCCAAATTACAGTCTGATTCTAAGCCCGCTCTATGAAGTAACCCATAAGAAGTATGATTTCAAATGGAGCCCCGAGCAACGACAACCCTTTGAGCAAATTAAAAGGGAGATAGTTCATGCAGTAGTCCTTGGGCCAGTCCGAACAGGACAAGATGTAAAGAATGTGCTCTACGCTGCAGACCAGGAGAACGGCCCCACCTGGAGCCTCTGGCAGAAAGAGCCTGGGGATACTCAAGGTCAACCCCTAGGGTTTTGGCGTCAGGGATGTGGGGAGAGATGGGACCGTGGGTGGAACAGAGGGTCACGGGATCCGGGGCGGTCGTGCCTACGGGTATAAGAAACTATGCTACGCAGCAATAAATTGGCACTTGAGCTAGACACGTGCATGTCCATCTTTGGCGTCCCTGCTCGGGGAGCAGACGTCCAGGCAGCCAATCGATGTCGTGTCTCGGGCTGGGGTAGCACGGAGAGTGGCAACACTTGCTGACCCCGACGTAATAGTGGGTGGCCGCCCAGTGGGTAAGGGAGTGGAAAGCTGATAGCCATGGCATCCATGTGGTGAGTACACTGAAGGGGTTAGGGAATCAGTGCGGAATCGCACAAAAGGGGAAGGAGATTCGTCTGTTGCTCCAGTGGATGCAACGGCAGGGATTTGCTGATTCACTGTCCAAGTGTCTGGAACGGCAAACACTAGAAAAGGTGGGGGGGGAAACTTTGGGCAGCGGCTTGTAATGTGAATAAGGAGGCTCTGGGGTTGATTCCTGCTTTTGGGAAGATCCTCGAGACCTTTAAGCAGGCGAGGGAGCAGCGCTCCGTATGACAGTTGGCGGCAGGAATGTTGCAAGGGTCAGAGGACTGTAGGCAGGGTCAGGAGGTGAAGGTGGAGTCATAGAGTGCCCCGTTGGAAAATGCATCGGAAAATGCGTCGGCCAACAAAATAGTGGGGGAAGGGACGCAGACGGAGGACACTAGTGATAGGGAGAAGGGAGCAGGGAAGGACTCAGGGGAAGACAAGGCCCCCGTAGGGGACTGTGGGGAGCCTTGGTGCGTCCCTGTCTTTAAGGTTTCCCTACCTGCGAGTAAAACTGAGGAGGAAGGTCAGGGTGGGTGGTGGACGATGGTGGGGAACACGATGATCAGATTCCCGGTGCGTGAGGTGCCTTCTGGGGAGGAGTTCTGCCTCTATTCCAGTGTTTTCCTTGCCTCCGCTGCCTCCCTCCAGCTTTTCCGCATCTATGTCAGGGACAAGTATGCTGTTGCCTCTGCCTTGCGCGGAGCTGATGGCGCCTTTGGAAGAGGGAGTGGAGGATTGGGGATGGGATCAAAGGCAAGAGTGTCCTCGAGGAGGGCAGAGGGAGTCACCCTTATCAGGGCAGACAGTCTTGGTGCGAAAACAGCAAGAGGGAGTGAAGAAACAGTTGGAGGATTTGCAGGAGCGCATGGAGCGGTTGTTGAAAGGATTTACAAAAATGCAGATACAGATGGGCAACACAGCAGCAGCCACTGAGGCACAATCAAAGGAGTGGGAGAGTGCGAATCAGCATGGGGGTTGGAATGCAGTGGCACGGGAGTGCGTTTTGAAAGGACTTCAATTACATCCTGAAGGATAAGCGCGTATCCAGTTATTATGCAGTTATTATGCAGGGACAAGGGAGAGGCTGGGAGCCTATAGACTATAAATTGTTGATGCAGTTGCAAAAGGCTATTTCAGAGGGTGGGATTTGAGGGGGAGCAACGCAGTTGCTGATGGACACTATTGCTGCCTCTGGGCCACTCATATTTGATTGGTGACAGGTAGCTCGACTATGTTTAACGCCAGCGCAGACTATGTGGGAACAGAATATAAAAGTATTGGCGGAGCAGGCTCTTTTAGCGGCTCGTAACACACCGGGGCATCCTGCCGCGGGTGCCGATTTGGACATGCTGCAGGGCACGGGACCTTATTTTTCCCCGCAGATGATGATGCTACACATGGATGACAGCCTAGTGGCAGGGGAGACGTTACCGAATGATCTAGAAGACACAATTACTCAGGCCATGGGGAAACATGGGTTAGCAATAGGGGAAGAGAAAACACAGAGAACAAGCCCATGGAAGTATTTAGGCAATCAGATGCATGCTCATGTGGTTCAGCCTCAGAAGGTGTTGGTAGCGAACCCAAAAGTAGAAACCTTGAATCAACTGCAAGAGCTCGTAGGCTCAATGCAGTGGCTATGACAGTTTGTGTTGCTAGCTGTGGTGGTTCCCCTCGAGTGGGCAGCCAAGCTCCACCACAGCCGCTCTCTCACTCTCCCTCCTCAAAGAAGAATGGGGAGAAAATACAATGAAAAGGGCTCAAAGCTTGAGATAAGGACAAGAAGATCACGCAGTAATTATTGTAACGGGCAAAACAGACTCAGGATAGGGAGATAGTAAGATTTATTGCTTATTACTTACAAGCTAGAGAAGTGAGAAACAAAGGAAAGAAACCAAAAGCACCTTCCCCCCCATCCACCCTCTTCCACCTCCTCCCCCTGAGCGGCGCAGGGGAACAGGGGAATGGGGGTTATGGTCAGTCTACAGCGCTTCTTCTCTGCCGCTCCTTCTCGGTCACTCTCGTCCCCTGTGCTGTGGGGTCCCACCCACAGGATGCAGTCCTTGATGAACTGATCCAGCGTGGGCTTCCCGCAGGCAGCAGCTCTTCCAGAACTGCTCCAGATATGGGTCTGTACCACGGGGTCCATCCCTCAGGAGCAAACTGCTCCAACCTGGGTCCCCCATGGGCAGCAGCTGCTGACAGGTCACCTGCTCCTGCATGGTCTCCTCTCCACGGGCTACAGGTCCGGCCCAGAATCTTCTCGGGCAGGGGTCTTCCACAGGCGGCAGCCTCCGTCGGTGCAGGGCCACTTGCT
Source organism: Aythya ferina (assembly GCF_964211825.1). Taxonomy (NCBI): domain Eukaryota; kingdom Metazoa; phylum Chordata; class Aves; order Anseriformes; family Anatidae; genus Aythya; species Aythya ferina. Next base: position 14,771,152 of record NC_140313.1, read on the forward strand.
CCATTGTGGTCTCCTTCACAGGCTGCAGCGTGGAACCTGTGGTACTCCATGGGCTGCAGGGGGACATCCTGCTTCACCATGGTCCTCACCACAGGCCGCAGGGGACTTCTGCTCCGGCGCCTGGAGCACCTCTCCCCCTCCTACTTCACTGACCTTGGCGCCTGCAAGGCTGTTCCTCACTCCTCTCACTCTCCCAGCTGCTGTGTGGCGCAGCGTTTTTTTCCCTGTCTTAAATATGCTCTCACAGAGGCGCAAAACAACATTGCTTATTGGCTCGGCTCTGGTCAGCAGTGGGGCCCTTACCAAACATGGGGCAGCTTCTAGATCCTTCTCACAGAAACCACCCCTATGGCCCCCTGCTACCAAAACCTTGCCACGTAAACCCACTACACTAGCACCGAACTAGATGAAGACCTTCACGGACCTGCTTCAGGGAGACACAGACCTGACAGCACCACGACGATTGTTACCTACATGTCAAAAGTTGGTGCAGTCTTTCTTTTCGCGTGTGCAGGCGGGTGGGCTCATAAGGCGGGAATTGGGGAAGGGAATTCAGGCACATATCTTACTACAGCATGAGGGGGCGGTCATAATATTGCACCAAGGGGACAGTCGACACCCACTGCTTTTTGGATATTGTGTGGCCCTGAAGGTTGCGTTACCGCAGTGGGAGGACCTATTAGTTCTTGCCATACAGTGGGCCCGAACGAGAACAGTCGGATGCTCCAGTGTAGAGCCTGTGTCAATTTCATGTGAGTTATCTGCAACCTCATTGGACTTGTTGCAGAGGAACAGTATGTCAATCCAGGCCGTGCTGGCCGGGTATCCTGGTCATTTGGAAGTGATGCAGACTTCCCCTTGGTCGGTAATTGCACAATTTGTCACCATACTGCCAGTGGTCCCGCTTGCCCAGCAACCGCTGAAGGCCCGCACAGTGTTCACAGATGCCGCAGGGTTGACGCACAAATTTGCGGTGGTATGGTGGGACGGGATCATGTGGGAAAAGGAGGTCAGGCAAGAACCGGGAGTGTCACTTCAACAACTGGAACTGAGAGCCGTGTTGCTTGCCTTAACACGCTTCCCAAATGAGCCCTTGAATATTATCACTGACAGTCAGTATTGTTTTCGAGCGGCACAGCTGTGTTGCTCCTGTACAACTCCCCGCACTGTTACTGCTACACTGTTATACAGTGCCCTCTCCAAGAGACCTTGGCCTGTATTTATCCAGCATGTAAATAGTCATACTGAGATCCCTGGAATTATCATTGAGGGAAACCGGGTAGCAGACGCTGCCTGCTATGTACTCGACCTTCGAGAGGCAGCAGCCCAATCCCACCATCAGTTTCATCAGTCTGCCCTCGCTTTGCACCGGCAATTTCATCTACCATTATCTGAAGCGAGAAACATAGTGGCAGCTTGTCGCGCTTGCAACACCGCAGCACCCTTGCCCACGGGGGTTAATCCTCAGGGTCTCCACCCCAATGAGTTATGGCAGATGGATGTCACAGAATTTGCACCTTTTGGGCGATTCAAATATTTGCACGTAGCAGTTGACACATGCAGCGGTCTCATGTGGGCTACCGCTAGTACGGGCCAGAAAGCGAAACAATGTATTGCCGTGCTTCATGTGGCTATTGTAGTCCTAGGCGCGCCTACCACCCTGAAAACCGATAATGGCCCGATAATGGCAACGTCAATGACATCTGCAATTTGCATGTATCAGCAGTGTTGTCTAATGGTCCGAACAACAATGAGACACAGAACTGGGGGTTCAGTCTCTGGGCTGCAATATTAGCTGTGAATTATAGCACCCTGGCGCTTGAAGAACTCTCTCCCTGGATAACTTTGGGTACAATTATGCACAATGACACACGCAGGAGTGGGTTAATCTTTTTCAACACGATGGAGTCGAAAAGGCATTTTCTCCCTCCATGTAGGTGGCTGGATGCTACCATGGCAGAGACGTTCCCTTCAATGCATCTGCCCGGTGCAGAATATGATGATAAGAGGTGGGCGACAATCGTGGTATTTGACAGTCCCTCAATACCTTTGCGTTTGCCGCAGGGAATCTTCTTGCTTTGTGGGGGTGGTCAGGCTTACCCGACTATTCCCCCTAATGCTTATGACAGACCTTGCGCACTTGGTACTTTGGCAGTTAGTCCCCTCGCGCCCGATGACATCAGGAACGCCACAGGGGAGGCGGGGATCCGTCACAGGCACTCGTTGAAAGAACCCACTCTAGATCCGGACTGTGATGACGGATGGTATTTGACTACCCGAACACAAACAATTGTTGAGACGCTTTTTATATTCCCACAGCTCGTTCGAAATACTAAGACGATTGAGCGGTTAGCTTGTTGGGCACTGAAGAATGCTAACCGCATAGCAAAGACTTTGACAAACCTCATAGAAGACATGGAAGCTCTTAAAGAAGGATTGTCCTCGACAAGGCTGGCTGTGGACTACTTGCTTGCTTGTACTGGCATCGGTTGCTCTGAGTTGGAGGATGCTGGCGTCAAAGGTTTCTGTTGTATTGATTGGACAAAGAACACGACAATGGCAATTGAGCTAGCCAAGGGTGCGGTTGAAGAGTTGTTGAAGAACTCATATGGAGATCGAATTTACCGAGACTGGTGGGTCCTGTCGTATTGTGGGGAAGCATCGGAGATGGAAGGCTGCTGTATGGAGTCCTACATGATGAGTTGCAGAAGCTGCTGAAGGAGAAAGTGAATCGAGTCAGTTGCAGAAGTGAAAGCCATTCAGCTGGCTTTAGATATTGCTGAACGAGAAAAGTGGCCAGTTCTCTATCTCTACACCGATTCATGGATGGTAGCAAATGCCCTGTGGGGATGGTTACAGCAATGGAAGCAATGGAAGCAATGGAAGCAAAGCAACTGGCAGTTGCAGCCCATCTGGGCTGCAGCATTGTGGAAAGATAGTGCTGCCCAGGTAGAGAACCTGGTTGTAAAGGTATGCCACGTACATGCTAACATACCCAAGAACGGGGCCAGTGGAGGACATCAAAACAACCAGCAGGTGGATCAGGCTGCTAAGATTGAAGTGTCTCAGGTAGATCTGGACTGGCAACATAAAGGTGAATTATTTATAGCTCAATGGGCCCATGACACCTCAGGCCATCAAGGTAGAGATGCAACACACAGATGGGCTTGTGATCAAGGGGTGGACCTGACCATGGACACTATAGCACGGGTTATTCATGGTTATGAGACATGCTGCTATGAAGCAAGCCAAATGGTCAAAGCCTCTTTGGTATGGAGGACGATGGCTGAAATATCAATATGGAGAGGCCTGGCAGATTGATTACATCACACTCCCTCAAACCCGCAACAGCAAGTGCCACATACTTCCAGTGGTGGAAGCAACCACCGGATGGCTGGAAACATATCCTGTGCCCCATGCCACCGCCTGGAACACTATCCTGGGCCTTGAAAAGCAAGACCTATGGCGACATGGCACCCCAGAAAGAATCAAGTCAGACAGTGGGACTCATTTCCAAAACAACCTTATAGACACTTGGGCCAAAGAACATGGTATTGAGTGGGTGTATCACATCCCCTATCATGCACCAGCCTCCGGGAAAGTTGAGCAATACAATGGATTGTTAAAGACCACACTGAAGGCAATGGGTGCTGTGACATTCAAAAATTGGGATATGCATTTGGCAAAGGACACCTGGTTAGTCAACACTAGGGGATCTGCCAACCGAGCTGGACCTGCCCAATCAAACCTGTTACGTACTGTAGAAGGGGATAAAGTCGCTATAGTACATGTAGGAAACATGCTAGGGAAGACAGTCTGGGCTACTCCTGCCTCAGGAAAAGGCAAATCCATTTGTGGTATTGCTTTTGCTCAGGGACCTGGATGCACTTGGTGGGTAATACAAAGGAATGGGGAGGTCCAATGTATACCTCAAAGGGATTTAATACTGGATGAGAATAGCTCATGAGTTGAATTGTATTATGTTAGTTATTATATGATACTGTATGTCATCACTACCATGATTGCTATATGTCAATGTCCTATCAATGGTATCACAGTAACAGCCACACAGATAACGATGAATGAATTTTGATAGAAATAGACAAGCACAGAGATATGATGGAACGAGAACAGGCTTCAACGTGTGACGATCCAACATCACACACCATCTCTTCTGTTCTGAAAGACTGCTGTGACAGATGGATCCCGAAGTCAGTCATGGACTACACACACTCAGTGGACATTATATATACATATATGAAAAGTGGTGATTAATTGGAATGTATTGGAAAGTGTGCAACCATGACATAAATGGTATGGAATAAGGGGTGGCTATATTGTCCTGGTTTTGGCTAGGATAGAGTTAATTTTCCTTCTAGTAGCTCGTATGGGGCTGTCTTTCAAATTTAGGATGAGAATAATATTGATATCACGCTGATGTTTTAATTGTTGCAGAGCAGTGCTTACACCAAGCCAAGGACTTTTCAGCTTCTCACTCTGTCCTGCCAGCAGGCAGGCTAGGGGTGCAGCAGGAGCTGGGAGGGGACAGACCCAGGACAGCTGACCCAAACTGACCAAAGGGGTGTTCCATACCATCTGACGCCATGCCGAACAAAATATAGGGGTGGATAGCTGGGGTAAGGGTACTGGCTGCTCAGGGATAGGCTGGGCATCGGTCAGTGGGTGGTGAGCAATTGCACTGTGCATCACTTGTTTTGTACACATTGTTATTAGTAGTACTATTGTCATTATTTTTAGTCTTTAACTACTTCCACAACAAAGTTCGGAGTTGATGTAATCAGGCTCCTGCTCATCGGTTTTCTGATCTTCTTGTGTTTCTTCATCCACCGAGGGTGGAATGCTGTTGTTGATGTTGAACGTAACCGTTACCCTTTCTTTTCTGTTCTAATAAACTGTCCTTATCTGAACCCACAAGCTTTCAGATTTTTTTTCTGATTCCCTCCCCTATCCCAGAGAGGGAGGGGGGAGGGTGACCAAATAGCTGTGTGGTGCTTAGATACCGGCTAGGTTAAACCACAGCAGTCGACTTGCTACCTTTTTCATTGTATTTTTGTTCTTTCATTTTTAGGTCCCTTGACCTAAGCCATTTGCAGTTTTACAAAAAGCTTTGTAAGTTGGCTTTCCAGTGCCATGAACAATATTGGAGATTGTCCAGAGAAGGGCTACAAAGATGGCAAAGGGCCTAGAGGGGAAGACATATGAGGAGCGGCTGAGGTCACTTGGTTTGTTCAGCCTCAAAAAGAGGAGGCTGAGGGGAGACCTCAGCATGGGCTACAGCTTCCTCGTGGGGGGGAACGGAGGGGCAGGCATAGATCTGTTCTCCCTGGTGTTAGGAATATTTTAACAATTCATGTCCATAAAGAACAGTCCTGTCTGCCTCTGGGCCCTGCACTGGCAATTTAATTCTTGAACCACAGATGCAGTGTGTCCCAGTCTCCCCCTCATTCTAGTCAATTTATCAAGTCTTTAGAAAATACTCCTCAAATTTATGAACCTGTTTGCTTTTGTTATTCCGTACTTCTATTTCTAACAGTTACAGCCTTTATTTTTTCTTCTTCGAGATTAACTTAACACTTCTATAGGTGTGACTGTCCCTGTGAATGGCTGGTGAAGAATGTTTTAATTACTGGTGAAGTGTCAATAGGAAAGCTATTTGTGTTTGTATGAAGTCTTTGATGTCTGGGGGTTTCAGAACAACTGATAACAACTAGTGACTGTTATGGGATACTATGCAAGCCTCTGATATCTGGCCAGGTGGCCAAGAGATTAAGAAGAAGAAAAAAGAAGCTGAAGGACGGCTAGGAGACAAGACCTGCAGGGGATGCTGTGTAAACTTGACACGGTGCCAAGGAGTACAAAGGGGAAGGACAAGAAAAAAACTTGGAGAGGAAGACTACGAGCCTTCAGCATGAAAGACCCCTAGAGACCCCCAGAGGAGACTGATGCGCATGCTCCAGTAGGAGGGACTGGACCCCGGAAGCTAATTATAATAAACTGTTTTTTTTTAGAAGTAGTAATGAATATGTATTAGTCTAGGAGCATAAAAATCAGCATGTTGATGTAACTGGTGTGCGTCCTGGTGGAGCGGAGACTCCCGGTGCACCCAGCGCTGTTTGCTTACCTCTATTCTTTTAATAAATCCTATTTTTTTATTTAATCCTAATTTGAATACTGAGCCATTTCTAACACTGGTGACCAGTGATAGGACCCGAGGGAATGTAGTCAAGCTATGACAAGGGAGGTTCAGGTTGGATATCAGGAAAAGGTTCTTCATCGAGAGGGTGGTCGCACATTTGAACAGGCTCCCCAGGAACAGTCACAGAACCAAGCCTGTTGGAGTTTAAGAAGCATTTGGGCTATGCTCTCAGTCATGTGGTCTGAATTTTTGGATAGACCTGTGTGGTGCCAGGAGTTGGACTTGATGACCCTTGTGGGTCCCTTCCAACTCGGGATATAGTATTGTATTCCATTCCATTCCATTCCATTCCATTCCATTCCATTCCACAGAGAATGATACAATCCAAGGTAAACAAAGCTTACTACGCTTTTCATTACTTTATGCAAATATACACTGAATGTCATTTAAGATCTACAAGTAGCAACATTTTTACTTTATGCTATGTCATATTTAGGTTGAAGTTCAAACATGAAACAAAGGACTGGAAATACTTTTCTTTAGAAAAAAAAAAAGGAAAAACTATATTTGTTCTATTATATGTGAATTGCAACATCTCAGGGCTCATAATTTGACTTTGCTACTTAAAATACGGTAGTCCATATGACGTCATTAAAAGAATGTGCATTTAAATTCATATTTCAGTAAACATTATAAATTTGATCAATAACCAACTTACATAGCTCCATTTGTGTAGACTGTGTCACTTCCCTCCACGTACTGAATCTGGGGTGAGTAGATATGCTGTACTGGTTGCACAGTCTGTACTTGCTGTATCTGTAAACGCAAACACCAGAAATATAGGTTAGTTTACCTTATAAAAAATGACTGACTAGTGCTTCAGTGCATCTAATAGCTTCTAAACAATCCAGAGTCATGGAATATACCTGTTCTCACAATTCCTAAATAACACAGAAGGCAGCATTGTGCTGCAATTCTGTAATATGGAAAGTGGAGTACTAACATTGGAGACACATGCCCTTGTCAGAATAGGTCCTAAAAATTTCAGTGTAATCCTAGAAGAGTCTATTAAATTCTGTCCAACAGCAATTTTTCCTACTTGTTCTTCTCCACTATTAACTCATATACTTCAAAAGGAAAGTCTAAACTTCATTGTTAACCTAAGGAAGAATGAATATAAAAACCTGAATTCTGAAGAAAACACAACACTTTGAATAAGACTTTTCAAGTGTGTGTATTTGGCTTACATGTGTTTACGTGGCAAGGTTTTGGTAGCAGGGGGCCATAGGGGTGGTTTCTGTGAGAAGGATCTAGAAGCTGCCCCATGTTTGGTAAGGGCCCCACTGCTGACCAGAGCCGAGCCAATAAGCGATGTTGTTTTGCGCCTCTGTGAGAGCATATTTAAGACAGGGAAAAAAACGCTGCGCCACACAGCAGCTGGGAGAGTGAGAGGAGTGAGGAACGGCCTTGCAGGTGCCAAGGTCAGTGAAGAAGGAGGGGGAGAGGTGCTCCAGGCGCCGGAGCAGAAGTCCCCTGCAGCCTGTGGTACTCCATGGGCTGCAGGGGGACATCCTGCTTCACCATGGTCCTCACTCCTCTCACTTTCCCAGTTGCTGTGGGAGTGGCTGCCCACTCGAGTGGAACCACGACAACATGGCAAAGACTTGGTAGCAGGGGGCTGCAGGGATGGCCTCTGTGAGAAGAGCCCAGGAGCTGCCCCATGTTAGATAAGAGCCAGTTTCAGCCAGCTCAAAAAGGGACCTGCTGCTGGCCAGAGGTGAGACATGAACAACTCTGGTTGCGCCTCTGTGAGAGCAGATTTAAGAAAAGGAAAAAACAGCTATGCAACAGCAGCTGGGAGAGAGGAGCGAAAAAAAATGGGAGAGAAACAATGAGGCAGACACCAAGGTCAGTGAAGAAGGAGGGGGAGGAGGTGCTCCAGGTTCTGAAGCAGAAGTTGCCCTATGGCCTGTGGAGAGGACCATGGTGAAGCAGGTTGTCCCCCTGCAACCCATGGTGTACTATGGCGGAGCAGATCTATGCACTGCAGCCCATGGAGTAGCCGACAGTGGAGCAGGTGGATGTGGCCTGAAGGAGGCTGTGGCCCATGGAGAGCCCCCACAGGAGCAGACTCAAGGCCAGACCTGGTGGAGAGGAGCCCATGGTGGAGCACGTGATCTGGCAGAGGCCACTGCTTGTGGGGGACCAGTTCAGGGCTCCCCAGTACAAGAGGAACACAGAGCTACTAGAGATACTAGAGCTACATATAACTACTAGAGCGAGTTCAGAGGAGGGCTACTAAGATGATTAGAGGACTGGAGCACCTCTTGTACGAGGACAGGCTGAAAGAGGTGGGCCATTGATGAGACCTCATCAATGTATATAAATGTCTGAAGGGAGGGTGTCAAGAGGATGGAGCCAGTCTCTTTTCAGTTGTACCTAGCAACAGGATGAGAGCCAACGGGCACAAACGGAAGCACAGGAGGTTCCATCTGAATATGAGGGGGCACTTCTTTACTGTGAGGGTGACAGAGCACTGGAACAGGTTGCCCAGAGAGGTTGTGGAGTCTCCTTCTCTGGAGATATTCAAAACCTGCCTGGATGCCATCCTGCGCAATGTGCTCTGGGTGACCTGGCTCAGCAGGGGGGTTGGACTAGACCTCGTCAGAGGTCCCTTCCAACCTCGGCCATTCTGTGATTCTGTGAACACTGACACCTGGGGAACACCACTAGTGACTGGTCACCAGCTGGATTTCACTCCATTCAACACCAATCTTTGGGCCTGGCCATCCAGCCAGTTGTTAACTATAGAATAGAATATAGAACCATAGAATATCCTGAGATGGAAGGGACCCACAAGGATCATCGAGTCTAACTCCTGGCTCCACACAGGTCTAGGCAAAAATTCAGACCATGTGACTGAGAGCATAGTCCAAACACTTATTAAACTCCAACAGGCTTGGTGCCGTGACTATGTCCCTGGGGAGCCTGAAGCAATGCGCTTCCCTCGACCAACTAGCGATGCCATGCTTGATGCACCTCAGGATACGGTTGGCCCTCCTGGCTGCCAGGGCACACTGCTGTTTCATATTAAACTTGCTATCAACGAAAACCTTCAAATCCCTCTCTGTGGGGCTGCTGTCCAGCATCTTGTCACCCAGCCTGTGCATATAGCCAGGGTTGCCCCTTCCCAGGTGCAGGACAAGGCACTTGCTCTTGTTAAACTTCATGTGGTTGGTGATTGCCCAGCTCTCCAGTCTGTCCAGATCTCTCTGCAAGGCCTTTCCACCCTCAACAGAGTAAGCAACTGTAGAGGAATGGTTAACTGAAATAGGTCACGTAGACATAAAGCAGCTGAGGGATCTTTGAAACAGTTAAGAATCCCATGGCCTGCTGTAGCTGAGCAAACCAAGCTGCCAGAGTACCTGTGAGAAGCTCCCACGGCAATGACTCCCACATCGCCCAATTAAGGAACTCAGAAAATATTGTTACCAGCAGCTGGCCTCAAGGACTAGGTCTACGTGTCCGCTAATCACAAAGGGGGTTGTTTTCCTGACTGCTAATCAAATGGGGGGTTCTTTTCTTGCAGGTGGGGTTGTTTTCTTATAGTTGTTTGTCTGAGTGCTCTTGACCAATAATCTTGTGTGAAACACTGTCCACCCCTGTAAAGTTCACTATAAAAGTTAGGCTATTCGGGCAATAAAATGGAGCAGCATGATCTGACTCAACTGGTGTCTGTCATGCTTTCGGCCGTGCTTCGCAACAAGCAACTCTTCCAGTTTAGTATCATCAGAAAATTTACTGAAAACATCGCCAGACTGATGTAGCCTCATTTACCATAACCCTTTGAGCCCTAACCATAAGCCAATTGCTCACCCATCGTATGATGTTTTTGTCCAGTTCTATGCTGGACATTTTGTCCAGTAGGATCCTATGGGAAACTGTGTCAAAAGCCTTGCTGAAGTCCAAAAAGATCACATCAGCTGGTTTCCCTTGATGGACTAGATGGGTGATCTTATCATAAAAGGAAATCAAATTTGTCTGGCAGGACCTACCTCTCATGAACCCATTCTGGCTGTGACCTATGACTGCGCTGTCCCCCAGGTGTGCTTCAGTAACTCCCAGGATAATCTTCTCCATAATTTTACCAGGCACTGACGTGAGACTGACAGGCCTGTAGTTACCAGGGTCTTCTTTCTTGCCCTTCTTGAAAATTGGCACAACATTTGCCAGCTTCCAGTCTACTGGGACCTCTCCAGATTCCCAAGACCGTTGAAAAATAATTGAGAGAGGTCCTGCGATGACGTCAGTCAGCTCTTTGAATACCCTGGGATGAATCCCATCCAGACCCATGGACTTGTATGGATCCAGGTGGAGTAGCAAATCCCGCACACGTTCAGGGTTGGCTGGGAGTTTATAATTCCCACCGTCACGGTCCTCCAACTCAGGGCACCCAGGGTCCTGAAACCCATCATCGGCATCGAAGACAGAGGAAAAGAAGGCTTTAAACATCTCTGCTTTGCCTATGTCCTTGTTTGTGAGGTGACCATCCCCATCAAGTAGCGGACCTATGTTTTCTCTGGTCCTCCTTTTTGTATTCACACATTTAACTGGCCCTAAAATGGAGCCCTGGGGGACCCCACTGGTGACCGGCTGCCAGCCTGATGTAACCCCATTTACCTTATCCCTTTGAGACCTACCCGTCAGCCAATTATTCACCCAACTTATTATGTTTTTATCTAGCTGTATGCTGGACATTTTGTTCAGTAGGATAAAAATTAGTAAGGAGTGTAAGAGGAAAAAAAAAATAACATCAAGAGAAAGTTATTTTTTGAAATTTTTAATTTTAAAATTTAATGCATTTTTTTTTAAATTTTGATTTAATAAATTAATTTTTAAAATTAACTTTAAGAGAATTGAAATTACTATTATTTTTTTTTTTATAAATGATCTGGAGAAAGGACTAAGTTAATTTTAATAAACTTTAATTAAAAATAAAAAGAATTGTTGACACATCATATTGTTTTTATCAAGCTGAATGCTGAACATTTTGTCCAGAAGGATACTGTGAGAAACAGTATTGAAAGCTCTGCTGAAATCCAAAAAGATTACAACTGACAGGCCTGTAATTACCAGGGTCTTCTTTCTTGCCCTTCTTGAAAATTGGAACGAAGTTTGCCAGCTTCCATTCAACTGGGGCCTCTCCAGATTCCCAAGACCGTTGAAAAGTAATCGAGAAAGGTTTTGCGATGACATCAGCCAGCTCTTTGAGTATCCTGGGATGAATCCCATTGGGCCCCAGAGACTTGTATACATCCAGCTGGAGCAGCAGGTCCCGCACAGGTTCAGGGTTGGCTGGGATTTTATCGTTCCCATAGTCACGGTCCTCCAACTCAGGGTAACTGGGGTCCCAGGGCCCATCATCAGCATTGAAGACAGAGGCGAAGAAGCCAATCACCACTTCACCCACGAGACCCTCCCTGTTTACAAGCAGCAAGTCTAGGAGGGCTCCTTTCCTAGTCAGCTCGTTCAGTACCAGTACCAAGAAGTTATCATCAACGTGTTTTAGGAATCTCCTGGACCTGCTGGTATCAAGTGTTATTCCCAGTTGACATTTGGCAGATTGAAGTCCCCCATAAGGACAAGGACAGCTGATTTAGAAGTATTTCTCAGTTCCTTAAAGAATAATTCATCAGTGTCGTCATCCTGTCCAGGTGGTCTGTAATATACTCCCACAGCAACATCCACTTCATTTGCTTGTCCCTTAATCCTTACCCAGAGGCTCTCATCCTCATCATCGCCAGTTGTAAGCTCTGTATAGTCCCGCCCCTGCATTACATACAGTGCCACCCCCTTGCCTCATCTGTTCTGCCTATCCTTTCTGAAGAGCCTATAACCGTCCACCGTAACATACCAGTCACAGGACTCTTTTCACCAGCTTTCTCTTATGCCAATGATGTCATAGCTCTGGGACTGAGCCAAGGCTTCTAGCTCCTCTTGCTTGTTCCTCATGCTGTGTGCATTGGTGTAGAGACATTTCAAATGTGCTTCAGCATACCCAGCACCTTGTGGAGCAGACTAAAGGATCTCGCTAGCATGCAGTCCCTCAAATTTTGGCGTGCCATCCCATAGCTTATCACCAGCAAGCCTGTTTTTATCCATTATACCCTTCAACTCTAGCGTAAAGCTCTTTCGATCAGCCCTGATAACTCTTGAGTAAAAATCCTTTTCCTTCTTTGAGAAAGGTGCATCCCATCACATGCCAGCAGGTCTGGTGTCGTGTAGACCATCCCATGATAAAAAAACAACAACAAACAAACAATCTGCCTGTGCCACCAGCCTTGGAGACAGGTTTTGATAAGGTGAGTCTGCATGTTTCTTCCAGTATCGTTCCCTGCAACTGGAAGGATAGAAGAAAACACTACCTGTGCTCCTGATCCCTTAACCGATCATCCCAAGGCCCTGAAGTCTCTTTTGATGGCCCTTGGACTTCTTGTCGCAACTTCATTGCTGCCTACATGAAAAAACAATAATGGATAATAATCCGAGGGCTGTACCACCAGGCTCGGAAGTTTTCTTGTAACACTTTTAACTCGGGCTCCAGGGAGGCAGCAAACTTCTATAGGAGGTGAGTTTGGTTGGCATATTGGGCCGTCTGTTCCCCTCTGAAGGCTGTCACCAATGACAATAACCCAGCTTTTCTTTCTTAATGGAGGCCCTGAGCAACCTATTCTGGGTGACCCTGATTTGAGCAGAGGGGTTGGAGTAGATGATCTCAAGAGGTCCCTTCCAACCTAAACAATTCTGTGATCAGTGTTGCAAAGTCCAGCTGGGTGCCAGTAGCTAGTGGGGTCCTTCAGGAATCAGTACTGGGACCAGTATTGTTTAAGGTCTTCATTATTGACCTGGTAGATGGAACAGAGTGCACTCTCATCAAGTTTGCAGATATTGGTGGAGAGTGTTCAATAGGCTGGAGGTTAGAGGGACCTGGAAAGGATGGAGAAATGAGCTGATGGGATCCTCATGAAGTTTAACAATGATAAATGCCAAGTCTTGCATTTTCAATGAAATAACCCCATGCAACACTACAGGCTGGGAGATTGTCTCAGCTATATTCCTTAAAGAATAATTCATTGGTGTCATCATCCTTTGAGCCTGACCCAAGAGCCCAAATCCTGGGCAAAAATCCTTTTCCTCCTCTGAGAAAGGTGCTCCTGTAATAAATGGCTAAGTCCCAAATAGGGTTACAATCAAAGTTTACAATTTATTAAACGAATAGAGGTAGGCAAACAGCGCTGGGTGTGCAGGGAGTCTCTGCTCCACCAAGAAGCACACCAGTTACATCAGGCGTCTGGTTTTTATGCTCCTAGGCTAATACATATTCATCACCACTTTTGGAAAAGGCAGGGTTATTATAATTAGTTTCCCGGGACCCGAACCATCCCACGGACGCATGCATATCAGTCTCCGTGGTCCCTCTGGGGGTCGCTCATACTGAAGGCTCGTAGTCTTCCTCCCAGGCTTTGTCCTTCGGTCATTCTTCAGCTTCCCCCCCCTCCTTATTTAGTAGTCTCTGGGCCAGATGTCAGAAAGTTGTGTCTCGTGCAGTAGTCAGCAGTTATCTCAAGAAACTCCCCCCTATTCTCTTATCTCCCAGACTCGAGTCTCAAGGTTTACCCTTCTAACCCTCTATCGACACGAACTGCTAGACCCTTCTTTTGCAAGATACAAGAACTATATACACTAACCACTCTGTTTCTCTTGGACTTGTGGTTATTTATACAAGGGTATGTAAGACAGAAGGTCACATTTCAATATGAGGCCCTAGCATTGTTCCATATTGACATGAATCAGATGAACATATTTCACAATCCCCCATTTCCTTTTTCATGGTATTGATTCGTGTTTTCATTTCCAATCGAGTCAGTAGTTGCCGAATTGGTATCAATTTTGGATATTCTTTTGTTTTTATTATCATCAAGGAATGGGTTTTCTCTTTCCCTGGTTCTGGGTCAACAGTGTGAGAAGCACTCCGTAGCCAATAACTTAGGCTCAGGCGAGGATCTCAGTAAAGTAGTAATTTATTCACAACTGCAATGGCAGGCATTTCCACCTAAGTTCTAGAAGAAGATCCCCGCTCAGCCAAAATGACCTTCTGCCCCACCTGCTTGACTTCCAACTTTTTGGAATTGCCTGTTTCTGTGCTCTTAAGAGGTGGTACTCCAAAAATGACCAGGACTGATGGAGCTCGATGTCTTCAAAAGCAGTTTCCCAGGGGACCTTACTAACTAGTTCCCTGAGTGCTGTGAAGTCTGCTCTCCCCATATCCAGGGCTGAAGTTTTGGTGCAGTTTTCCTCCTGTGACTAAAGATTTTGAGAAATGTGTTCATCTGATTCGTGCCTCTGATTTCTCTTCCAACCTAGACAATTCTGTGATTCTGTGAAAACAAAACAAACAAACAAACAAAAAGAATTTGGACCTGGCTTCGGAATACAAACAGAGGCAATTGGCTAGCCTCTTTCTAGGGCAATTGGCCCCTGATGTCAGAAAGAAATTGTCTTAGGCTGCAGGCAGGATTGACAGGGACCTTGGACTTCTACCTTAACAGGTCCACTGACCATGGGACACGTTTCACATCTAAGGTGTTACGGGACTAAACCACAGCCCTAGGCATTAAATGGGAATACCATACTCCATGGCATCCACAAAGTTCAGGATGAGTTGAGAGAATGAATCAAACAATTAAACAACAATTGGCTAAATTAATGATTGAAACCCAACTGTCTTGGATAAAATGTTTTCCATTGGCATTATTGAATATTAGGACTATGCCCCATAGTGAAATGGGTATCTCACCTTATGAGATGTTATATGGAATGCCGTATTCCCAAGGAATGCCATTGGATTATTCTTTGATAGAGAATTATGAAAACTCTCTTGTTTCAATTTATGTCTGATGTGTATCACCCCCCTGCCATGCATCATTGTGAAGAGTCTTATTTCATCTTCTTGCTGACCTTGTAGGTTTTGAAAGGCTGCTATTAGGCTCGCCAAAACTTTCTTTTGCTCAGGCTGAACAAGCCTAGTTCTCTCAGCCTCTCTTCATAGGGGATGTGCTCCAGCTACCTGATCATGTCGATGGCCCTCTGCTGAACTTGCTCCGGTTTATCAACATCCTTCTTTGTATTGGGAGGGATCCAAACGTAGATTGGATAAGTCTCTGAGCCAATAAATGCAGCATATCTCAGTGTGGAATATTTAAATACTGAGGATACAAGCGATTTCAAGAGAGTTAACTTGCTACATTTTTCACTGTATTTTTGTTCTTTAATGTTTAGGTGCCTTGACCCAAGCCATTCGCAATTTTGCAAAAAGCATTGAAGGTTGGCTTTCCAGTGCCATGAACAATATTCCACAGAGAATGATAGAAACCAAGGTAAACAAAGCTTACTGCACTTTTCATTACTTTATGCAAATGTACACTGAATGTCATTTAAAATCTAAAAGTAATAACATTTTAACTTCTATGCTAAGTGTCATTTAAGTTGAATTTCAAACATGAAACACAGGACTGGAAATCATTTTCTTTTGCATTTGTGGTGGTTTTACCGTGCTGGGCAGCTAAACCCCACAACCGCTCTCTCACTCCCCCTCCTTTAGATGAGGAGGGGGAGAAGTAAAGCAAAGAACAACTCACGGGTTGAGATAAGGATAATTTAATTAAAGGGAAATAATTATAATAATTAAATAAAGACTACCATGAACTAAACAATTTAACTAAGGGGAAAGAAAAAGGGAAAGGGGAAAAGGGAGGGGAAAAGGAAAAATAAAAAGAAGGGAGGAAAACAAACAAACAAAATAAATGAAGGCTATATGGAAGTGCAGAGGAAAGAAATTACTCTCTACTTCCCACAAATGAGCGATGATTGACCACGTCCTTGAAGCAAGGCCTCAACGCACGCAGCCGGTGTTCGAGAGGAGGACCGACGTCTTCTCAACGAGAGCCCACCCCTCCCCTCTTCTTCCTGTTTCCACCTTTTATTGCTGAGTGTGACATCACATGGTATGGAATATCCCTTTGATTGGTTTAGGTCAGCTGCCCTGGTGATGTTTCTTTCTCACTTTTTGCCCACCCCCTAGGAGGGTTAGAGAAAGGCCCAATGCTGTGCCACTGCTGCTCAACAGCAGACACAACACTGGTGTGATACCACTGCTGTTCCAACTACAAGTGCAGGGTACAGCACTGTATGGGCTGCTGCCGGGAAAGTTAACATTCCAGCCAGACCCAGTACAACCTCCACCCCTTATTCCATAACAGTTGTGTCACACTCAGATCCCCATATTTTAGCATACAAGCATTCTCATCATTATTCCTTGTCCTTTAACAGGACAAGGATTTAACAGAACAGGATTAATAGGCAGGTGTATCTTTTCATTCCATAGGTCTTTCTTGGAAAATGTTCATAAGAACTGTTGATGATTAGGTCTTCATCTGCCAAAGTGGCCACTCAAGGCAGGTGGAGTTGGATGTCTGGACACCAGCACCAGCTTAGCTCAAGTCCTTGTTGCACTGCCCGGCTCCTTGCAAAGTTGACCTGTCGTTGATCCTACAGCATCTTCCTTCAACATATAACTTAGATTACAGATTAGTTTTCTCTCAATGTCAAATCTCCTTGAGGCACACACTTGATATCCCCATTCTTTTGCATGACCCACCAGGTATACCCCGGTCCTTGGGTGAAGACAATCCCACGAGTGGGTTTGCCTTTTCCCGAGGCAGGAGCAACCCACACTGCCTTCCCCATCCACCTTCCTATATGCACTACGGGAACTTTAGCTCCTTTCACAGTGTGTAGGGGTTTTGTTTTGACAGGACCAGCACGGCTGTCAGACCCCCTATTGTTAACTAGCCAAGTGGCTTCTGGTAGATTTGTGTCCCATTGTTTCCACGTCCCAGCACCTAATGCTCGTAACATAGTCTTTAACAGTCCATTGTACCTCTCAACCTTCCCAGAGGCTTGTGGGTGATAAGGGATGTGGTACACCCACTCAATACCATGCCTCTTTGCCCAGGAGGTAACAAGATTGTTTCGGAAATGACTCCCATTGTCAGACTCAATTCTCTCTGGTGTACCATGACGCCACAATACTTGTCTTTCCAGGCCCAAGATAGTGTTTCGGGCCGTGGCATGGTTTACAGGGTATGTTTCCAGCCACCCAGTAGTTGCTTCTGCCATGGTGAGTATGTACCGTTTTCCTTGGCGAGTTTTTGGGAGTGGTCCGATATAGTCAATTTGCCAGGCCTCACCATATTGAAACCCTAGCCGTCTCCCCCTGTTCCAGGGAGATTTTACCTTCATGGCTTTCTTGATTGCAGCACAGGTCTCACACTCATAGGTAACCTGTGTGATGGCCTCAATGGTCAAGTCCACCCCTCGATCATGAGCCCATCTGTAAGTGGCATCCCTCCCCAGATGTCCTGATGTTTCATGGGCCCATCGAGCTACAAACAGCTCACCCTTACGTTCCCAGTCTAGGTCCACCTGAGCCACTTCAATTTTCGAAGCTTGATCCACTTCTTCGTTGTTCTGATGTTCTTCAGTAGTGCGACTCTTGGGCATGTGGGCATCTACATGACGTACTTTAACATCCAGGTTTTCTACCCGGGCAGCAATATCTTGCCACAGGGTAGCAGCCCAGATAGGTTTACCTCTGCGCTGCCAGTTGCTCTCTTTCCATTGCTGCAGCCACCCCCACAGAGCATTTGCCACCATCCATGAATCAGTATAAAGATACAATACTGGCCAATTTTCTCTTTCGGCGATGTCTAGGGCTAGTTGTATGGCTTTTACTTCTGCATACTGACTCGACTCACCTTCCCCTTCCATGGCTTCCACAACTTGTTGTATGGGATTCCACACAGCAGCTTTCCATTTCCGATGGCTCCCTATCACACGGCAGGATCCGTCAGTAAACAACGCATACTGCTTTCTGTCTTCTGGCAACTCATTGTATGGTGGTGCCTCTTCAGCATGGGTTACCTCTTCTGTTGGCACTCCGAAATCTCTGCCTTCCGGCCAGTCCATAATCTCTTCCAGGATTCCTGGGCGATTGGGTTTTCCCATTCGAGCCTGCTGTGTAATTAACGCTATCCACTTACTCCACGTAGCATCAGTTGCATGGTGTGTAGTGGGAATTTTCTCTTTGAACATCCAATGTAACACAGGTAGCCGCGGTGCCAAGAGGAGCTGTGCCTCTGTACCCACAACTTCTGAAGCAGCTCGAACACCCTCATATGCTGTGAGTATTTCTTTTTCAGTTGGGGTGTAATTGGCTTCTGATCCTCGATAGCCCCGACTCCAGAAGCCCAGAGGTCGACCTCAAGTTTCTTCTGGGGTTTTCTGCCAAAGGCTCCAGGTGAGGCCATGCTCCCCAGCTGCAGTGTACAGTATATTTTGCACAGCTGGTCCAGTACGGACAGGCCCAAGGGCTACTGCACGAGCTATTTCTTGTTTGATTTGTTCAAAGGCCTGTTGTTGCTCAGGGCCCCACTCAAAATAGTTTCTCTTTTGAGTCACTCGATATAGAGGACTCCCAAGCTGACTATAGCCTGGCACATGCATTCTCCAGAATCCCACGAGGCCTAGGAAAGCTTGCATTTCCTTTTTGCTAGTCGGCGGAGACATTTCTGTTATTTTATTGATCACATCCATTGGAATATGGCGACATCCATCCTGCCATTTTACCCCCAAGAACTGGATTTCCTGTGTAGGCCCCTTGACCTTGCTCTGTTTAATGGCAAAACCAGCTTTCAGGAGAATTTGGATTATTTTCTTCCCTTTCTCAAAAACTTCTTCTGCTGTGTTGCCCCACACGAGGATGTCGTCAATGTACTGAAGGTGCTCAGGAGCTCCCCCTTGCTCCAGTGCAGACTGGATCAGTCCATGGCAAATGGTAGGGCTGTGTTTCCACCTCTGGGGCAGCCGATTCCAGGTGTATTGGATGCCCCTCCAAGTGAAAGCAAACTGCGGCCTGCATGCTGCTGCCAAAGGGATGGAGAAAAATGCATTAGCAATATCAATTGTGGCGTACCACTTGGCTGCCTTTGACTCTAGTTCGTACTGAAGTTCTAGCATGTCCGGCACTGCAGCACTCAGTGGTGGCGTGACTTCATTCAGGCCTCGATAGTCCACTGTTAGCCTCCACTCGCCATTAGACTTTCGTACTGGCCATTAAAGGGTGAGCGAGTCTTGCTGATTACTCCCTGACTCTCCAGTCGGTGAACCAACTCATGGATGGGAATCAGGGAGTCTCGGTTGGTGCGATATTGCCGTCGGTGCACCGTTGTAGTCGCAATTGGTACCTGTTGTTCTTCAACCTTCAGCAATCCTGCAACAGAAGGGTCTTCTGAAAGGCCAGGCAGGGTAGACAGCTGCCTAATCTTCTCTGTGCTCAAAGCAGCTATGCCAAAAGCCCACCGGTATCCTTTTGGATCCTTGAAGTACCCTCTCTTGAGATAGTCTATGCCAAGGATACACGGAGCCTCTGGGCCAGTCACAATGGGATGCTTTTGCCACTCATTCCCAGTTAGACTCACTTCAGCTTCCAGTACAGAGAGTTGTTGGGATCCCCCTGTCACTCCAGAGATACAGGTGAGTTCTGTCCCTTGGTAGCCTGATGGCATTAAGGTACATTGTGCGCCAGTGTCCACTAAAGCTTTGTTTTCTTGTGGTTCTGATGTGCCAGGCCATCACATCCACACAGTCCAATAAATCCGGTTATCCCTCTCCTCCACGTGGCCAGAGGCAGGGCCCCTCTAGTCCTGGCTGGAGTGTCTGCCACTTAATTCTTGCAAATGAGAGGTAGAGGTCCCTTCATCAGGGTCAAGAATAACATCAGCTCTTCTACTGCCTCTGGGGTACTGCCCAATAGAAACTGGAGCAGCATTTCTCTTAGGAGCCCCTCTTCTTGCTGCTGTATTTCCTTTCAGTTCACGTACCCGAGCAGCTAGGGTTGAAGTAGGTACACCATCCCATTTCCTCATATCTTCCCCATGGTCACGCAGATAAAACCACAAGGTGCCACGTGGTGTACGTCTTGGGTACTCTCTCTCTTGAGCAGGCGAATGCTGATTCTTAGTGGCTGAAGTATCACTCTGTCTAAATGAGGGGGAATATACTTGTTCCACGAGCTTGTCAAGTCCTTTAGACAGTTTCTCCACAGCTGAGACACAAGACTGTAGCGGAGCAGAGAGATTGTCTTCATATTGTTGAAGCTGGCAGGACACATCATACATTGAGGTCTCTTCCAACCTAGAAAATTCTGTGATTCTGTGATTCTGTGATTGTTGGTCCCATCCCCTCCTCCCAGCGAATTGCTGCCAGGGTACTGGCATGTGCTGATGGTGCACTCCGCACAAATTTACGCCACATGGATGTTGTGCACCGGACTTCATCGGGGTCTTGAGGTGTCTGGGCATTGTCCAAATCACTATAAATCATCTCCCGCACAGCTAATTCCCGCAGATTCTGGAGACCTTTATCCATAGTGGTCCACTTGCCTATGTGATATACAATATCTTCCTTATGGGGATATGTTTCTCTCATAGCTGCCAGGAGTCGTCTCCAGAGGCTGAGGGCCTGTGCTCCTCTCCCGATTACTTTGTAGCTGTTCCAGCTACAAGTGCAGAGTACGGCACTGTATGGGCTGCTGCCGGGAAAGTTAACATTTCAGCCAGACCCAGTACAGCATTAAAAAATAAAAAAAAAGAATAGAAAAAACTGTATTCGTTGTATTATATGTGAATTGCAACATCTGAGAGCTGATCTGAGATAAATGGATTTTTTTTCATAGATTGCCACTGTAAGTGCCTTTGCCCAGACTCTGCGAAGATACACATCTCTTAATCACCTGGCTCAGGCAGCTCGGGCTGTGCTTCAGAACACTTCTCAGATCAACCAGATGCTCAGTGATCTCAACCGTGTTGATTTTGCCAATGTCCAGGTAAACTCTAGCTTTAAACAACAGACTTTTTAAAAAATGTATTTCCCCCCCATTTTTTTGTTGTTGTTACTATTTCTTATTATTCCATCAATAAAGCAAAGTGAGAACATTTTCCTGATTTTTGTATATGCAGTGATTCAGTTGAAACTTACCAACTTACACTTTAGCCTTAAGTAGAAGCTCAGAGCCATTATCTGTTTCCATTGTCTCTGAAGACTTCTTATCTTTCAGACCATAAATTCTGCCAATTTTCATTTGGTGCAAATGAAAGTATAGAGTATATGTGGTCTTAGAATGGACATCATGAATGATGCATAAATATGAAAATTTGGACAATAGCATAGCTTCTGATCTTCCATAAAAATATTAATCGAACAGCACTATTTCTAGTAGAGATTGTTTCATTAAATTAATTTTTATTTCAAAGATGATGTCATTAATATACTTTCTTCAACTGTTTGTGTTTAAATTTCCCACCTTTCCTAAGTAACTGGTTAGTACTAGTTTCCAGAAATCTGTAAAAGATGAACTTATTATTTTTCATTAAGTATAAAAAAAGGTTTCCCTTTTACCTCTTTCTTCCTCCATGCAGTGGGGTTCCTGCATCGAGGAAACCCCAGGGAGTGGAGAGAGCCATGGGAGTGGAGAGAGCTGCCAGGAGCTGGCAGCCCTCACAAGAGCAGCTGGCAAGGCTTGGGAAGGGCCAGGAGCAGGGGTGGCCACCCCCCCCACACCCTCCCACAAGTACAAAGGCAGCCCCTAGGGAGCATGAGTGACCAGGAGTGCGGCAATCAAGGTGTGGCGTGTCAGTCAGGGTGTGGTGTGAAACCACAGTTTGCATGACAGTTTGTGTGGGAGCTTTGCCAGCTCAAACAGGGAGTGATGCTATCCACCCAGCAAACGGCCTCTCTAAGCTCTACACTCATCACAACTGACACAGTTTCCCAGACAGAGCTTCGGTGGGATGAACGGATGAAAGACATGGACTCACAATGGCTATTGAACTGGAGATGTTTACTACAATTTTTCTCCACTACGTATACATTCCCCATAGCCCCAAACACTGTTCACGTTCCTGAATCTGTCATGCAATTGGTCAGAGACCCTCAAACACGTGCCTTAAGCCAGCCAGCAATTGGCCACTGTACAAAGCTCATCTTTAACACTGCAGCAAAGTTATTTCACAAAATCACAGAATCACAGAATCGTCTAGGTTGGAAGAGACCTCAAGATCATCGAGTCCAACCTCTGACCTAACACTAACAAGTCCTCCACTAAACCATATCGCCAAGTTCAACATCTAAACGTCTTTTAAAGACCTCGAGGGATGGTGATTCCACCACTTCCCTGGGCAGCCTGTTCCAATGCCTCACAACCCTCTCAGTAAAGAAGTTCTTCCTAAGATCCAACCTAAAACACCCCTGGCGCAACTTTAGTCCATTCCCCCTCGTCCTTTCACCAGGCATGTGGGAGAACAGACCAACCCCCACCTCGCTACAGCCTCCTTTGAGGTATCTGTAGAGAGCGATAAGGTCGCCTCTGAGCCTCCTTTTCTCCAGGCTGAACAAGCCCAGCTCCCTCAGCCGCTCCTCGTAGGACCTGTTCTCCAGGCCCCTCACCAGCTTCGTCGCCCTTCTCTGGACTCGCTCAAGCACCTCGATGTCCTTCTTGTAGCAAGAGGCCCAAAACTGAACACAGTACTCGAGGTGCAACCTCACCAGAGCTGAGTACAGGGGGACAATCACTTCCCCAGACCTACTGGCCACACTGTTTCTTATACAAGCCAGGATGCTGCTCGCCTTCTTGGCCACCTGAGCACACTGCTGGCTCATATCCAACCAGATATTGACCAATACTCACAGGTCCTTCTCTGCCAGGCAGCTTTCCAACCACTCCTCTCCCAGCCTGTAGCTCTGCTTGGGGTTGTTGCGCCCCAGGTGCAGGACCCGGCACTTGGCCTTGTTGAACTTCATGCAGTTGACCTCAGCCCATCGGTGCAGCCTATCCAGATCCTCCTGCAGAGCCTTCCTACCCTCAAGCAGATCGACACACGCACCTAGCTTGGTGTCATCTGCGAACTTACTGAGGGTGCACTCAATGCCCTCGTCCAGATAATCGATAAAGATATTAAAGAGTACTGGCCCCAGTACTGAGCCCTGAGGGACGTCACTAGTGACCGGCCTCCAACTGAACTTGACTCCATTCACCATGACTCTTTGGGCCCGGCTATCCAGTCAGTTTCTAACCCAACGAAGAATGCGCCAGTCCAAGCCACGAGCAGCCAGTTTCTTGAGGAGAATGTTTTGAGAAACAGTGTCAAAAACCTTGCTGAAGTCAAGGTAGACAACATCCACAGCCTTTCCCTCATCCACCAAACACGTCACTTTGTCATAGAAGGAGATCAGGTTCGTCAAGCAGGATCTGCCTTTCATAAATCCATGCTGACTGGGCCTGATCACCTGCTTCCCCTGCAAGTGCCACGTGATGACTCTCAAGATAATCTGCTCCATGAGCTTCCCTGGCACTGAGGTCAAACTAACAGGCCTATAGTTCCCCAGGTCTACCCTCCGGCCCTTCTTGTAGATGGGCATAACATTTGCTATCCGCCAGCTGACTGGGACCTCCCCCAATAGCCAGGACTGTTGATAAATGATGGAAAGCGGCTTGGCTAGCTCCTCCGCCAGTTCTCTCAGTATCCTTGGGCGGATCCCATCCGGCCCCATCGACTTGTGCACATCCAAGTGCCGTACCAGGTCACCAACCAGTTCTTCGTGGATAGTGAGGGCCACATTCTGCTCCCCATCCCCTTCCACCAGCTCAGGGTACTGGGTGTCCAGAGAACAACTGCTCTTGGCACTAAAGACTGAGGCAAAGAAGGCATTAAGCACCTCAGCCTTTTCCTCATCTCTTGTAACTAAGTTCCCCCCTTCATCCAGTAAAGGATGGAGATTCTCCTTAGTCCTCTGTTTTGTGTTGACGTATTTGTAAAAACATTTTTTGTTTTCTTTAAAGGCAGTAGCGAGATTGAGCTCCAGATGAGCTTTGGCCTTTCTAATTTTGTCCCTGCACTGCCTCGCAACATCCTTATAGTCCTCCCGAGTGGCCCGCCCTCTTTTCCAAAGATTGTAAACCCTCTTTTTCCTCCTAAGCTCAAGCCACGATTCTCTGTTCAGCCAGGCTGGTCTTCTTCCACGTCGGCTCGTGGGGACAGACTGCTCCTGTGCCATTGAGATTTCCTTCTTGAAGAGTGCCAGGCCTTCCTGGACTCCTCTGGCCTGGACTCCTCTGGCCTTCAGAACCACCTCCCAAGGGACCCTGTCAACCAGTGTCCTTAACAGCTCAAAGTCAGCCCTCCAGAAGTCCAATACAGCGGTTCTACGGGTCCCCTTCCTGGCTAAGGAGGACCCAGGGAACTACGGGACTGTCAGCCTGACCTCGGTGCCAGGAAAGGTGATGGAACAGGTCATCTTGAATGCAATCACACAGCATGTGCTGGACAGCCGGGGGATCAGGCCCAGTCAGCATGGGTTCATGAAATGCAAGTCCTGCCTGACCAACCTCATCTCCTTCTATGACCAGGTAACCTGCTTGGTGGATGAGGGAAAGGCTGTTGACGTAGTCTACCTAGACTTCATCAAAGCCTTTGACATGGTCTCCCATAATACTCTCCTGGAGAAGCTGGAAGCCCATGGCTTGTACAGGTATACTCTTTGTTGGGTTAAAAATTGGCTGGATGGCCTGGCCCAGAGAGTGGTGGTGAATGGAGTGAAATCCAGCTGGTGACTGGTCCTGAGTGGTGTTCCCCAGGGGTTGGTGTTGGGGCCCATCCTCTTTATATGATGATTTCGATTAGAGAATTGAGTGCACTCTCAATAAGTTTGAAGGCAACACCAAGTTGGGGGTGGGGGGGGGTGTTGATCTGCCAGACGGTAGGAAGGCCCTGCAGAGGGACCTGGACAGGATGGGTCAATGGGCAGAGGCCAACCGGATGAGGTTCAACATGGCTACATACTGGGTCCTGCACTTTGGTCAGAACAACCCCATGCAGCGCTACAGGCTTGGAGCAGAGTGGCTGGAAAGCTGTGCAGAGGATAAGGATCTGGGGTGTTGGTCGAGGCTCACCTGAACGTGAGCTGGCTGTGCGCCCAGGTGGCCAACGGCATCCTGGCTTGTGTCAGGGCTAGAGTGGGCAGCAGGACTAGGGAGGTGATTGTCCCCCTGTACTCAGCTCTGGTGAGGCCACACCTTGTGTACTGTGTTCAGTTTTGGGCCCCTCACTACAAGAAAGACATTGAGGTCCTGGAGAGTGTCCAGAGAAAGGCAAAAAAGCTGGTGAAAGGTCTAGAGAACAAGTCTTATGAGGTGCGGATGAGGGAACTGGGGTTGTTTATACTGGAGAAGAGGAGGCTCAGGGGAGACCTTATTGCTCTCTACAACTACCTGAAAGGAACTGACTTTGAGCTGCTAAGGACGCTGGTTGGTAGAGTCCCTTGGGAGGCGGTTCTGAAGGGCAGAGGAGTCCAGGAAGGCTGGGCGCTCTTCAAGAGGGAAATCTTAATGGCACAGGAATGGTCTGTCCCCACATGCCCAAAGACGAGCTGTCGGGGAAGAAGACCAGCCTGGATGAACAGAGAATTGTGGCTTGAGCTTAGGAGTAAAAAGAGGGTTTATCATCTTTGGAAAAGTGGGCAGGCCACTAGGGAGGACTATAAGGATGTTGCGAGGCAGTGCAGGGACAAAATTAGAAAGGCCAAAGCTCATCTGCAGCTCTATCTGGCTACTTCCGTTAAAGATAAAAAAAATGTTTTTATAAATACATCAACACAAAAAGGCCTGTCAGTTTGACCTCAGTGCCAGGGAAGCTCATGGAGCAGATTATCTTGAGAGTCATCACGTGGCACTTGCAGGGGAACCAGGTGATCAGGCCCAGTCAGCATGGGTTTATGAAAGGCAGGTCCTGCTTGACGAACCTGATCTCCTTCTATGACAAAGTGACGTGTTTGGTGGATGAGGGAAAGGCTGTGGATGTTGTCTACCTTGACTTCAGCAAGGCTTTTGACACCATTTCCCACAGCATTCTCCTCAAGAAACTGGCGTATGCTTCGTTGGGTTAGAAACTGGGTGGATAGCCAGGCCCAAAAAGTCGTGGTGAATGGAGTCAAATCCAGTTGGAGGCCAGTCACTAGTGGCGTTCCCCAGGGCTCGGTGCTGGGGCCAGTACTCTTTAATATCTTCATCGATGATCTGGACAAGGGCATCGAGTGCACCCTCCGTAAGTTTGCAGATGACACCAAGCTAGGTGTGTGTGTCGATCTGCTTGAGGGTAGGAAGGCTCTGCAGGAGGATCTGGATAGGCTGCACCGATGGGCTGAGGTCAACTGCATGAAGTTTAACAAGGCCAAGTGCCGGGTCCTGCACCTGGGGCGCAACAACCCCAAGCAGCGCTACAGGCTGGGAGAGGAGTGGTTGGAAAGCTGCCTGGCAGAGAAGGACCTGGGAGTATTGGTCAATATCTGGTTGAATATGAGCCAGCAGTGTGCTCAGGTGGCCAAGAAGGCCAACAGCATCCTGGCTTGTATCAGGAACAGTGTGACCAGCAGGGCTAGGGAGGTGATTGTCCCCCTGTACTCGGCTCTGGTGAGTCCGCACCTCGAGTCCTGTGTTCAGTTTTGGGCCCCTTGCTACAAGAAGGACATCGAGGTGCTTGAGCGGGTCCAGAGAAGGGCGACGAAGCTGGTGAGGGGTCTGGAGAACAAGTCCTACGAGGAGCGGCTGAGGGAGCTGGGCTTGTTCAGCCTGGAGAAAAGGAGGCTCAGGGGCGACCTTATCGCTCTCTACAGGTACCTTAAAGGAGGCCGTAGCGAGGTGGGGGTTGGTCTGTTCTCCCACGTGCCTGGTGAAAGGACGAGGGGGAATGGACTAAAGTTGCGCCAGGGGTGTTTTAGGTTGGATCTTAGGAAGAACTTCTTTACCGAAAGGGTTGTTAGGCATTGGAACAGGCTGCCCAGGGAAGTGGTGGAGTCACCATCCCTGGAAGTCTTTAAAAGACGTTTAGATGTAGAGCTTAGGGATATGGTTTAGTGGGGACTGTTAGTGTTAGGTCAGAGGTTGGACTCGATGATCTTGAGGTCTCTTCCAACCTAGAAATTCTGTGATTCTGTGATTCTGTGATTCTGTGAAGTTTTGGGGAGCTGGGGGTCAGCCTTTTCTCACAGATAACTAGTGATAGGACAAGAAGGAATGGTCTCAAGTTGTGCCAGGGGAAGTTTAGGTTGGAAATTAGAAGACAATTCTTCTTAGGAAGAGTAGTCAGGCATAGGAACGGGTTGCCCAGGGAGGTGGTGGAGTCACTGTCCCTGGGGGTGTTTAAGGAAACGTTGGATGTGGTGCCTAGGGACATGGTTTAGTGGGTGATATTGGTAGTAGGGGGATGGTTGGACCAGATGACCTTGGAGGTCTTTTCCAACCTTAATGATTCTGTGATTCTATATATGTGGAAGATATCTTCCTGACACAGCTGATGAGTGAGCCAACTAGGGAAGGTGTCCCATCAGACATTTTGCTTGTGATCAGAGAAGGAATTGTGTGTGATGAGGACAACCATGTGGTCAGGCCCAGTCAGCATGGGTTTATGAAAGGCAGGTCCTGCCTGATTAACCTGATCTCCTTCCATGAGAAGTTGATCTGCTCATTAGATGAGGGATGGTCTGTGGATGTTGTCTACCTAGACTTTACTAAAGCTTTTGACACCATTTCCCACAGCATTCTCCTTAAGAAACTGGCTGCTCGTGGCTTGGATGTGTATACACTTCGCTGGGTAAAAAGCTGTCTGGGTTACTAGGCCCAAAGGGTCATGATGAATGCAGTTAGATCTAGTTGGCTGCCAGTCACGAGTAGTGCCCTCCCAAGGCTTGGTATCGCGTCCAGTTCTCTTCGATGTCTTTCTCAGTGATCTAGATGAGGGGCATTGAGTGCACCCTCAGTAAGTTCGCAGATGACACCAAGTTAGGTGTGCGTGTCGATCTGCTTGAAGGTAGGAAGGCTCTGCAGGAGGATCTGGATAGGCTGCACCGATGGGCTGAGGTCAACTGCATGGAGTTCAACAAGGCCAAGTGCCGGGTCCTCCACCTGGGGTGCAATAACCCCAAGCAGAGCTACAGGCTGGGAGAGGAGTGGTTGGAGAGCTGCCAGGCAGAGAAGGACCTGGGAGTGATGGTTGATAGTCGGCTGAATATGAGCCAGCAGTGTGCTCAGGTGGCCAAGAAGGCGAGCAGCATCCTGGCTTGCATAAGAAACAGTGTGACCAGCAGGGCTAGGGAGGTGATCGTCCCCCTGTACTCAGCTCTGGTGAGTCCGCACCTCGAGTACTGTGTTCAGTTTTGGGCCCCTCGCTACAAGAAGGACATCGAGGTGCTTGAGCGAGTCTAGAGAAGGGTGACCAAGCTGGTGAGGGGCCTGGAGAACAAGTCCTACGAGGAGCGGCTGAGGGAGCTGGGCTTGTTCAGCCTGGAGAAGAGGAGGCTCAGAGGCGACCTTATCGCTCTCTACAGATACCTCAAAGGAGGCTGTAGCGAGGTGGGGGTTGGTCTGTTCTCCCATGTGCCTGGTGACAGGACGAGGGGGAATGGGCTAAAGTTGCGCCAGGGGTGTTTTAGGTTGGATCTTAGGAAGAACTTCTTTACTGAGAGGGTTGTGAGGCATTGGAACAGGCTGCCCAGGGAAGTGGTGGAATCACCATCCCTCGAGGTCTTTAAAAGACGTTTAGATGTAGAGCTTAGGGATATGGTTTAGTGGGGACTGTTAGTGTTAGGTCAAAGGTTGGACTCGATGATCTTGAGGTCTCTTCCAACCTAGAAATTCTGTGATTCTGTGATTATACACCCTGCGGAATCATGAAATTGAAACACGAGCTAAATATGGGATTCCAACCATTGCTAAAAACTTGTTTATAAAACTTACAGAGAATATTGTGAGAGCATTCTTTTATGGTTCAATTGGCCTTGGCCAAATTCGAAGCCAAGACATGAATTAATGACATTCAAAAGAAGAGGAGGGATTGTTATATATGGAGTGGTAATTCGTGTCAGAAAAATGGTTGATATTAATAAAGAAGGGGGAGATGTGGGAGTGTGGCAATGGGGGTCGGAAAGCCTCCTGGTTGGTGATAACATCAAACTCTTAACAATGAGGTCATCAGGAATGTAAAGAGTTTAGGGGAATTAAAGAAGGGTGACTGATGCGACACCCTGCCATCCGGGGTTGCTTGTTTTCCCCTCTGTTAAGGCATGGAAGTTGCTGGGGGGGGGGGGTGACTTCCAGGGATGGTGACTCCACCACTTCCCTGGGCAGCCTGTTCCAATGTGTAACAACCCTCTCGGTAAAGAAGTTCTTCCTAAGATCCAACCTAAAACACCCCTGGCGCAACTTTAGCCCATTCCCCCTCGTCCTGTCACCAGGCACATGGGAGAACAGACCAACCCCCACCTCGCTACAGCCTCCTTTGAGGTATCTGTAGAGAGCGATAAGGTCGCCTATGAGCCTCCTCTTCTCCAGGCTGAACAAGCCCAGCTCCCTCAGCCGCTCCTCGTAGGACTTGTTCTCCAGGCCCCTCACCAGCTTCGTCGCCCTTCTCTAGACTCGCTCAAGCACCATTGGTGCAGCCTATCCAGATCCTCCTGCAGAGCTTTCCTACCCTCGAGCAGATCGACACACGCACCTAACTTGGTGTCATCTGCGAATTTACTGAGGGTGCACTCAATGCCCTCGTCCAGATCATCGATGAAGATATTAAAGAGGACCGGCCCCAGCACCGAGCCCTGGGGAACGCCTCTAGTGACTGGCCTCCAACTGGACGTGACTCCATTCACCACGACTCTTTCGGCCCGGCTATCCAGCCAGTTTCTAACCCAATGAAGCATGCGCCAGTCCAATCCAAGAGCAGCCTGTTTCTTGAGGAGAATGCTGTGGGAAACGGTGTCAAAAGCGTTGCTGAAGTCAAGGTAGACCACATCCACAGCCTTTCCCTCATCCACCCAGCACGTCACTTTGTCATAGAAGGAGATCATGTTTGTCAAGCAGGACCTGCCTTTCATAAACCCATGCTAACTGGGCCTGATCGCCTGCTTGCCCTGCAAGTGCCGCGTGATGACTCTCAAGATAATCTGCTCCGTGAGCTTCCCTGGCATTGAGGTCAAAAGTACAAAAATAATTGTACTTTTCCCAATTAACCCTCCTCCTTCGTTATTAGTTCTTACCTCTATCCACCATTGATAGGGGACCTCTTTTGGCTCATAACTGGTTATATTATTGCTTTCATTACATCGAGCATACTCTGGTTTCCATAGCATAGGTTTAACAGGCATAGTAGTGTTTGTTCCTGAATTCTTCCCCTCCGGGTGTTAACAATACATTCACTACAATTCTGAGACCAATAGCATGTAATTAGGAGAGGTCCGGTAAAGGCCATGTTACCCGGCAGTTATTACCCTAAGGGGTTGCAGCCCTTGGTAAACCTTCTTGAGCCGCAGTAATGGTCCCTTCTCCAGTCTTGCCCTCTCCCTGATGCTTCTTAGGAATTGGTTCAGACTTACACACCTGTTATATATGGAGTGGTAATTCGTGTCGAGAAAATGGTTGATATTAATAAAGAAGGGGGAGATTTGGGAATGTGGCCATGGGGGTTGGAAAGCCCCGTGGTTGAGATAACATTAGACTCTTAACGACGAGGCATCAGGAATATAAAAGAGTTTATAGGGAACAAAGAAGGGTGATTCAGGAGACTCCATGCTGTCTCCGGTTCCTTGTTCTCCATCTGGTTCTGTTGTCTTGCCCTCTCCCTGATGCTTCTTAGGAAATGGTTCAGACTTACACACACGATGGTTCTTCTATTTGCGTTCAACTTTTCCACGAGTTAGTGGGGACTCGATTCAAAGCAGATAACCAATCATCTAGGTAAATTTTCCCACCTATTATTAAATTTTCAGGTAATTCAAGATGTTGCGGGTATCTCTACTGGAGGTGGCACTCCCCCTATGGGACTTTGGGGTCCCCAAATCCTTCTATTAGGGCCTTTATATGAGTTTCCAATGATTGCTAATATTCTAATCAATACAAGATTTAATATACATACAATTAGCATCCAAAGGGTAGGTATGCCCTGATATACTTCAAGTTCTTTTAAGGTTAACTTTCAGATCTCCAGGAGTAGACTCAACCTTCCAGGTTCCTGTTACGGGTCCCTTTACTCGTGATGCATGTGTCCACCCCTTTTCCACCATTCTTATAGCCATCTCTTTGGTAGTTCAGTAAAGTCCACCTGTATTCTCTCAAATGGTCGATATGCAATCCTTCTTCCTCCAGCAGGTGCTTGCCTAATCACCTTCTTATTTACCTTTTGACACGTTAAGCATCCTTGGACGGTTTGTTTGGCTACCTCATATATTCCTACACACCCATAAAATTTTAGAAATTGATCACTCAGTGCTTTTTTTCCCCAGTGGGTTTGTAGGTGTAGCCGTAAAAGTAGACGCCTAGTTTGTTCCTTTGGCAGTATTTCTCTTCCATCAGGCAGAATCCATTTTCCTTCTTTCAGTTCTGCCCCTATGGTCTTTATAATTTTTATTTCTGCTTCTGTATACTTTTTCTCTTGTGTCCCTTTTCCGTTATCCGTTTCTTGTGGGGTTAGGACTACATCATGCTTCCTAAGAGCTGCTTCCCTAGCTTCTCTATCCGCTAGGTTATTCCCTCTTATGTGGAAGCCAGTTCCCTTTTGATGTCCTCTGACATGTACCACAGCAATCTCCCTAGGTCCTCTCAATGCCTGCAATCTTTGAGAAACTAAAGTTTGGTGAATCAGCCCTTTTCCCTGTGTGCCTATGAGTCCCCTTTCTTCCCAAATTTTCCCAAATGTGTGGACTATTCCATAAGCATATTTAGAGTCTGTACAAATAGTGCCACTTTTTCCTTTCAATAGTTCTAGGGCTCGTAATAATGCATAAAGTTCACATGCTTGAGCGGACCAGGCAGCTCTGAGTGGTCCTGATTCTATTAGGACCATATCCCCATTTACGATGGCATATCCTGATCTTCTTTTTCCATCTACTACTTTGGATGATCCATCAATAAATAATTTTTCCCCTGTCTCTAATTCTGTCTCCTCGAGATCAGGTCGGATTTTGGTTTGCAATTCAATCACTTCCACGCAGTTATGTTGTAGTTCTGTTAGGGGTTCCCCATATAGAAATTGTGCAGGGCTCTGTGCAGCAGTTACTTTTAGTTCTAAATCAGGGGAGTTGATCAGGATGGCCTCATACTTCAGCATCCTACTGTCAGTTAACCATTTTTCAGCCTTTTGCTGGAGTACTCCCCTAACATTATGTGGAGTATATATCTTCAGAGGTGCCCTAAAAGTGACTTTTCTAGCTTCCTCAATCAGTAAGGCAGTAGCCACAATTGCCTGTAAGCACACTGGCCACCCCCTACTCACAGGGTCTAATAGCTTGGAACAATATCCCACAGGTTTCTTGATTCCTGCCCATTCTTGAGTTAGTACTCCATATGCAGTTTTCTTAGAAACATTTACAAATAAATAAAAGGGTCTTTCTAAATCTGGGAGGCTCAGCACTGGAGCTTCTATTAACGTTTTCTTGATCAACCTCAACTTTTCCTCATCTTCCTCATTCCACTTAATTTTTTCTCCAGTCAATTTTTCATATAAAAACTTTGCCTTTTCACTAAACCCTTCAATCCAGGGCCTAAAATATCCCAAGAGGCCGAGCAGTTGCCTCACTTCCTTCTTCGTTTTGGGTGATGACAGGGCTAAAATCCCAGATACCCTGTCAGGATCCAATTTTTTCTTTCCTTGGCTAAGCCAATGTCCTAAGTACCTTACTTCCTTTTCCACAAACTGTAATTTAGATTTTGAGACCTTCAACCCTTTTTTCCCTAAGAAATTAAGTAATTCAATAGTGGTTCTCCGTGTCTCTTTTTCAGTCTCCCCAGCTATTAATAGGTCATCCACATATTGCAACAATTTCACTTCCCCCTTTACCTCAAAAAGTTGTAATAATTTTTCTAAGGTTTGGCCAAATAAATTTGGGGATTCAGTAAATCCCTGAGGAAGTACAGTCCATCTAAGCTGTTGTCGCCTTCCTGTTTCGGGGTCTTCCCATTCAAGGCGAAGTAATTCCGCGACCCTTCACTTAATGGGCAGGCCCAGAAAGCATCCTTCAAATCTATTACACTATACCATTTATGCTGAGGTGTTAGGTGGTTTAATAAAGTATATGGGTTAGCCACCACTGGAAATTTGGTTATGGTTCGCTGATTCACAGCCCTAAGATCCTGAACCAACCTATATGATCCATCAGCCTTTTTTACTGGCAAAATGGGGGTATTATGTGGGGACATACATGGTTCCAACATCCCCTTTTGGAGCAACCTGTCTATAACTGGTTTGAGTCCTCTTCTCCCTTCCAATGGGATAGGATATTGCCTAATCCTTATTGGCTGTTGTGGATCCACTATTTCTACTACCAAGGGTTCCATATCTAATTTTCCTGAATCTCCCTCTTGATACCATACTTGTGGGTCTATTTCTCACTCATCTTCTTGGGTTAGGGTATATAGCTGAATTTTTAATTCTCCCCCCTGGCTCTTGATTTCCAACCCTAATCTTATTATTAAGTCCCTTCCTAATAGATTGTGCTCAGCCTCAGGCACCAGCAATAGGTCATTGAGACATAGTTTCTTTTCTGATTCTATTTCTATATTTTCCAATATAGGAACCTTAAAGGGCTCACCTTTTGCTCCTACTACCATGGTATTCCTCTTTCCTTCCTTAACCCCTTTTGGTAATTTTCTAATAGTTGATTTATCCGCTCCAGTATCTACCAAAAAATATACCTCTTCCCTCTGGGGACCTATTAATAATTTTATCAAGGGCTCATTCGATGTTCGGGTCCCCAAAAGATATAGCCCCTGACACCCCTAGTCTTCCTTAAACATTTAACATTTCTTCATCCTGTTTCTTTTTTCTACAGTTCCTCTGAAGATGCCCCTTTTTGCCACAATAGTAACAGATAGGGATTCTATCTTGTTGTCCTTTCCATTTATCCATGGGTTCTCTTTCACCCTGGTTTTTTCCTGATCCTTTCCTGCTTTCCTGTCCACTTGGCTTTTGACTTTCCCTTATTGCTGCCATAAAAACATTTGCTTTTACCTTCTGTTTTTCCCCATCTCTCCTCACATAGACCTTTTGTGCTTCCCTCAATAATTCTTCTAATCCTTTTTCATGCCAATCATCAAGTTTCTCCAATTTCTTTCGGATGTCTTCCCAGGATTTTGCTACAAACTGGGTTCTCAACAGTGCCCCTCCTGCAGGGGAATCAGGATCCAAGTACATCTGAAGGCTTTTTCTCAGCCTGTCTAACCATTCAGTTGGAGATTCGTCTCTGCACTGACACTCGTTAAAAGCTTTATTTATATTTTGTCCCCTTGGAACCGATTCCTTTATCCCTTGTATCATTATGGTCCTAAGATCCCTCATATTTTGCCTCCCCTGAGCAGCCTGATGCTCCCAGTTAGGGTTGGTATTTGGCCATTTCACATCCCCTGGAGGACCTCCCTGATTTTGTCTTTCCCACAGTCTCATTCCTGCTTGCCTGATCATTCCTCTTTCTTCTATGGTGAAGAGGATTCCTAATATGGACTGCATTTCTTCCCAGGTATACGTGTTTGGACCTAGGAACTGGTCCAATCTTTCGGCAACTCCTAAAGGGTCATCTAAAAGGTTTCCCATTTCCTTCTTAAAATTTCTTACACCTGACGTGTTCAAAGGAACCACTACAAACCCTATTCCCCCCTGGTTCCCCCCAAGGGGTACCTCCCTCAAAGGGTAAAGTCCTCCTAAATCGTCAGTCCAGCCTCGTGTTTCACTTTCCTCCCTTTCTGTGGCTCTTATCTTACTTCTAGTCCTTCGTGCAGGAGGAGAGGGAGAGAGAACAGGGGCTGTGGGCAACTGACTTTCAAAATGTGGCGGTTCTGGTTGCCATGAATAGGGAGGGGGTATATTATCCAGAGGTTCCCATTCTTCCTTTCCCCTGTCAGTTCTTGTATTTAAAGCGAATATCACCAACCACAAGGCTTTCCGACCCCCGTTGACACACTTCCACATCTCCCCCTTCTTTATTAATATCAACCATTTTTCTCGACATGAATTACCACTCCATATATAACACAATGGAAAACAAAACAAAAAAAAACAAAGGAAACTGGAGAAAATAGGGGCTAAGTTAGAACAAGGAAAATGGACACTGCCAGACAGGCGAGAGAGATTGCCAAAAGCTTACGCGAGGCAAATATTGGGACATTTGCATGCACAAACACATTGGGGTACAAAGGTGTTAAGTGATCATTTACTAAAACAATTTGGTTGCACTGGGATTTTTGAAATAGCAAAGCAAATTACACAAGGCTGTTTAACTTGTCAGAAGATAAATAAGAAAGTGTTTCGACAAGCAGCCACAGGAGGGAGAAAAAAAAAAAACTAACAGCTTATAGGCCTTTTGAGAAAGTACAAGTTTATTTCACTGAATTGCCCAAGTTAGGGAGGATAAAATATCTATTGGTAATAGTAGATCATTTAACACAATGGGTAGAAGCTTATCCCGTAGCACAAGCTACGGCACAAATGGTGGCAAAAATTCTATTAGAACACCTGATACCTAGCCATTAAGGCATGGATGTTTCTGTGTGTTTGCTGCTGTTGTTACATTCAAAGTTGTTTGACCAATGAATAGTTGTTTTGAAAAGAACTGCTGTGGAGAGAAGGGTGTAAGAGGGGAGCCTGCCCTCAAGATAAAGAAAGAAAAAGGCAGCACGATGAAGTTACATCAATAAAGAAGCAGGAAAAAGAAGTGAAGAGGAACAGGCTTGTAGGATAACCCGACCAAAAGCCCCGGGACAAACGGACACAACGACCAGCGTTCTGTGCCGTAAGCCAATTTATTACTGCGTGACATTATCTTATATAGTGTCAAAGCGTCCCACCCAGGAACCCAGGACCCCTCCCACTGTGCTCGCAGGCACCCCAGACCCCTCCTTTCGTGCACGCAGGCACAACCCAGAATAATCCCACACCTCCCCCCTCTTTATGCAGTAACGTACCCCCTTTTACCCGTTACGCTAAGCGTGATTTAATCATAATTACTTAGGGACGAGTATCCGTCCCAGGAGCAAGCTGTGACAATGGGAATCCTTCATGATTTTTGGTGAGAATGGTCAGCATGCTGCGATTCATTATACTGCTTCTAGCTATATTTGCTTTAATACATGCATATACTAGCCCTATCACAATGAATACTATTACCAGTAGCAATATTGTTTGTAAGAGCGATTTAAGCCATCCTTCTAGCTGAAAGCCCTCGAGAGTTGCCCCCAGCCAATTCTGTTCTGCGTCACGCTGCTCTTCTTTTATTTTGTCTTCTACCTGGGCTATTTGGGATATGTCACGTTCTACATCGGCAGTTACATTCAGAATGTGTATACAACAATGGTCAACCTTATCTTTAAGGTATCCACAGACACCATGTTCCTTTAACAGAAGCATATCCAGGGCCAATCTATTCTGCAGGGTCATTATTGTTGTGGCTTGTAACTGTATATTTAATTCCTTAAACCCCCTTTTGGTTATGTTAGCCAGTCTATGTACTTGCCCCATCAAATTGTATATCAGCTCCCTGTTGTGGTAGGAGGCTATCGGGGCAAACAACGATTCTACCACCCATCCTATCTTTATCCCAGTGGATGGTTCCTGCCACTCATCGTCTTCTTCACTTACTTCTCTTTTTGTCCTTCTCTCTATGAGAGGAGATTTTTTCCAAAGCGGGCAAAGGGTGGGCAATCCTAATGTTATTTCTTTTACTGGGCCATCCAAACTTAAATGAGTTGTCCAAGTTCCATCACTGGCGGCCCACACAAAATGTCCCATGCTTGGTATAGTCGAAGATTTACAATTCACTAAGATCTTTTTCCTACTAGTCTGGCTGGCTATATTCCGATTGGTTATACTCATGTTAACTTGTAGACCTCTGCATGCACATCCGGTGGCTAAGGCTATCTTTACCGGGAACAGAGATATTGTTTCTAAAGCAGTGTCACAATTGAATATTTGTGTACAATTCCACCACGGGATTGCTTTTACCCTCTCCCGACTACTAGTTTCCCTCTGAGCCGTCTCATATAGTAAACTCTGGTCATTATTCGTCCTTCCTACCCACTGCAAACACCAAGGAGTATTCCCTCCATATTGGTATTTCTGCAGTATACTTAATGCCCATGCTGACTCCCAACCCTCTAATCTTCCTATCTCGTTACCTTCTTTACACTTCCATATAACCTTTTCCTTTTGTCGTGTGCGTGGTGCATCATACTCACACATCCCTAGTCGTCCATCCTCATTGTCTAGGTCCGTAAATATGTAATTTCTTTCCTTTTGACACCCAGAATAAAGGCGAATCTGACACTTTCTATAAAACCCTTCCAGCCTTTCTGTCTATGACTGTTTCCGATTCACATTGGATTGTTTTTTTTTTCTCAATCTGGGGTATCGGTGATGTGATTATACCCCAGGGTATAGAATCACCTGCGGATTTAGGTATAGGTAAACAAGCGGTCACTTGACTCACATTCTGCATTTTTGCGAAATCTCTAATTAACCCTATCATTAAATTTTCCTCTTGATTGCTCCTTGCTTGCTGTGTCTACTGAACTGACCTTTTATCTCTCATTTTTAACAACACCGGAATTTTACAGACTCCTCGGGTTGCTCGAGGGCTGCGAGCAGTGCGATGCGGCCATAATAGCAGACCCATAGAGCACAAACCAAGTGTCGTGTTAGCTGTAATCACCTTCCAAGCATGTTCCTGAGAACAGAGCAACCAATAGGGGTTAGGTAAACGCCAATGAACAGAGTTCGAAACATGCGCGACGTGGACCGATTGATAAAGGGCTGTCACACGGCTATTTACAGTCCAAGCATCCCCAGGGAAAAAGTCCACCGGTGCAGGAGCTTGGCCTGGTGGCCCCACCCACAACCAGGCCACCAACTGATTGCGCACCGTGGTCTTAACTGTCCACGGCGGAACGGTCACATCCACTATTGTCCCATTGTCCCAAACGTCAATGGAGCCGCACAATTGCGCCACCGGCAGAACGGTTTCTTTTCCGTCCTCCGTCGCATGCGTGGTGCTGTCCGATGACAAGTGTATTTCATGTGTCAGATTGTTACCTGCCTGCATGGTGGCATTGATACGGATGGTAGTCAGCTTCCTTCCCTGGCAAGTAACAGGTGGGAACAATCCACGAAGTGTCCCGTTGAGTACTGGCTCAGCAGACCATAGGTTGTAAGCGTATGGCGTTGGAAACAGCGGAGCGGTCTGGTAGCCCACAGCATACTCCTGCTAACACTAATGCATCACGACCTAACAGAGATATAGGAATGGCTAGAACGTAGGGTCTGAGGGGCCTCACCTCCCGCCGGACACCAGCGTCATCCCAGCGAATCAATACTGGATGACGGCTGTTTTCGATCACAGGTTCCCTTTTCTTGGAACAATCACGAGCTACGTGACCACGCTGTCCGCAACGAAAACAACCTCCAGGAT
Source organism: Aythya ferina (assembly GCF_964211825.1). Lineage (NCBI taxonomy): Eukaryota > Metazoa > Chordata > Aves > Anseriformes > Anatidae > Aythya > Aythya ferina. Next base: position 14,809,976 of record NC_140313.1, read on the forward strand.
GAATCTGGAAAGCAAACGCCTGGAGGGCTGATGTGACCCCAACCATCTGCTCACAGAGAGCAGCAGCAAGAGGCTGCATCTCCTGAGCCTTGCCAAACGCACATCCGCGAGCAATCAGCTCGCCCGCGCTTGCAGAAGCTGGAAGCGCTGCAAGAGCGGCCTTGAACTCAGGTAGAGCTCCCGTTCTTAAGCATTCTCTCAAAACAACATCTTGCGCTTCCGGTGGTAAATTACTGCTCACCACAGCTGTCTGCACTCTATCTGCAAAGTGCCCAAAGTGTTCCTCAGGTTTTTGCCGAATATGGAGATAACTGGGAGTCGGGCTGACTACAGCATTCATCCGCTCTAATGCTCTACGGCCCAAATCAGCAGCGGCAATCAGCACGGGCTGCAGCAGCAACAGCTGTTCCTGCGGAGTATTCCACCTCCCCCGTCCCAACAACGCTTCCCCAGGCATACCATGTAAAGGATCCTGGGGATTCGCCCATGCACGCGCCATTAACACTTCACCTTCCTCTTCTAGCAAAGACTCAAACATGGGTACCTGCGCTGCCGTCAGGCAGGCTTGGGCAACCTGCCGCCAATCAAACATCAGGGGCCCTTGCAAGGCCACCGCATCCAACAAAACCTGTGTCTGTGGGCTAGAGAATCCCCCCTCCTGTACAGCCTTTTTTAACTGTAGCAGCATCTTATAATCCACCGGCTGCCACTGATGTCCTTGAGACCCCGCGAAAACAGGATAGCACCCTATCCGCACAGGACTTGGCGTTATTTCACAACCCGAGAGAAGACATTCTCGTGCGCTAATAGTCCATTTTTCTCTTGCCTTTTGCACCTCCTCATGGATGTGCATCGGCTGCCGCAGGGTAGCCTGTCTAGGATCCCGAGACTCCTCATCTGTTGAACTCTCACTATCCACTCGTTCTCTCTCTCGGGACGCAGCACCTGACGGAACGGGAATGCGACGCATGGACGATGGTAGGGGCTTCTCCGAAAAAAGCTCCACCCGCGCTTCCCCCCCCTCCCGCTCTCCAGGGTCAAACACGGGGGGGGCTGCATACAGCGGCGGCCGGAGGGAGCCCGAAAACGCCGGCAGCTGCCCGGATGCCACCCCTGCCCCTTCAGGACCCCCGGCAGGGAATAGAATAAGGGAGCCCTTCTTATTTACCCCCCAAAAGGACCCGTCCGATGAAGTATGTACTGTACTCCCTTCAGCTGGAGGAGCACTAGGTGTTGCTATTCTTTCACGATCCAACCGAACTCGCAGGGGGGCCACAAAAGGTTTCCCACCCTCTTCTTTCTCCTGCTCCACATTATTTTCATCCCCCGATTGAGCCTCCTCCTTCGCCTGCCCTGACCCTTCCTTTAGATTGTTTTTTATCGGCAGCTCCATAGGAGCCTGCTTATTCTCACTGTCCCCATCGGACAAAAGCATGCGGTGCACAGTAGCCCACAGGCATGCCTCGTTGGCTACCTTTTCCAAAACCGCTTGCACCGCCCCATAGGTTGGTAATAAAGTCTGCGCCTCTTTGTTCCCGATGCAAGCGCTGTCACATAAATCCCGTCCCACTGCTTCTAAAGTAGCCTGTTTCAGGCAATGGACAGGAGACCCCGCCAGATTCTGGCGTGTCGCCCAAAACAAGAGGGACCGTATGTCCTTCTTTCGTAAAGTTATTCCTACTTCCTTGGCCAAGGATTTTAAAGTACTCACCACCTCATTGACTCCAGGCCCCATGGCCACCCGCGTACCTAGCAAGTATGTGCTGCGCCTAACTCGCGCCAACCGGTTGCACGTCGGGGTTCGTATCATGTCGGGGTCACCATATGTAGGATAACCCGACTGAAAGCCCCGGGACAAACGGACACAACGACCAGCGTTCTGTGCCGTAAGCCAATTTATTACTGCGTGACATTATCTTATATAGTGTCAAAGTGTCCCACCCAGGAACCCAGGACCCCTCCCACTGTGCTCGCAGGCACCCCAGACCCCTCCTTTCGTGCACGCAGGCACAACCCAGAATAATCCCACACAGGCTGGCAGAACGGAGACCAGGACGGGAACAGGCATTTTGATTGCCTCATGAAGATAGGCTCAGAGAAGCTCGTCGCTGGAAATATGCGCACTGGAGCTGGAGAGAAGCTCGAGCTGAGAGAAGCAGACCTGTGCACACAACTGCCCCTCGCTGGTAAGCAGTTGCGCATTATGGGGAATCATACGTCCTTAGAAACAAAGACTGCCCTGGTAACCTTACAGCTTATTCTCCTTCTTAACAATCGGACAGTTATTGATCCTGAAACATGGGACCAAACTGAGGTCAAGGTGTGGGACTCTGCAACTAAAAATGACAAGGTTGCAGTGGGATTGCTCGGCACCTGGCGAGCAGTCTCTGAGGCCTTAAAGAGCCATGTGGAGCCACAGTCAGAAATGTGTGGCTTGCCAGACAGTGAGGGAGCTGCAGGCTCCTTTACTGATCTGACTGCTACGCCATCAGCCCCCCCACCGCTACAGCCATCGAAGGCTTTTGCTGTTACGCCCCCTGCTGACCTGGGCGTGCCTTTTGACCCAGGCCTATTGGCCTTGAAAAGGAGATGGATATGCTTTTCTTCGATCTGCGAAGAACGGGATACATAAGGCCTGAAGACTGAGTTGCTTGACAACTTAAAGCGAGACATATTGTTCAAAAGGAATCGAAAATGGAGACTTGTTTGTAATTAAGAAAAGGAATGGAAAATGGAGACTGTTAAGTCATGGAACTTAAAGGATTGTTCTTTCCTGATTGTACGTATGTATAGGCATACTTGGGTTTAGTATGTAAAAGCAATGTTCTATATATATTTAGAATGTTCGATGTGCGTGTTGGTGGAGTGTAGACTCCCCGCACACCCAGCGCTGTTTACTTGGCTTTTATACCTTTTATACCTTTTATAAGTATTTCTTTTATAAATATTACTTAATTCAGGTTGAGTTGAGACTTCATTTATAACAATAACCAACCAAACAAGTATTGTCTCTGACTGTGTTCTTTGTGGAGTGACTTATTCCACTTTGTTTCAAACCCTTACACAAATACTTTCAGCACAAAATACCTGGACTTTTAATAATAAGACATACAATTATTAACACTCCAGTTAGTATCCCTCCAGCAGCTGAAAACATAGTTTGTCCGCAGCTTCAGGAGGTCTTTGCTCCTGCGGTGAGCAGTTGAGAGTGGAGTCCCCTCCGAGCAAAACACTCAGGATGCATGTAGGGGCATCTGCTCTGCAGCTGATCCTGCAGCCAAGCAGAGTGTCTCCCGCCTGGCTCACCAAAATGACTCACAGAAAGCTGACTCCACAATCAGTATGATTGTAAAGCAGGTATGTTTACTCAGTCCTGGGCGACACGGGGTGGGGGGTGGGGGGGGGGTTGCCCCACCAAAGTCGTGCACGCCACGTGGCAACTTGCTTTGGTTATATCTAGTAAAGAGTTGCATATACATGAAGTTTCCCAATACACCTATACATATGCATAATCTGTCCCTTTATGAACAGTCCTTTTTATCTCAGACTCCTTGGTTAAAGTCTGAACCAGGTTCGGAGGTTGTTTTGATCTCGTTCTCAGGGTCCGAGGGGCTCCTGTTATCTAGAGGTCTAAGCGCAGCACAGGCACAGCACATCACAAATGTAGCACATATTCATTCTTAATCAATCGCTCTCTAATTTCTAATTCCATGTTTCAGCTGCAGCATACTTGCTCTCTTCCGGATCCACAGGTATTCTACTATTAACATTAATGTTCAAAGCCTGACAGACCCAGTCCTCCGTGGACCCAAATATCGGCCAAAATACATAGGGTCTTAAGGGTTCTTTTGGTCATTCTATCATATAATACTGGACCATTTTTAATTTACTCTTTCATTTTCTGGGGCCCCTATCCTTCCAATTTCTAATCATTATTCCTAATGGACTTTCTGGTGGTATGTCTGGTAATTTGCTCCCTTTATTCTGGTCCTTGGTCTTCAATTCTGTCTGACCCATCTAGGAATGGCAATTCCCACAGCCCTTGGTTACCTTAGTAAGAGTGTCTTGCAGGGGGTTTAGGACCTATCACCCACCCACGAATCCTATAGGAATTGCTTTGGTCCTTCACCAGCCAAGTCCCTCATGGGAGATTGGAACTGCGGTTAGAAGACCTCCACACTCGCTTCGGAACTAAGTTCCATCTCAGTCACATTCTTACACACACAGGCAACTGAATCCCATCCAACTGAATGGTATACGCCTTAAATACTTATGACTCCGTCGTCTTCGTTCGGATCTTCGCGCACAGAATTACAGGCAAAATACAGTGCTGCAGCCGGCAAGGGACCTCATAAAAAATCAAAATCTTTGCTTACCTTTATTCAGGTTCAAGATGGCCTTAGTCCTGACCTGACTCAAACAGGAGCCACCAAATGGTGGGGCGCCTCTCCTAGATCAAATCAGAATTCAGGTACCAAGGCCATCCCGGACGAACCCCCAATTGTTACAAATGGCTAAGTCCCAAATAGGGTTACAAAGTTTACAATTTATTAAACGAATAGAGGTAGGCAAACTGTGCTGGGTGCGCAGGGAGTCTCTGCTCCACCAAGAAGCACACCAGTTACATCAGGCATCTGGTTTTTATGCTCCTAGGCTAATACATATTCATCACCACTTTTGGAAAAGGCAGGGTTATTATAATTAGTTTCCCGGGACCCGAACCATCCCACGGACGCATGCATATCAGTCTCCGTGGTCCCTCTGGGGGTCGCTCATACTGAAGGCTCGTAGTCTTCCTCCCAGGCTTTGTCCTTCGGTCATTCTTCAGCTTCCCCCCCCTCCTTATTTAGTAGTCTCTGGGCCAGATGTCAGAAAGTTGTGTCTCGTGCAGTAGTCAGCAGTTATCTCAAGAAACTCCCCCCTATTCTCTTATCTCCCAGTCTTGAGTCTCAAGGTTTACCCTTCTAACCCTCTATCGACACGAACTGCTAGACCCTTCTTTTGCAAGATACAAGAACTATATACACTAACCACTCTGTTTCTCTTGGACTTGTGGTTATTTATACAAGGGTATGTAAGACAGAAGGTCACATTTCATTATGAGGCCCTAGCATTGTTCCATATTGACACGAATCAGATAAACATATTTCACACTCCCCATCAGGAGCCAATAGGCCTGGTGTCATATAGACCTTTCCATGATCAAGAAGCTCATAATTACATTGGTGGCACCTGCCTCAGACCCACGTATTGATCTGCTTGGTATGTTTGTTCATTTCAGTATTGATCCCCGCTACTGGAAGGATGGAAGAAAATATTACCTGTGCACCTGATCCTTCAACCAATCGCCCCAGAGCCATCAAGTCCCTTTTGATTGCTCTTGGACTTCTCTTTGCTACCTCAGTACTGCCAATGTGAAAAACAACTAAGGTGTAATAATCAGAGGGCTGTACCAGGTGAGTGATTTTCCAAGTGATGACTCTTACCTGGGCCCCAGGAAGAAAGCAGACTTCCCTATGGGTTGAATCTGGAGAGCAAATCGGGCCCTTGGTTCCCTTCAGAAGGGAGTCCCCTATGTCAATAACCGTTTGTGTTTTTTTTGGTGGAGGTTGCCGTGATGCAGGGTGTAGGCTGCCTTGTCTCGGGCAATTCCCACAATGTAGACGGACCTTTGTCCACATCATTGTTTGCTTTCCCATCCAGTTCCAGGGCCTCATACCTATTGCACAGGGGACCTGGGAAGGTCAGATAGGCAGCAAGGGGGTTCACCTGCTGTGCCAAGCAGGAACCTACTTCCACTCCTCCCTGTCTCTTAGGTCCCTCTTTCTACCTGGTGGTGAGGGTGTAGGGGAACTTTAATTTCTTGTGTAGAAGCTGGCTGAGGAGTCAGAGATGGCAAAGTATTACCCCACCAGTCGATCTTCTTCTCTGACTACCTGATGCTCCTCAGCCTGTCCACCTCCTCCCAAAGCTCTGCCACCAGGTGAAGCAGTTCTTCAACCTGAGCACACCTCCCACAGCAGTTCTTGCTACTGCCTTCCTGTAGTGGCCTAAGAGTAAGGCACACCCAGGAGCCTGTCACTTGGGTGCCAGCATGTTCCCCCCGAGCTCTGTCTGGGAGACTGCATTGGTTGTGGTGGGTGCTGAGCTCCGTGAGGCCATGGCCTTCTGCCAGGTGGATACCATCGTTCCCTGAGTGAGCTGGCCAAACTTCAGTGCCCTTCCTGAGTAAACAGCCACACTACACTCTGTTTGCCACGCTCCTGGTCACTTGGCTCTGCCCAAGCCTCGACAGCGGCTCTCATGAGGGCTGCCGGCCCTTGTCAGCTTGCTCAAGTGGCCTCGATGCAGGGAACCCCCCTGCATGCCATGATTTCCTGCTCTGCTGCAGAATGCATCTGACCCAGAGTCGATTACCTCGGTTTACATAACATCTCTGCATGACCAACTTATACAAAGAAATCTGTGATATTATAGCGTGGTGGTTCTTAAAGATAGCAATGGACTATTCACAGATGATACATAGCTGTGCTGACCCACTCAGTTGCTTGTGAATGGTCTAGACAATGTCCTCCTCAGGGATATGGATTGACTATTCACCAAACAATAGCTTGCTATTCACGGACCAGCAACCTTCTAGAAACACACCTGGCACTCTTGCATTAGCCTATCGGTCAGATGACCAAAGGTCGCAGCCCTATAAGAGTAGCTCCCCAACTCAAGCTCAGAGTAGCTCTTGCTGGCTGGTCCAGGGGTTCTACCTTGCAAGGGAGACAGCTTGACTTTGTGATGGAGAACATGAGAGGCTGACAACTTTCCTGACTGTTGCTTATCGGTGGGTAAGACTAATCATTAATGATATTGTGCCTTACCTACATGGAAAGTGGCTTTTCCCTTTCATTTCTCCATGTGCTTAGATTGTTCACTTTCCACTCAGAGTTAATTATACTGGTAATCAGTGTGTGTAGTTATAATTAAAACCATCAAACTTAGTTGGTGATCTGTTGCCATTTTATCATCTGATATCCAAAGAACCTGTTTGTCCTGTCACATTTGTGGTTTTTTTTGGTGTTGTCAGTAGGATACCAGAACAACCTTCTTTGTCTTCTGACAGCATTATGGTCCACGACTGCCTCTATCAAATAACTTATTTCAACCAAGGTCCAAATGTTTAGTACAAATACAGTACTGCCTCCTGCAATGAATCCTACCAGCCAGGACTATAAAACTTTCTAACAGAATAATGAACCAGATTTATATTTACAAAATCCTCCTAATTGGTTTGAAGACTGGGACTTCCTGGCCTAGCTGGTACTTTGGTTTAGACTGAGTTTAGTTCCAGCACACATCCGGTAGAGAAGGAGCTGTAAAAGAAATCTAGTTTCACAAGTGTTGTGGTTTTACCCTGCTGGGCAGCTAAGCTCCACCACAAACACTCTCTTACTCCCACTCCTCAAAGAAAAAGGGGGAGAAAATATAATGCAAAGGGTTCAAGGGTTGAGATAAGAACTGGGAGATCACTCCACAATTATGGGCAAAACAGACTCAGCATAGACTAAAATAATTTATTGCCTATCACTAGCAGACTAGAAAAGTGAGAAAGTAAAAGCAAACTAAAAACACCTTCCCATCCACCCTATTCTAGGTGTCCCCCCACAAGCAGTGCAGGGGAAGAGGGGAATGGGGGCTGTGGTCAGTCTGTAATACTTTGTCTCTGCTGCTCCTTCTCTGTCACTTTCTTCCCTGCTCCAACATGGGGTCCCTCCCACAGAATACAGTCCTTCCTGAACTAATCCTGTGTGGGCTTCCCACAAAGAACTGCTCCAAATATGGGTCCATACCACGGGGTTCATCCGTCAGGAGCAAACTGCTCCAACATGGGTCCCCTACGGACAGCAGCTCCTGCCAGATCACCTGCTCCTGTGTGGGCTCCTCTCTACGGGCTACAGGTCTGGCCTGGAGTCTGCTCCAGCAGGGGCTCTCCATGGGCTGAAGCCTCCTTCAGGTCAGATCCACCTGCTCTATCATGGGCTCCTCCACGCACTGCAGTGTGGGGATCTGCTCCACCATGGTACACCATAAGCCCCAGGGGAACTTCTGCTCCAGCACCTGGAGCACCTCCTCCCCCTCCTTCCTCACTGACCTTGGTGTCTGCAGGGCTGTTTCTCACTCCTCTCTCTCCCAGATGCTCTTGAACAGCATTTTTTCCCTTTCTTAAATATGCTTTCACAGAGGTGCAAACAATATTGCTTATTGACTCAGCTCTGGCCAGCGGTGGTTCCCTTTTGGAGCCATCTGAAACTAGCTATTATCAGACATGGGGCAGCTTCTCGACTCTTCTCACAGACGCCACCCCTGTAGTGCCCCTGCTACCAAGCCGTTGCCATTTAAACCCAATACAACAAGGACCAACTGCATTTGGTCATGTTATTAGCTTCTTTTACAGCATCAGGGATGCCAGAAAGAACATGTGATATTGTGGTGGTTCCACTCGAGTGGGCAGCTGAGCTCCACCACAGCTGCTCTCTCACTCCCCCTCCTCAAAGAGGAACGGGGAGAAAATATGATGAAAAGGGCTCAAAGCTTGAGATAAGGGCAAGAAGATCATTCAGTAATTATTGTAACGGGCAAAAAAAACTCGGCATAGGGAGACAGTAAGATTTATTGCTTATTACTAACAAGCTAGAGAAGTGAGAAACAAAGGAAAGAAACCAAAAGCACCTTCCCCCCCCATCCACCCTCTTCCACCTCCTCCCCCTAAGCGGCGCAGGGGAACAGGGGAATGGGGGTTATGGTCAGTCTACAGCACTTCTTCTCTGCCGCTCCTTCTTGGTCACTCTTGTCCCCTGTGCTGTGGGGTCCCTCTCACGGGATGCAGTCCTTGATGAACTGATCCGGCGTGGGCTTCCCGCAGGCAGCAGCTCTTCCAGAACTGCTCCAGATATGGGTCCGTACCACAGGGTCCAGCCCTCAGGAGAAAACTGCTCCAACCTGGGTCCCCCATGGGCAGCAGCTGCTGACAGGTCACCTGCTCCTGCATGGTCTCCTCTCCACAGACTACAGGTCCGGCCCGGAATCTGCTCCAGCAGGAATCTTCCACAGGCGGCAGCCTCCTTCAGTGCAGGTCCACCTGCTCCACCATGGTCTCCTCCACGGGTTGCAGCATGGAACCCTGCTCAACCGTGGTACTCCATGGGCTGCAGGGGGACATCCTGCTTCACCATGGTCCTCACCACAGGTCGCAGGGGACTTCTGCTCCAGCACCTGGAGCACCTCTCTCCCTCCTTCTTCACTGACCTTGGCGCCTGCAAGGCTGTTCCTCACTCCTCTCACTCTCCCAGCTGCTGTGTGGCGAAGCATTTTTTTTTTTCCCTGTCTTAAATATGCTCTCACAGAGGCACAAAACAACATTGCTTATTGGCTCGACTCTGGTCAGCAGTGGGGCCCTTACCAAACATGGGGCAGCTTCTAGATCCTTCTCACAGAAACCACCCCTATGGCCCCCCTGCTACCAAAACCTTGCCACGTAAACCCACTACAGAGATTCAGCCTGTTATTGTTGGTATTAGTTTTAAAAGTTTAGTTCCACCTCCCCACAGTGCTGTAATATAGATCCCACAGTACACAATCCAGCAGAAATGGTAGAAATTCAGGGAAATGCAAGGTATTGTAAGACAGCAGAATAAGATGGGTTACGCATCAAACAGTCATTTTTTATGACAATGTTGATATTATCAAGTAATTTACATTCTATATCATGTTATTTTAAATATGTTTAATTCAGAAACATAGAACGGTCCATGTTGGAAGGGACCTTGAAAGGTCATCTGGTCCAAACTGTTGTGGGAAAAGGATGCTTAGATGAGATTATCTAGCACAATGTCTCATCACATCTTGAAAATCTCCAGTGTTGGGGACTCCACCATGTCTTGCTAGACTGTGACCAACGTTGTCCTTACAGGACATTTTTCAAGCTAAGCCAGAGCCTGCACTGCAAATCTGAAGTTCTGTGCTCTCTCTGATCTGTGCATCTCTATGCAACCTCTTCTGATATTCAGACAAAGTTTTGAACAGAGATATAGTAGTATACTTTTCTATTTACGTTTCCAAGGACATGCTCAGTAATAAAAGATCTATTCTTATGAGCATTGAATGCAATGTTAGCTAAAAAGCAGCCCAACAATAATGGATTAGGAAGACAGACAATAAACACATTACTGGTAGCAACACATTATATCAGAGCTCCCAGAATTCCTCAGCTTTCATTTCAGACAAAAGCTAATGCCATAAATGCAAACAAAACTGAAACAAACAAAACCCACCACCGCCAACAACAAAAGGAAAAACAACCAACACACCCCAAAACTTACCTTCTAGAGTCAAACTTGCATTTACAGTTCAATTAGGAAGACATGCAGGCTTAAAAGGAGGCATGGAGTACACATGATGCTAATGCCAAGCCTGAAACACACCCATGGATACAGCTAGCTGTTCTTAATTCCCCTTTAAAAGAATCATTGATGATAAGACAAGATGCTACCAACTGACCACTTGCTCTTCAGCCAAGGCTGACAGTTAATCCAGATCAAAGGGCAACATGTCAAAATGGACACAAGGATGTTCCTTAGGAAGTAGAGTTTCACAGATTGCCAGTGTCAGAACCTTAGGCACAGCAGACTTAAGCAGAAGATGGACATAAAATTAAGGATCATAGTACCTTGCTATTTCTGTCCAGGGATGAACACCCTTTTTAAGATGCCATTTTTTTTCCCTGCGCATGTTTCAGACAGTGAACAAAACTGAAGATCTCACAAGTAACCAGACAAATGCATGGAGGAGTTTGTTTTACATATGTGGTGTAAATGCCTGAAGTAACTAGGAAAATAAAACTAACATTCACATTTTTAAGGAAAAGGTACAGCATTGAAGAAGCTTTCGGGGTAGGGCATAATTGCATTACCTGAGCGTTCCCTAGGCTCCCAACCTTAGATGCTATCGCGCTGGGGAAACTTGGTGTGCTAGCTCCAAGGAACAGCACGGAGCGTAGAGTGGAGTGGAGACACCACGGCTAGGCTCTGTAACCAGGTGGGGACTCTATTGTTCTTGTGCACAAAGCTGCACTTTTTGCCACCCTAAGCCAAAGACCTGTCATGTTTTGACAAATGCTGTACCCTAGTGTACTTTTTGCTCATTATAATATCATTATGATACCAAAACACACCTCCATCCCAAAAGCTACCCGCCTCCAAGGTGCGACCACCCCTCACTGAGCATGCGCTCTGAATTTCTCGGAGCCTATTACTTTAAACGGAGACGGGAAAACTTTACACCAATCATAACTAAGATATGCTTGACTAGAGCCACTCAAGCTCCACCTAAAAGATAGAAAATAATATAAATTGGCCCAAGAGAGAGGAGATGTTAGGGAAGATACCACCGTCAGGGGAGATACCATCCCGAGGAAATACAACATCCTTAGGACCTCCTGACTCCTGGGATCAGTCGACGGGCTGAGCCTCTCTTCCCCCCCCCATTGGGACGCCTTTGGGTGAGATCTGAATACTTGCTTATAAATCTCTATAGAGTCTTTGATCCTTTTAACGTGTTTATTTCTAGGCTGCGCACCTGTAAACACCTGTAACATCTGTAACATCTATAACATCTATAACACCTGTAACATCTGTAACACCTACAACACCTATAACACCTGTAACATCTGTAACACCTGTAACACCTGTGTATTTCATGCACACTAGCTTGCTTTTGCAGACAGTCCCTATCACCGGCAATCCAAAAGAACCTGATTATCTGTTGCTGTAATAAACCATACTTGATTGCATTGTGATAACTCTCATTGAGTGCAACGAGGGTGAGGGTGGTTATCCGTGATAGTTCAGTGTTCTGAATCTAACCAGACCCCCAGATGGTTAATGCATTTTTGGTGAATGTCCGAACGGACCCCCAGATGGTTAATGCGTTTTTGGTGAATGTCTGAATGGACCCCCAGACGGTTAATGCGTTTTTGGTGAATGTCTGAATCGACCCCCAGGCCGTTAATGCGTTGATGGTGAATGTCTGACAGGACCCCCAGACGGTTAACGTGTTATTGGTGAATGTCCAACTGGTTCAGTACCCTGAATCTGACCGGGCCTGTAACGGTTAATCAGCTACACCCCTTAACGCGACAATATATAAACCAATTTTGTAAGGTTGAAAGCATTTCTTGTGAAAAAGTACTTGCCTAAAAATATGTGATCTTTGGTTGCTAACAATAAATCCTTTTAAGTAAAATTAGCAGAGAACATCTTACATCTTCACAAGAACACAAACTAAATCCATAAAGCTGGGTGTCAGTTTCAATGGAGTTTGTTCCATTTTTGGGGAGAACAAGTGTAAGTCAAGTGCATTGTTAAAGAATTCCTGGAGAATTAGACACTTACCTGCAAATCAAGACAACTATAAGCACAAACAATACATAATTCCTGGCCCACATTTAACACTTCTGACACTGATGAATCACTATCATAAGAAGTGTATTTTAGACTTCTTCACTCAGAATTTTGTATTTTATTTACATTGCCTCTAAATACGTCCTACTACTCACATTCAGCACTAAACACACCCTGAACATCTATCGAAGAGCACATCATCTGTTCATTATATTGCTTATTCTAAACAGGCTTACTTACCACCACTTGCACTTAGGATTAATTCCTAAAGCAATGCTTTTTTTCAGTTTGTAAAGCTCAGAAGTCATACTATTTGTGCAGGATATTAACTACAGGATGAAGTTAAGAAAAAAATCCAGCCAAAATTCCACATGCCTGGGAGGAAAGGTTCCCTCCCTCCACATATTAAGTCACATACGATAGCACAACATACATATTTTGCCTATAGTGATAAAATTATGCTGTCTTGGTAATAGGAGTAAGCATACAGGGAGGAGAGTGACAACACAAGAATTGGTTCAGGAAGAGCTTCCTGTTTCATCGTATGCGCTGGCAAGGATGATGAACTGCACTTACTTCAGAAGTTTGAGTTCAATGACACTGCCTGTTTTATCCAAAGGTTGGAAAGACTCCACTACTAGAGCTGAACAGCACAAGAGAAACTTCCCAATTTACATACAAGACAGACTTCCCCAGGTGAGAGCAAGCAGTAGGCACTGTCACTTGGAATCAGTGCTGAAAGGAGTGGAGAGATGAAGTATGGGAAAGTGAAACTCTAGAAAAGAAAATAGAAGGGAAGTAGTAAGAAGATCAGAGAATCCAGAACTGACACCAAAGAAGGGTAGTAGTAAGATGAAGACAACATACAACAAATCATATCATATGGAAAATCATATATTGAAGGGCACCAGCTCCAAACTGTTGACTCATAGCAAAGAGGCACACCAAAAGAACTAATGAGTACAGCAAACAAACACTACAGATTTCCCCCACCCAGCATGATTGAGGCAGTGTACAAAGCTACACAGAACCACATAAATGAAAACTTTTCTCCAGGTTATATAGGATAAAATATATCTACTCTCAGATATTAAGGATTAGAGTGCACAATAATGCGACTTGGTGGTATTCTAAATTAAGACAGCTCAAGTCTCTGCGCCTGTAAAACAGGCAATTGACAACATGACATAATGCACAGATAATTAAAAATTGACTCTATTGAAGAGCTGTTCATTGTACCAGCTACTCCGCACTAAATGAAGGAGTCTGTGGGAAAAATAGTCCAATAGCATATTACATGAATTACAGGAATATTAAAACTGCACAGGGAACTTTATTACAGAACTGTTTTCAATGTTGATATTATCAACGGGCCTAAAAGAAAAATCCTAGAACACAATTAACGTAGAAAAAGATCTACATGTAAAAATCTACAGATTTTCTCTACAGTGAGAGGAGCTATGTGTTTTGAATAAACATTTTAAACAGAAACAAATGTATTTACTATTTCCATTAGCCACTATTACAGATTTGCTACGTTGCTGATTAGAAAAAACACTGCCAGGAAGTGTGAGAAACTAAGTTGTGTTTTTGCAGTTGAACATGTTTTCGAAGTAGAGTATGTTTTTGCGGTAGAAAACTAACCTTCTGTATTCAAAGGTAGTTGTGTAGTCATAACAAAGAGAAATGCTAGGTATATAAGTGGACAGCAGAAGGCCTCACTGTTCCAAAATAAGGTAGAAGACTGAGAAAAACAGGATGAGCAGTGTGAGAACAGTAAAAAACAAACATCACAAGTTCTCAAAGCATAAAAAAGGAGGAAAAAAAAAAAAGGGAAAAAGGAGAAATTAAAGGGTTGGAAAAAAAATGTACATATAAGGTATAGAGGAGCGTCGAGTAGCTTGTGAACCCTGGTACTCAGCCAATGAGGAAACAGGGGAGATGATCAGGTGTCGGGTAATAGGGAATAAAAGGTTATGATTTGTTAACTATAATGCTCTCCTAATTGGCAGGATGCCCACCGCTGCAATCATGAATGTCCTGGTTTCAGTTAGGATAGAGTTAATTTTCCTCCTAGTAGCTGGTAGAGTGCTATGTTTTGGATTAGGATGAGAAGAGTGCTGATAACACGCCAATGTTTTAATTGTTGCAGAGCAGTGCTTACACCAAGCCAAGGACGTTTCAGCTTCTCACTCTGTCCTGACAGCGAGCAGGCTAGGGGTGAAACAAGAGCTGGGAGGGGACAGAACCAGGACAGCTGACCCTAAGTGGCCAAAGGGATATTCCATCCCATCTGACATGCTGAACAATATATAGGGGTGGCTAGCCGGGGTGCCAGGGTGGGGGGGGCTAGCTGCTCGGGGATAGGCTGGGCATCGGACAGCAGGTGCTGAGCAATTGCAATTGTGCATCACTTGTTTCGTACACATTGTTATTAGTAGTACTATTATCATCATTATTGTTATTATTGTTATTGTTATTATTTTTCTGTCTTAATAAACTGTCTTTATCTCAACACATAGGCTTCACTTTCCTGTTTCTCTCCCCCATCCCAGAGAGGGAGGGGGGGGATGGTGAGCGAACTGCTGTGTGGTGTTTAGCTGCCATCTGGGTTAAACCACATCAATATGTATATATACACATTTGTTTAATTCAACTGTTTAATTGCATGTCCCTGGCTACCTTTACAATTTACAAGTTAATAAGAAAAAATACAGCTGCTTATCTATAGTACATAACATCTATTTAAACCAGTTAGTTCTTTAGGTCCAATGACCTTTAAGTAAATGATTTACTTGCTATTTGGCCATCTGTGGCTTAATTGCCTGAGGTAACTAGGGAAATAAAACTAACATTCACATTTTTAAAGAAAATGTACAGCATTGAAGAGACTTTCAGGGTAGGGCATAACTGCATTACCTGAGGCTTCCAACCTTAGATGCTATCGCGCTGGGGAAACTTGGTGTGCTAGCCCTAAGGGACAGTACGGAGCATAGAGTGGAGTGGAGACACCACAGCTAGGCTCTGTAACCAGGTGGGGACTCTATTGTTCTTGTGCACACTGAGACCGATAAGCTGCACTTTTTGCCACCCTGAGCCAAAGACCTGTCATGTTTTGACAAATGCTGTACCCTAGTGTACTTTTTGCTCATTATAATATCATTATGATACCAAAACACACCTCCATCCCAAAAGCTACCCGCCTCCAAGGTGCGACCACCCCTCACTGAGCATGCGCTCTGAATTTCTCGGAGCCTATTACTTTAAACGGAGACGGGAAAACTTTACACTAATCAGAACTAAGATATGCTTGACTAGAGCCACTCAAGCTCCACCTAAAAGATAGAAAATAATATAAATTGGCCCAAGAGAGAGGAGATGTTAGGGAAGATACCACCGTCAGGGGAGATACCATCCCGAGGAAATACAACATCCTTAGGACCTCCTGACTCCTGGGATCAGTCGACGGGCTGAGCCTCACTTCACCCCCATTGGGACGCCTTTGGGTGAGATCTGAATACTTGCTTATAAATCTCTGTAGAGTCTTTGATCCTTTTAACGTGTTTATTTCTAGGCTGCGCACCTGTAACACCTGTAACACCTGTAACACCTGTGTATTTCATGCATGCTAGTTTGCTTTTGCAGACAGTCACTATCGCCAGCAATCCAAAAGAACCTGGTTATCTGTTGTTGTAATAAACCATACTTGATTGCATTGTGATATCTCTCATTAAGTGCAACTAGGGTAAGGGTGGTTATCCATGACTGTGATAGTTCAGTGTTCTGAATCCAACCGGACCCCCAGATGGTTAACGCATTATTGGTGAATGTCCGAACGGACCCCCAGACGGTTATCCGACTGGTTCAGTACCCTGAATATGACTGGGCCCATAACGGTTAATCAGCTACACCCCTTAACGCGACAGTAAAATTGGCGTAGTCAGCAGGATTTCTATGGATAAACTGCTGCAAAAATACAAGTGTGCCCCTTCCCGAGCAGGGAAGGAGTGGGCTCAAAAGTTTTGGAAAGATGAGGAGAAAGTGGTAGAGCGCATTGAGCAGTGTCAGGCTTCACGAAAGATTAGTCAAAGAAAAGGTAAAGGTGCGATTTGTGCTGTGTTAGGAGCCTGTTTGTCTTGTGCTCAGCAAGAAGCTAAGGAAACTCCTGCTCCCAAACTGATCTCTGATGTGGAACATACAGCTTTGAAATCAGAGAATGAGGTATTGAAGTCATCATTGGCCTTTGAAAGGGAGACAGGAAAAACATTAGGAATCAGAGTGGATAAACTTTTGGATGAAAATAATAAACTTTTGATTGAGAATGACAAACTTGTGACTGAAAATGATAAACTTGTGAGTGAGAATAATCATCTTAAACAATTGCTGGAGAGGGTTAGTCATACTTGCTTATATATAACCGGACCCCCAGACGGTTAATGCATTATTGGTGAATGTCCAACCGGACACCCAGACAGTTATCCGACTGGTTCAGTACCCTGAATACGACCGGGCCCATAACGGTTAATCAGCTACACCCCTTAACGCGACACCATCTTTATCCTGTAGCTGTTGCTGTAATTCTTTTGTGTGATCTTCAGCTTAAACCAACTGTGCAGCAGTCCTAACATTACAGAAAATTTTTGCTTATCAAAGTGATATATATTACCATTTCTTTGTTCCATAAGCTAGAATGATTTTTGCGTAACTTCTAACTGCTCTCAGGAGCTTCAAATCAAATCAAAAAAATTACAAAGGGTGTTAGCACAAATTATCTCCTTTTTTTCCCCATGAAACCGTTATTTCTGTCCTTTGATCAAAGACATACAGTAGAAGCTACTGAAAATGTTCATCCTTAAAGCCTAGATACCAGAAACTGGTGCTTTTGATTACAGCCGCAAGGCATTCAACATACCTTGAACAGACAGAACTGAAGATAATAGAACTGAAATTGTCTTTCAGCCAGAGTCAGAATTCACTGACATTAGTGATTGAGATACGGGTTTTTAGCTCTCAGTATGCTCCTGAATTGACAATATTGCTAACATCTGTTTCATGCAAATGTTATCATCTATGCAAACACATCTATGCACAAAGATTTTCTAATACCATTCTTAACATCTCCAGACTGTCACATAAAACTCAGCAAAAACTTAATTTCATAAGACTTAACTGTAATCCATATATAGGCTATCTGCAGTCCTCACTAGTTAAGACTGTGGGAACTAAATATTATCCTAATTATCCTAATATATAGGTGCTCTCATCCATCCATTATAGCTGTAACCCAGGCACTTCAAATTCCACAAAGTTAATTTCCTTTCACCATTACTAAATAGCATAATTTCCAAGGGATATATCATTTCCCTCACCTACATGGCACCTATTGTCACTCTTGCTTACTTTATTCACAGAATCACAGAATCACAGAATTTCTAGGTTGGAAGAGACCTCAAGATCATCGAGTCCAACCTCTGACCTAACGCTAACAGTCCCCACTAAACCATATCCCTAAGCTCTACATCTAAACGTCTTTTAAAGACTTCCAGGGATGGTGACTCCACCACTTCCCTGGGCAGCCTGTTCCAATGCCTAACAACCCTTTCAGTGAAGAAGTTCTTCCTAAGATCCAACCTAAAACTCCCCTGGCGCAACTTTAGCCCATTCCCCCTCGTCCTGTCACCAGGCATGTGGGAGAACAGACCAACCCCCACCTCGCTACAGCCTCCCTTGAGGTACCTATAGAGAGCGATAAGGTTGCCCCTGAGCCTCCTTTTCTCCAGGCTGAACAAGCCCAGCTCCCTCAGCCGCTCCTCGTAGGACTTGTTCTCCAGGCCCCTCACCAGCTTCGTCGCCCTTTTCTGCACCCGCTCAAGCACCTCGATGTCCTTCTTGTAGCGAGGGGCCCAAAATTGAACACAGGACTCGAGGTGCTGACTCACCAGAGCCGAGTACAGGGGGACGATCACCTCCCTAGCCCTGCTGGCCACACTGTTTCTTATAAAAACCAGGATGCCGTTGGCCTTCTTGGCCACCTGAGCACACTGCTGGCTCATATTCTGCCAACTATCCACCATCACTCCCAGGTCCTTCTCTGCCTGGCAGCTCTCCAACCATTCCTCTCCCAGCCTGTAGCTCTGCTTGGGGTTATTGCGCCCCAGGTGGAGGACCCGGCACTTGGCCTTGTTGAACCTCATGCAGTTGACCTCGGCCCATCGGTGCAGCCTATCCAGATCCTCCTGCAGAGCCTTCCTACCCTCGCACAGATCAACACACGCACCTAACTTGGTGTCATCTGCGAATTTACTGAGGGTGCACTCAATGCCCTCGTCCAGATCATCGATGAAGATATTAAAGAGGACCGGCCCCAGCACCGAGCCCTGGGGGACGCCACTAGTGACTGGCCTCCAACTGGACTTGGCTCCATTCACCACGACTCTTTGGGCCTGGCTATCCAGCCAGTTTCTAACCCAACGAAGCGTGCGCCAGTCCAAGCCAAGAGCAGCCAGTTTCTTAAGGAGAATGCTTCACTTACTATCAAGCCATTTCTTAACTGAAGCCTCTGTCCACAAAGGGGGAGGAGGGATGTTTCCGTAGTCTGTTTTATTTGTGGTAGTTCAAGAATATCCAGCACTGTGCCCTTGTGGCCAAGAGGGCTAATGGGATCCTGGCGTTCATTAAAAGGAGTGTGGCCAGCAGGTGAAGGGAGGTGATCCTCCCCCTCTACTCTGCCCTGGTCAGGCCTCACCTGGAGTACTGTGTCCAGTTCTGGGCTCCCCGGTACAAGAAAGACAGGGATCTCCTGGAAAGAGTCCAGCGGAGGGCCGCAAAGATGATATGGGGCCTGGAGCATCTTCCGTATGAAGAAAGGCTGAGAGACCTGGGTCTGTTCAGCCTGGAGAAGAGAAGACTGAGAAGGGATCTCCTCAGTGTATATAAATATCTGAGGGGTGGGGGACAGAAGGATGTAGCCAACCTCTTCTCAGTGGTTTGTGGGGATAGGACAAGGGGCAATGGCTGCAAATTAGAGCACAGGAAGTTCCGCACTGACATGCGAAAGAACTTCTTCACGGTGAGGGTGACGGAGCATTGGAACAGGCTGCCTAGGGAGGTTGTGGAATCTCCTTCTCTGGAGATATTCAAGGCCTGTCTGGATGCCTACCTGGGCAGCCTGCTCTGAGGAACCTGCTTTGGCAGGAGGGTTGGACCCGATGATCTTTTGAGGTCCCTTCCAACCCCTACAGTTCTGTGATTCTGTGATTCTGTAATATCTATGCAGTAACCAATAACTTCTCCCCCCATCTGCCTTTATAAAGGGGCAGCTTTCTCAGAATATCTCCCCAATTACACTGAGCTGCATACTGCACCAATAAGAGTTAGCGTCCGCATTTATTCAGAAGCAAATAAATGCATCTGCATGAAAAAATTTCCATTTGAATCAGAACTCAAGGCAGTAATCCTAGCAGTCCAAGTCACTGACAAGGCAACAGCCTGGAAGGATGAAGTGAACTTTGCAATTCAAACCAAGAATAGCATTTTATTTCTAAAGTTAATTTAAGGCTCACCTGTAAGAATATTTTAAAGATACCTTCTGCAAAATTAAGTTTTAAATAAAATTTCTCCAATAGAAGCCCTATTCTTTAGTTCACAGAATCACAGAATTTCTAGGTTGGAAGAGACCTCAAGATCATCGAGTCCAACCTCTGACCTAACGCTAGCAGTCCCCACTAAACCATATCCCTAAGCTCTACATCTAAACGTCTTTTAAAGACTTCCAGGGATGGTGACTCCACCACTTCCCTGGGCAGCCTGTTCCAATGCCTAACAACCCTTTCAGTAAAGAAGTTAGTTACATGGGTGAAAGTTACATCAGACCTTTAATCTTAAGCCATTAAAAAAAACAACAACAACAAAAAAAAAAAACAACTTATAATTTGTCCTCAAGACAGAAGTAGTGCTAATTTTATGGTCAAGGAATAAAGTTTTGCACCAAAGACAGAATATCAAATCAACACTATTTCTAATATAATTTTTAATTTAGTAGGTTCTCTTCCTCCACCCCCCCCCTTAAGTATCTTAAAGAAGCACTTTAACCTCAAGTATTTCTGCTGATATCTCAGAATCACAGAATTTTCTAGGTTGGAAGAGACCTCAAGGTCATCGAGTCCAACCTCCAACCTAACGCTAACAGCCCTCCACTAAACCATATCCCTAAGCTCTACATCTAAACGTCTTTTGAAGACTTCCAAGGATGGTGACTCCACCACTTCCCTGGGCAGCCTGTTCCAGTGCCTCACAACCCTTTCAGTGAAGTAACATCTCATAACATCACAGAGAAATTCTGCAGGCTAAAAGGGAATACATGGAAACCTTGGGTGATAGTAGCATTCAACAATTCAGCAACCACCAAAAATAACCCCTATCCCTCCAAAAAAAAATCCACCCCCAAATTGGATTGTTATCATTAGTTCTTTTAAATTACTACTATTGCTGTAGTCTGTAGGGATTCCCTCCTTCCCCCAACCAATGTAGTAGAAAACAAAACTGAAGTCCCTACTACAGATTTTCATTTTAATATACACATGCAAAACAACTCTGAAGGATCTTTTACTTCTAGTTCGACTTCTCAGATGTTACTTAAAGCATAGACAATTGAAAAATTGAATGCTGAAGCACTACTTAGTTTTACTGTCTACTTAAAGGACTGAATCAACCTTACCTATCATTCTCCTGCTTGAGTGATTCATTTATTTTTTTCACTGCTTTCATTTCTTTATTTAGGGAACTGCATGTAATCTGCAGATCTTTATGTTGTCTTTCAATTGTTTCATACCTACAAATAAATTAGAGGATTATGGATGAAAAGGATAAATGCTTTTGAAGAGCTTTTACTTTAATAGTTTGTCAAAAAAACTTGACATCTTCTGTGCAATCATCCCACACAAGCTAAAAGATATATATATACTTGAAAAAAACAAGCTTCCCTAATTATTAACGAACCTCCCTCCAGCAGAAAACTCTTAGCAACCGACAAAACACCAGATATCTGTGTTTAGATATCTGACATACATAAACTGTTATAAGTTTTTTTTTGCAGTCATCTTTGAAGGGACCCTTTGAAACAGTTTATGACCTCCAGTTATCCAGTGATACTAAACAATGAAAATAATGGAGACAGTGCAAAGTGCAATTAACAGTTTGAGGCAGATCTCACGCTCGAAGCAAATTGCTCTGCTGCTTTCCTACCAAAAGGAAAATTCTCACCCCCTATGGTAGTTATCTAGTTATTTTTAAGGAACAGCATTTAAAGTCTACAGATGGTTTAGCAAGTATGTTTTTACTTTATAAAAACAGTATAACAATCAGTAAGTTATTTTATTCCTACTTTGGGGAATTTATTGCTGTAAGATAAAAGACTGAAGATGCTTTATTACACACAGATAAGTCAAATGAATGCTCATAAAGGATATAGATACATACAACTCAAGCAAAAAAGTAGGTACTTCCACACTGACCACACTAGATGCTTATTCAAGAAAAGCCATAATGGACAAATTGTGTACATTTTTCCTCCTTCAATTACTTCCCTTATTGGCAGTGATTGTGGTGGTTTTACCGTGCTGGGCAGCTAAACCCCACAACCGCTCTCTCACTCCCCCTCCTTTAGATGAGGAGGGGGAGAAGTAAAGCAAAGAACAACTCACGGGTTGAGATAAGGATAATTTAATTAAAGGGAAATAATTATAATAATTAAATAAAGACTACCATGAACTAAACAATTTAACTAAGGGGAAAGAAAAAGGGAAAGGGGAAAAAGGGAGGAAAACAAACAAACAAAATAAATGAAAGCTATATGGAAGTGCAGAGGAAAGAAATTACTCTCTACTTCCCACAAATGAGCGATGATTGACCACGTCCTTGAAGCAAGGCCTCAACGCACACAGCCGGTTATTCGAGAGGAGGACCGACGTCTTCTCAACGAGAGCCCACCCCTCCCCTCTTCTTCCTGTTTCCACCTTTTATTGCTGAGTGTGACACCACATGGTATGGAATATCCCTTTGATTGGTTTAGGTCAGCTGCCCTAGTGATGTTTCTCTCCTCACTTTTTTGCCCACCCCCTAGGAGGGTTAGAGAAAGGCTCAATGCTGTGCCACTGCTGCTCAGCAGTAGACACAACACTGGTGTGATAACACTGCTGTTCCAGCTACAAGTACAGAGTACAGCACTGTATGGGCTGCTGCTGGGAAAGTTAACATTCCAGCCAGACCCAGTACAGTGATATACCTTCAAAATTTCTGACATAACTCCTGCTTCTGTTATTAAACAACTAACTTGTTCTCAATTTTATCAGCTTCTTTGCCTTTCTGATGCCTAGTGTGAGAAAAATCTCAATAATTTTCTTCAGACAGGATCTTCTGTGAAGTTATTTGCGATTGCAATGGCGAATAGACCAACCCTCTCCTGACGAATAGACCCCGCGGCAGAGACCCACACTCAACAGCTCAGTAGCTCAACAATTCCATGAATCCTCTCTGGATTTATTCTTTGTTCTCCCTCAGACAATAAATGCCCTAAATACTTGACTTCTCTTTCTGCGTATTGTAATTTATTTTCCAATACTTTCAAGCCCTGTTTTCCCAGAAAGTCGAATAGCTTGTTAGTGGCTTCCTTCACAACTGTTTTCTCCTGTCCTGACAATAAAAGATCATCCATATATTGTAACAGCAACACCTCCTCTGGAGGTTGGAATTGCTCCAAAATTTGTTTTAGAACTTGCCCAAGTAAATCGGTGTCCCTGTAAACCCTTGAGGTAAAATTGTCCATCTGCATTGCTGCTTCTGCCCCATTTCAGGGTCTTTCCACTCAAAGGCAAATATATTTTTGCTCCCATGGTCTGAGAGCATCCCATTAACAACACTGTTATTCCAGTCTAACAATTTACTATTTGAATGCCCAATTTCATTATCAAATCCTTTCCCAACAAGTTAGTCCCTGCCTTGGGTGCATACAATAATTGCCCAGTGATCATTCTATCTCTAGTCTCAGCTTGGTGTGACTTGCAGAAAACAGACTCCACAGTCAGTAAGATTGCAAAGTAGGTATGTTTACTCAGCGCTGGGCAGCATGGGGGGTAGTCCCACCAAAGTCGTGCACACCTGACGCGGCAATTTGCCTTGGTTACATGCAGTAAAGAGTTACATATGCATCAAGTTTCACAATACGCCTATACGTATTCATAACCTGTCCCTGCTTCGTATTAAAATTAGTTCCAAGGAGTCATTTCCATAAACTCCTCCCATCTGTGCTTGCGCAGTGTATTCTGGTGGTGTTCGTCAGGGGTCGTGGGGATGAAGGTTGATGACTCTTCCTCGTCACTGCGAGTTGACCTCTTGTCTTTGCGCAGACTCAGTTGCTCCTTGGCTCTTGTCCATCCGCAGGACCAGTTTCTACCAGTTTCTTAAGATAGGCTCACAATCTTATTAGGAGAATGACCTTGGCAAGGGGCCCAAGGCTTCTTGCTTTAGTTAATTTGCACAATGCACCATAGTTAGCAAAGACACTAAGTAGCATCCAAGTTTAATGCTGTCATCGCTCTATCGCTACTTGATAAGATTCTCCTAACTCCCTCTCTCAGTCCCCCCTTTCCTAAAAAGTTAGTAAATTCTTTTACTATTTCTAGGTTCATATAGTGTTTCTCTATCTATAACTCTTTCAAAATATCTGTTAGACTCCAGTTTCCATCTGAGTTGGTTCTTTTTCCACTTGCTGTAGGAGTTTCCTGTACTCTGAAAACACCATAAAAACCACAAAAACACGAACACGATTATTGTGATAAACAACCGTTTCAGCCAGGTTAGGTTTGGCAACCAGGACGTTAATTTTTCTACCAAGTCTGTAAATCCCCAGGATGTATCATTCTGAGCTACTGCATGCAAAATTTTATTCTTTTCTGAAATCTTCTCCAGGTCAGTCTCAATCTGTTTTTGTTAACATATACACAGCAAATTTGGTTTATGACTGTACACAATCCTTCCTCCTTGGCTAAAAGCATTTCTAATCCCATCCTATTCTGAAGCACTACTTTGTGTAGGGAGGAAATTTCTTCCTGTAATGCCGAAGGAGCATCGGCTGTGGCATTTTCAATAATTTCTAATGTGGCTGAGATATTTATGACAGCTTTTTCTAATTCACTTATTCCCAGGGATGGAATCAACCACCTTACAAAACTATGGAATCCCGTGGGTCTCATCACAAGGGGGTTATTCGGAACAGTACGTGTTTGTCTCCATAAGGTCCGGACTATTCCCGGAAGTGGTTCAGTGAATATACCCCCTCAAGGGCTAAGATAGCCTCCGATACAATGACCCTTCCAATTTAAGGGTAAGCTTTTTCTAGCATGCCCATCTCCACATAGCCAATAGAATCCTTTCTGTAGCTTGCAAATTTGCATGAGAGAGAATTGAGGCCATGAGATCCTGAGTTCGTATCCTTTTTATCAGCACATATTGTGACACCTACACCATTATCTCTAATTTTAGTAAGATTAAAAGTTCCTATGTATTCTGCCATATTACATTTGTCATGTTCCAGGGCTGAATAACTAAATGGACCTGTACCTACACATGGGTTTTTATCATTTAAGCATCTGGTGTATATGTTAACATTGTCACGTGGGAGTACTTCAAATCTCTCCCCTAGATGTTCACGATCATCCTTACCAAATGGACATGTTTCATTTCTTGGGTGCACAAAGGTCAATGTCTAATTCATACTGGGTGTGCCTAATGCGGGGAATTCTAGGTTTACTCTAGGCAGCAGTGTACACACACAACACTCAGAAAGGTTGAAACTATCACTCACTGCCTGGGTGAGTTTCACATAGGTATTGTGCACCCACTGTTCAGTTTCCTTGACCAATGATACCATTAAGACCGTGAGAAATGTAACCTTCCAGGTTGCACCTGAGTAACCTTCTATGGGGTCTTGGGTGCCTTTTTCCCTCTGGTATGATGGATCCAGGCATTCTGTTCATTGATTCTGATCTCTGTGAAAGAGGTAAGGAGTACCTGGAATGGTCCTTCCCACTGAGGTTCCAAGGTCTTCTCTGCAAGAGACTTTACACACATATAATCTCCAGGTTGTATATCGTGCATTGGTCCATATAACCCTCTACCCCGACTCCCACTCACATGCTTTCCAATTTCATTGAGCTGTTTACCTAAGGCCACCAAACAGGAGGTCATAATTTCATCCCCAGCTTGCATACATATCCCTCTTTGTATTCCATAGGGTCGTCCATATAAGATTTAAAAGGGGCTTAACCCTTCCTTTGCCTAGTCTTCCTTGGTGTAGTTCATATATGCAAAAGGGCTAAAGGAAGAGACTGAGGCCAAGCCAAATTTGCTTCCTGTCCCAATTTCACAATTTGCTGTTTAATTAAGTGATTCATTTTTTCTACTTGGCCACTCGACTGAGGGTGATATGGAGTATGAAGTTACCAGTATATACCCAAATGGCGGCAAATTTGTAGTACCACTCTTGAGATAAAGTGTGATCCCCTGTCAGAGGATATAGTTGCTGGAACTCCAAAACATGGTATTATTTCTTGTAGTAATATCTTAATTACCTCCCGAGCCTTGGCTGCTCTGGTTGGAAATGCTTCTGAATGCTTCCTGAAAAGGCATCAGTTAATACCAATAAATACCAGTACCCCCCTTTTCTTGGGAGTTCAGTGAAATCAATCTGCCATTGTTGTCCAGGCCCATTACCTTTTCCAATTTGGCCCATTTTTGGCTTGGGAGTGTTCTTGGGATTAGTCTAGAGACAAAGATCACATTGCTGAGTAACCTGTCTTACTGTGGTATACAAATTTGGCCCTATCCATTTTCTATTTAGAAACTCTTATGCTACTTCAGCTCCCCAGCATGCTTTATTATGTTCTCCAGTTACCATTCAATTTAATATGGTATCACAATTCTCCCATCATTTATTTACGTTAAACCTGCAGGTAACATTTTCTGTTTACATCTTAGAGTATTCTACTTCATTTTCTGAAGCTTTTGTTTATGTCTGGTTTTCTGTTCCTGGTACTAGTGCCAAAATTTGACTCTCAGATGCCCGTTCTGCCACCACTTTGTCTCCTGCATCAGCTAATCTATTTCCTCTTTCAATATCAGTATCCCCTGCTTGATGTCCTTTAATGACAAATTTAGCAGGCAGGTTTACCGCTCAGAGTAATTTCAGTATCTCTTCTGCATGTTTAATGGAGGAAGATAAAAGCTCTTTCTCTCCTTCCAAATTGCCCCATGTGCATGCACCACACCAAAGGCATATTTCAAATCTGTCCAAATGCTTGCCATCTCAAAAGCTCTTATCAAGGTGATGATTTCCACCTTTGGAGCTGACATTTGTTACCGCATATCCTGTGAGGTGAAGTCCTTGGTGGACGAAGCTGCTGCGGTCTATATACCAATCCTCCACAACTTCTAAGGGTGTATCCTTTAAGTCTGGTCAGCTGGAGTATACTGTGTCCATGGTCTTGATGAAATCATGAATGGGTGATGTGGAAACTCTGTTACTAAAGAAAGAGGCTGGGTTCACAGTACTAGTGCCGAAAAAAAAATAGTAAACTAATAGTCCATTATACACATTCCTTTTCTTCTTCAGTAGCTATCATTTGCGTATTGCAACAGTGTCCCCTTTCCCTGAAGGGGTGTCCTGGTTTCAGTTAGGACAGAGTTAATTTTCCTCCTAGTACGTGGTAGGGTGCTATGTTTTGGCTTAGGATGAGAAGAGTGCTGATAACACGCCAATGTTTTAATTGTTGCAGAGCAGTGCTTACACCAAGCCAAGGACGTTTCAGCTTCTCACTCTGTCCTGACAGCGGGCAGGCTAGGGGTGGAGCAAGAGCTGGGACAGGACAGACCCAGAGCAGCTGACCCTAAGTGGCCAAAGGGGTATTCCATCCCATCTGACGTCATGCAAAACAATATATAGGGGTGGCCAAAGGGGTGGGGGGGCCGGACTGCTCGGGGTTAGGCTGGGCATTGGTCAGCGGGTGGTGAGCAATTGCATTGTGCATCACTTCTTTTGTACACAAATCATTATTATTATTATTATTATTATTATTATTATTATTATTATTATTATTTTCCTGTCTTAATAAACTGTCTTTATCTCAACTCACAGGCTTCACTTTCCTATTTCTTTCCCCCATCCCAGAGAGGGAGGGGGGAGGGTGAGCGAACGGCTGCCGGTGGGGTTAAACCACAACAAGGGGTTTTCCAAGTTTCAAGATCACAGGCTAGTTGTTTCCCGAATATGGTGGGGCTATTCTTGAACCCCTGTGGTAACACTGTCCAAGTAGGCTGAGTTTTCCATCCTCTATTAGGATTTTCCCATTCAAAGGCAAAGAGTTTCTGGCTTTCAGTTGCCACGGGCAGGCAGAAAAAGGCATCTATTAAATCTAGTACTGTGAACCAAACTTGACTGTTTTTCTCATTTTGTAATTCCAATCATTTTTCCCAATTTAAATTTTAAGCATTGCAAAAAAAAAAAAAAAAAAAAAAAAGCCTTTTCCTGTTGGCCAGTTACTCCTTTTACATTTTTACATTTACAGGCTAATTAACACAGAGAAAGAAGCTTCTGTAACCAACAAAAAATTCAAGCCTCTCTCTTTGTTCCCTAGCTTTATTTTAACCAGTGGACCTGCTAGGGTATGTTATAAATTCCGAGTCGATTTAGCATTATAAGGTTTATTTTTGGGGTTAATAAGAGGCAAGTAAACAGCACTGGGTGCGCGGGGAGTCTGGGCTCCTCCAACACACACACGTTACATCAGGCAGCTGGTTTTTATGCTCCTAGGCTAATACATATTCATTACTACTTCTAGAAAAGGCAGGGTTATTATAATTAGTTCCTGGAATCCAAACCCTCCCACTGGAGCATGTGTATCAGTCTCCGTTGGTCCCTCTGGGGGTCTCTTGTGCTGAAGGCTTGTAGTCTTCCTCCCAGGCTTTGTCCTTGTCCTTCTCCTTTGTCCATATTGGCCAGATATCAGAGACTTGCACAGTGTCCTGTGCAAGCTTTGTCTTTTAGTCATCCTTCAGCTTCCCCTTTCTCCTTAATCTCTTGGCCAGATATCAGACTTGCATAGTGTCCCATGCAATAGTCACAATAGTTAGCAGTTATTCTGAACCCCTCCCCCCAGATATGAGAGAATCAAGGTTTACCCTTTAAGCTCTCTATTGACACGAATTTCTGGAACATTCCTTACAAATCCTCGTCTTCTTTTTAATATTCTCAATTCGTGTCTCTTCTTCAACTTTTGCCAGTAACAACTGGATTTCATCAGTCCTTTCTGGGGGGGTCCATTTCTTAAGCATCATTATTGAAACATCACTTTTCTTCCCTACTGAAGTCATCACAAATTGGGTACTATTTATTATCCGGCGTATCAATGATGTAAAGCAAGGTATTATACAAGGTATAAACAATAACATCATGACACCACATAAAAATAAAAATAACATCCTTTTAACCCAAGGTCCACCGGGCAGCCATGAAAACAAATCCCAATCCATACCCTTCCAAGTTTGTGCTGGGACGTGGGCTAATTTTCTAATTTCCTTTGTTATCTGTTTAACCACTTTTCCATTATCATCAATTTGTAAACAACAATTAGAATCATTCAGTTTTTCCACACACCCCCTTCTTCTGCTAGTAAATAGTCTAAAACCATTCTATGTTGAAAGATAGCATTCCTCATCTGGGTGGATTGATCAGCTAAAAGATCCAAAGCTGTCGCTGTTTGGTTACAATTTTGAGGACAGCTTGCAACCTAATTATTCGATTCAAATTATAAATAGGTTCTCAAATGAGGTAGATATTACCTCATTTGGGTTCCAGGTAGCTGGTCCATAATGCTGTATGATTCTTTCAGGAGGCCATTCATTCTCTCCCCATTTTTGGGCACTACCCCCGGCTAAGGAAGCATCAATAGATCGTTTCACTCTATTCAGATCATCATATAATCTTATTCCTAAATGATTTCCTTGTATTTGTGACAATAAAAAGAACAAGGGTCTTATGTATCCCACCAGTCCTTTGGTAGCCTTTTGTAGGCCTGTTTGCCACACACCCAATAATGTCCCTTTAGGGCCCACGTCCTGTTTGGAAAAGGACAATTCCATCCTTCTTTATTCTTTGGAGCATGAAAATACAGTGTTCTTGTTACCGAGTGGTCCTGTTGCAATATCTGCCCCATTTGTATTCATATATGCACACCTCCAAGCTCCCGCATTGGATCCCCACTTACAATTACAATCAAGTTCTCCTTGGTGGCCTGTCATATTACGAGCTGACCAGAAATGTTTAAAGAACACTCATCTCCCATTCTCATCTTGCCATCTCCAGCAGTAGACCCTTACCACATGCTGTTCCCTAGTGGTGTTATCATGCTGACAGCTCAAGATCTGACTGTCAAATTCTCCCCCCGCTTGTGCTCTTGCCACGGTTTCACATCCAGATGCAAAAAATTCCCTATATGAGCATTTCAGCCAAGTCCCATTTCTCAGCTGGACATGTGTGGCGTTCCATTTCCCACTACATGCTGTACAGTTTATAGGTCTACATTCAGGATCAGTACAATCATATCTGGGAGACAGAGTCCAATTACAAATGCTTTTTCCTATCTCTACCGTTCCTGTTCTTTTTAAACAGTATATACCCCGATCTGATGAGTGCAATTGCCACGGGCCTCCTTCCTCTTTCCAAAATTGTGTCCCATTATGAACTTCACTCAAATTACTAACCCACCACTTGGGTTTGACCGGGCCAGCTACCCAGGGCCAACTTTCAGTCACCCCCCCAAGTCCTCCACAATCCAGCAGTTACTAAGGTTGAAGGCCTTGGCCACTTCCTCGCCCAGAATGAAAAAGTTATTCCTCCATTCTCGCCCATGGCTCAATTGCCCCTGTAAAAACAATACCAGGAAGTATAGCATTTCTTATCCTTTGCACTGTCCAATCTTGAGGGTGTGGGAAACGACTTCAATCAAGGGGTTGGGTCCACTTTCAGGGTCGATTCAGGCTTGTGTTACCATTCAGCGTTTTGGGGTGATTCAGCTCCTGGAAAACAAATTACAGTTTTATATGGGTTTTAAAAATATTCTTATGTTATTTTCTCGGGACAACCTAACCTTAGTGCAGGAGAAGTCTGGTCGAGGCCCTCTCACTCAGCAGTCAATACCCATAGGGGTTGCCTCCCTCGGTAGACCATGCACACCGCAGTGGAGGGTCCTGCCCCAGTCTTGCCATCTCCCTTTCCTCCCTTCAGGCTTGTCCTCTTTATCTGGTGCCCTTAATTCACACAGAGCCTCGTTACCAGAATATTAGTCCCTCTTTAGCCTTAGTTTCAGTTCCCCAGGAGTGGACTCAACCCTCCAAGCTTTGGTAGTTATTGGTCCTTTTATTCTGGATGCATGGGTCCAATCCCTTTCTGCTGTTCTCACAGCTGTTTGAGTAGTAAGTAAAACAAGGTATGGTCCCTCCCATCAGGGGTTCAATGATTCTTCCCTCCAGGTTTTTATTAAGACCTTGTCTCCTGGTTGTATCTTATGAATAGCGAATCCCAGTGGGGCATTTTGTGCTAAAATTCCCTTTTCCCTTAATTGTTGTACTTGTTTCCCTGTCATGATCACATATTTTTGGCTTTCATAATTCTCTATCAAAGAATAATCCAATGGCATTCCTTGGGAATACCAAGAATAACATCTCATAAGGTGAGATACCCATTTCACTATGGGGCATAGTCCTTATGTTTAATAATGCCAATGGAAAACATCCGAGACAGTTGCGTTTCAATCATTAATTTAGCCTACTGTTGTTTAATCGTTTGATTCATTCTCTCAACTCGTCCTGAACTTTGTGGATGCCATGGAGTATGGTATTCCCATTTAATGCCTAGGGCTGTGGTTAAGTCCCGTAACACCTTAGATGTGAAATGTGCCCCCTGGTCAGAGTCAATACTTCCTACCAACCCAAAACACGGTATTATATTTTCCATCAAAATTTTAGCTACCATAGCGGCAGTTGCCCTCGCCACAGGGTAGGCCTCTACCCAATGGGTTAGTTGATCCACTATCACCAACAAATATTTATATCATCCTATTTTTGGTAGCTCTGTGAAATCAACCTGTACTCTTTCAAATGGCCTATATGCGATCCTCCGTAACCCAGTAGGTGCTTGCCTCACACTTTTCTTATTTATTTTCTGACATTTTAGACACCCTTGAGTAATTTGCCGAGCAATCTCATATATCCCAATGCACCTGTAAAATTTTAAAAACTGATCGTTCAATGCTCAAGTTCCCCAATGGGTTTGCAAATGCATCCGAAATAGCAGCTTCTTTGCTCGACTCTTAGGCAGTATCTCTCTGCCATCTGGCAGGATCCACTTTTCTCCCTCCTGCTCAAAATATTGTAATAATTTTTCCAAAGTTTGTTCAAATAGGTTAGGAGACTCAGTAAACCCCTGTGGTAGTACTGTCCATCATAACTGCTGTCTTCATCCTGTTTCTGGGTCCTCCCGTTCAAAAGCAAAATAATCCCTAGATTTTTCTTCTAATGGACATGCCCAAAAAGCATCCTTCAGGTCTATTACACTATACCAAATATTTTGTGGGTTCAAATGATTTAATAATGTATAAGGATCTGCCACTACCGGGAATTTGGTCAGAGTTCTTCGATTTACAGCTCTTAGATCTTGGACCAATCTGCATGTCCCATTAGCCTTTTTTTTTTTTTCAGGTAATATAGGCGTATTATGGGGGAACATACATGGTTCTAAAGTCCCTCCTTGTAATAGCTGATCTATGACTGGTTTTAATTCCTTCCTTCCTTCTAATGGAATGGGATACTGTTTTATAGGTTTCTGGGGTTCTGTTATTTCTACCATTGGGGGTTCCATTTTCAACTTTCCTAGTTCCCCTTCCTTATACCATACTCAGGGACCTATGTCGCCCTCATCTTCTTTTGTTAATGTACATTCTATATAATGTATATAATGTATAATGTATAATGTATAATGTATAATGTATAATGTATAATATATAATATATAATATAATGTATATTCTATATAATGTATATAATAATATATATAATGTATACCCTTCAAACCCTCTATTGACACAAATTGCTGGAACATTCCTTAAAGGTGGATGCACCAGGTCCCTGTCATTCCTGACTGTTTTAAGTTTATCCTGCAGCCTAAGACAATTTATTTCTGATATCAGGGGCTGATTGCCCTAGAAAGAGGCTAGCCAATTGCCTCTGTTTGTTTTCTGAAGCCAGGTCTGTGTTTTTTTTTTTGTTTTGTTTTGTTTTGTTTTGTTTTTTAATGGTATTTCAAAGTTGGTCCAAAAATTCCATAGGGGTTACTTTTGGACCTTGTTGGAACATGTGGGAATAAAATGTTTTTGCGCAAAGTTACATTGTTTAGAGGGAAGGAGTGTGGTATTGAGATATGCTTGCGGTGATAAGAAAGCTTACCAGATGACCTTGTAAAATGCAGACAAGCAGACTCCTTAGAGCAATTAGGTGAAAATCATGGTGTCAAGTCAGATAAGTGAAGAAACATTACCACTTCAAACAGTAAAAAAGTCAAAAGAAATTTGAAATTTAACAGGCTGGCATGTGAAGTCCATGCATTGTCTGTGAAGCATCTGATAGCTTGTGAACCTGGATTACCCAGTCAATGGGGAAACAGGGGAAGGTCCTGGTCCTCAAGAAAGAAAGTATATAAACTGTACTATGTGACTAGTAAGCACGCTCCTGCTTGTGGGATGCCTGCCATTGCAATCACAAAAAAATTGCTACTTCAATGAGATCCTCGCCTGAGCCTATGTTGTTGGCTACAGAGTGTTTCTCACAAACAGATTCTCAATTCCCAATTTAACCAGATTTTGGTATTTACATAACTGTTCATAATTTCCAGGGTGATTAGGGTCTCAGTGGGGGTTGGTCAGGGAAATGCAATCGGGAAGGGAAGAAGATAGGCACTACGGGTTTAAGAATTGATCCAGTAACTCTGTGCACAGTCTAAGGTAAGAAATATTAAGTATTGCCTTGGGGGGTGCGTGAGACTCTGTGCGACGTGAGATTGAGATGTACTTTTGTACGAAGTGAGTGTGGAGTCCTGATCTGCAGTTTCGTAGCTACGTGAGGGGTGTGGCCAGAAACAGACGAAGTGTGAGATAAGAGAGAGAAAGGAAGAGTCTCGGGAAATTTGGTGTACGGTACCCCTCACATGGTTGGCAGTACACCAGGGAATCTGGTAAACTCACAGGTGTGCGGTAGCCCTTGCACGGTAAAGTGCTTGGCAGTACAACCCCATTTTCCAGAATCGGAACATTAGTGTGTGATACCGTGCAGGAGGTAAATTTCTGTAGCAGCATACTGACAAGGGCTAGGAGAAATGGGAAAATATGGGTTCCAGGGGACAGGAGATATCCCTGGGGGAGTGCCTACAGATAGTTGTTCCTGAAGAACAATAAGAAATTGGAAAAATATTCCCAAAATTAGAGGAGATGATAAAAGAAGAAAATGGTTAAATATTGTGTATCAGTCTGGATAAAAGAACCAATTAAGGAAACAGCAGTATTTTGGCCAAAATATAGGTCTGATGAAAATTCAGGCTTTAAATTTTGTTGTGGTTTAACCCGGCAGGCAGCTAAACACCACACAGCCATTTGCTCACCCTCCCCCCTCCCTCTCTGGGATGGGGGAGAGAAATGGGAAAGTGAAGCCTGTGAGTTGAGATAAAGGCAGTGTATTAAATATTATTTAGCATGACTTTGATCAGTTTGGGTCAGCTGCTCTGGGTCTGTCCTGTCCCAGCTCTTGCTGCACATCCTGCCTGCCCACTGGCAGGACAGAGTGAGAAGCTGAAAAGTCCTTGGCTTCATGTAAGCACTGCTCTGCAACAATTAAAACATCAGCATGTTATCAGCACTCTTCTCATCCTAAGCCAAAACATAGCACCCTACCAGCTACTAGGAGGAAAATTAACTCTGAAACCAGGACATATATCCACCCCTTATTCTATACCATTTATGTCATGCTCAGCTTACACCCTTTCCAATACATTATAATTAATCACCATTTTCATCTATGGTACATAGAATGTCCACTGAGTTTGCATAGTCCATGACTGACTTCAGGCTCCATCTGTCACAGCAGTCTTTCAGGGCAGAAGAGATAGTGTGTTATGTTCCATCGTCACACATTGAAGCCTTTTCTCGTTCCATCACATCTCTGTGCTTGTCCATTTCTATCAAAATTCATTCATCATTATCTGCGTGGCTGTTACTGTGATACCATTAATAGGACACTGACATATAGCAGTCATGGCAGTGATGACGTACAGTATTATAATAATTAACATGATACAATTTGACTCGATTCAGTGCATATCCCAATTTTTGAATGTCTCAGTGCCCATTGCTTTTAGCGTAGTCTTTAACAGTCCATTGTATTGTTCAGCTTTCCTGGAGGCTGGTGCATGATAGGAGCTGTGATACACCCACTCAATACCATGTTCTTTGGCCCAAGTGTCTATAAGGTTGTTTTGGAAATGAGTCCCATTGTCTGACTCTATTCTTTCTGGGATGCCACGTCACCATAGGACTTGCTTTTCAAGGCCCAGGATAGTGTTCCGGGTGGTAGCATGGGGCGCAGAATATGTTTCCAGCCATCCGGTAGTTGCTTCCACCATTGGAAGGACATGGTGCTTGCCGTTGCGAGTTTGAGGGAGTGTGATGTAATCAATCTGCCAGGCCACTCCATATTTATATTTCAGCCATGGTCCTCCATACCAAAGAGGCTTTGACCGGCTTGCTTGATTGCAGCACATTTCACAGTCATGAATAACCTGTGCTATAGTGTCCATGGTCAGGTCCACCCCTCGATCATGAGCCCATCTGTATGTTGCATCTCTACCTTGATGACCCGAGGTGTCATGGGCCCATCGGGCTATAAATAATTCACCTTTATGTTGCCAGTCCAGGTCCACCTGAGCCACTTCAATCTTAGCAGCCTGATCCACCTGCTGTTTGTTTTGATGTTCTTCAGTAGCCCAATTCTTGGGCACGTGAGCATCGTACCTTTACAACCAGGTTCTCTACCCGGGCAGTAGCCCAGATGGATTTGCCCTTGTGCTGCCAGTTGTTTTGCTTCCATTGCTGTAACCATCCCCACAGGGCATTTGCTACCATCCATGAATCGGTGTAGAGATA
Source organism: Aythya ferina (assembly GCF_964211825.1). Taxonomy (NCBI): domain Eukaryota; kingdom Metazoa; phylum Chordata; class Aves; order Anseriformes; family Anatidae; genus Aythya; species Aythya ferina. Next base: position 14,845,718 of record NC_140313.1, read on the forward strand.
GAGAACTGGCCCTTTTCTCATTCAGTAATATCTAAAGCCAGCTGAATGGCTTTCACTTCTGCAAACTGACTTGATTCACCTTCTCCCTCAGCAAGCTTTTTCAACTCATCGTGTAGGGCTCCATACAGCAGCCTTCCATCTCCGATGCTTCCCCACAATACGACAGGACCCATGAGTGAACAGGGCATATTTCTTCTCATTTTCTGGTAGCTTGTTGTGAAAGCTCACTCTCAAATCTCCCCCTTCTTTATTAATATCAACCATTTTCTCAACACGAATTACCACTCCATATATAATATCTGGTAAGCTTTCTTATCACTGCAAGCATATCTCAATACCACATTCCTTCCTACTAATCAATGTAACTTTGTGCACAAACAACATTTTATTCCCACAGTTCCCCCCTTTTCTTCTTTATAAATTTTTGACAAACTCTTTTTTTTTTTTAAAAAAAAAAAAAAAAGATTTTTGCAAAATTTTTCTCTAAGGTGTAATTTGGTAGATATCTTCCTCTTCTTCACTTTCTTTGCTTTCCATATGTGGGAATAAAAATGTTGTTTGGAATTCCAAAGGTGGGGTTTGAGCCAACAACCCACGGGTCCTGAGAGATGACAAAGAAGAGGACAACCCCAGAACACAGTTCTTAAGAGAACTCTCTCTTGTTTCGGATTGTGGTATCTCATCCCTTCTGCCTGGATAGTAATCTGAACAGCATCTCATATGATGAAATTCCTATATCCTTTCTTGGTGCTGTTTGAACCTGTAGGAGTAAGCATTTTACCCATGGAAGCTGGGTTTCTAACACTAATTTAGTTAATTGCTTCTTTAATGTCTGGTTCATTCTTCTACCTTCCCAAAAGAGGAGGGTTGCCAGGGGGTGTGAAAATCCCATTCAATCTCTAAAGCTTCATACCATTCAGCCTCTAAGGCTTGCATTAACTTGCAGTACTTGTGAAGTGAAATGACTTCCTCGATCTGAATCAGTGTTTTCGACTATCCCATATCTAGGGACTATTTGCTCCAGTGATACCTTAGCCACCATGTTCACAGTGGCAGATACCTAGGGGAAAGCTTACACCCAACCAGTCACGTGGTCAATTAGGACAAACAAGTACTTAAGTCTCCCTGCATTAGGTAACTCAGTAAAGTCTACCTGTATACTTTGGAAAGGTTGAATCCCTGGCTCCCGTCTCCCTCTCGGTAGGTTATGGATGACTTTTTATTTACCTTTTGACAAATGGTACATCCTGTTATATATGGACTGGTAATTCCTGACGAGAAGATGGTTGATATTAATAAAGAAGGGGGAGATTTGGGAGTGTGGCCATGGGGGTGGACAAGCCGCGTGGTTAATGCAGAGAATATTGTGAAGGCATTCTCTTATGGTTCAATTGGCCTTGGCCAAATTTGAAACCAAGACATGAATTAATGACATTCAAAAGAAGAGGAGGGATTGTTATATACACAGTAGTAATTAGTGTCGAGAAGATGATTGATATTAATAAAGAAGAGGGAGATGTGGGAATGTGGCCATGGGGGTTGGAAAGCCCCGTGGTTGATGAGAACATCAGACTCTTAATGATGAGGCCATCAAGAATGTAAAAGAGTTTAGAGGGAACAAAGAAGGGTGATTCAGGAGACTCCATGCAGTCTCAGGGTTGCTTGTCTCTAGCTATTAAGGCATGGAAGTTTCCGGGTGTTTCCTGTTGTTGTTATATTCAAAGTTGTTTGACCAATGAAAAGTTGTTTTGAGAAGAACTGCTGTAGAGAGAAGGGTATAAGAGGGGACCCTACCCTCAAGATAAAAACAAAAAAAAAAGGCAACATGATGTGATGAAGTTATGTCATCAATAAAGAAGCAGAAAGAAGGAATAAAAAGGAACAGGCTAGCAGAACAGAGACCAGGACGGGAACAGGCACATTGATTGCCTCATGAAGATGGGTTCGGCCAGACTCAGCAAACTGCTCAGAGAAGCTCGTACAGAAAGTCGCTGGAAATGGGCGCACCGGAGCTGGAAAGAAGCTCAAGCTGAGAGAAGCGGACCCGCGCACAACTGCCCCTCGCTGGTAAGCAAATGTGCATTATGGGGAATCATACGTCCTTAGAAACAAAGACTGTCCTGGAAACCTTACAGCTTATTCTCCTTCTTAACAATCGGACAGTAATGATCCTGAAACATGGGACCAAATTGAGGTCAAGGTGTGGGATTCTGCAACTAAAAATGACAAGGTTGCAGTGGGATTGCTCGGCACCTGGCGAGCAATCTCTGAGGCCTTAAAAAGCCATGTGGAGCCACAGTCAGAAACGTGTGGTTTGCCAGCTGCAGGCTCCTTTACTGATCCGACTGCTACGCCATGGGCCCCTCTGCTGCTACAGCCATCGAAGGCTTTTGCTGTTACGCCCCCTGCTGACCTGGGTGTGCCTTTTGACCCAGGCCTATTGGCCTTGAGAAGGAGATGGATATGCTTTTCTTCGATCTGCGAAGAATGGGATACATAAGGCCTGAAGACCGAGTTGCTTGTCAACTTAAAGCGAGACATATTGTTCAAAAGGAATGGAAAATGGAGACTTGTTTGTAGTCAAGAAAAGGAATGGAAAATGGAGACTGTTAAGTCATGGAACTTAAAGGATTGTTACCTTTTCTGATTGTACATATTTATAGGCATACTCAAGTTTAGTAAGTCATGGAACTTAAAGGATTGTTCTTTCCTGATTGTACGTATGTATAGGCATACTTGGGTTTAGTATGTAAAAGCAATGTTCTGTATATTTAGAATGTTTGATGTTTGTGTGTGCGTGTTGGTGGTGCGTAGACTCCCCGCACACCCAGCGCTGTTTACTTGCCTTTTATACCTTTTATAAGTATAAATATTACAAAATTCAGGTTGAGTTGAGACTTCATTTATAACAAATTGGTGACCCCGACATGATCTTCTTGGACTTTGGATCTGTGACCGGTAAAGGGAGGTGCCCCACACAGTGGCCCTTGCCGATAGTGGTGCTAGAGTCCAACAAGATTTTGAACATAAGAGGCAAGTAAAGAACCAAGAGCTCTTATTTTGTGACCCATAATTCTGCGCGCAATACCCGAACGGAGATACCGTTTGGTTGGGTGGAATTCGATTGTGTGACTGTGTGTAAGGGTGTGACTGAGACGGAATTTAGTTCCGAAGCTAAGAATTTGTGGGTGGGTTAACCACTTGCAAGACACCTCTAGACACAGGCACAGCCAGGGATTCGGAACTTCTTTGAGGGTTCCAGGGATTCGGAACTTATTTGAAGGTTCCAGGATGGGTCAGGTGAAAAGGGACCCATAACAGGAACTTGAAGTATATCAGGGCATAGCTACCCCTGTTGGATGCTAATTGTAGCGATTGAAATAATGGGTAGGAAAATTTACCTAGATGGTTGGTTATCTGCTTTGAATCGAGCCCCCACTAACTCGTGGAAAAGTTGAACGCAAATAGGAGAACCATCGGGTGTGTAATTCTGAACCATTTCCTAAGAAGCATCAGGGAGAGGGCATGACCAGAGAAGGACCACATTTTCTATTCCAGGCATTCATTTTTCAAATGGCCAGATTTCTTACATAGGGCACACTGATCCTTGCCTAGCTGGGGCTGTTTCTGTCTAGGCCTCCTTTTTCCTTTTTCCCTAATAACTGCTATCAGCCTCTTCTGCATGTTTAAATGATGAAGATAACAGTCCTCTCTCCTTCCAAATTGCCCCGTGTGCATACACGACACCAAAGGCATATTTCAAATATGTCCAAATGTTTGCCATCTCAAAAGCTCTTATCAAGGCAATGATTTCCACCTTTTGGGCTGACGTTTGTTACTGTAATAAATGAGTCCCAAATAGGATTGCAATTAAAGATTACAATTTATTAAACGAATAGAGGCAAGCAAAGAGTTCTGGGTGGCACCGGGAGTCTCCACTCCACCAAGACGCACACCTATTACGTCAGGCGGCTGGTTTTATGCTTCTAGGCTAATGCGTATTCATTACTACTTCAGGAAAAGGCGGGGTTATTATAATTAGTTCCTGGTATCTGAACCCTCCCACTGGCACATGCGTATCAGTCTCCAGTGGTCCCTCTGGGGGTCTCTCGTGCTGAAGGCTCGTAGTCTCTTCCTCTCAGGTTTTGTCCTTCAGTTGTCCTTCAGCTTCCTTCTCTCCTTATTTGGTAGTCTTTGGGCCAGATGTCAGAGACTTGTGCAGCGTCTTGTGCAATAGTCAACAGTTATCTCAAAACCCTTTTTTCTTATCTCTTAGACCCAGACCTGGGCCTCAGTGTTAACCCTTCAAATCCCCTATTGACACAAATTACTGGACCATTCCTTGGCAAGATACAAGAACTATATACATTAACCACTCGGTTTTTCTTAGACTTGTGGTTATACAAGGGTATGTATGACAGAAGGTCACATTCATCATACCATGCGGCCCTAGCATTGTTCCATATTGACACATGTTGAGGGATTTTTGAAACAGCAAGAAGGCCATGACTTGCTGCAGCTGAGCAAACCAAGCTACCAGGACGATTATGAGAAGTTCCCATGACAGTGTTCCCACATCGCCCGATTGAGAAATTAAAAAATATTGTTGCCAGCAGCTGGCTTCAAGGACAAGGTCTACGTGACTGCTAATCACAAGGGAGTTGTTGTCTTGCAGGTGGGTTTGTTTTCTTGCAGTTGTTTGTCTGAGTGCTTTTGAACAATAATCTTGTGTGAGACACTATCCGCCTCTGTTAAATTTGCTATTAAAGTCAGGCTATTCAGGTAATAAAGAGAGAGCATGATGTGACCATACTAGTGTCTGTCGTGTTTTCAGCCATTCTTCCTGCAACACCCTATCATGCACCAGCCTCTGGGAAAGTTTAGCGGTACTATGGACTGTTAAAGACTACATTGAAAGCAATGGGTGCTGGGACATTCAAAAATTGCAATACCATTTGGCAAAGGCCACCTGGTTAGTCAACTCTAGGGGATCTGCCTACCGAGCTGAACCTGCCCAATCAAACCTGTTACATACTGTAGAAAGGGATAAAGTCCCTGTAGTGCGTGTAAGAAATATGCTGGGTAAAACAGTCTGGGCTACTCCTGCCTCAGGAAAAGGCAAACCCATTTGTGGAATTGCTTTTTCTCAGGGACCTGGATGCACTTGGTGGGTAATGCAAAAGAACTGAGAGGTCCGGTGTGTACCTCAAGGGGATTTAATACTGGGTGAGAATAGCCCATGAGTTGAATTGTATTATTTTAATTACTATATAATACTGTATGCCATCACTACCATGATTACTATATACCCTAGATGAAAATGGTGATTAATTAGAATGTATGGGAAAGAGTGTAACCTTAGCATGACATAAATAGTATGGAATAAGGGGTGTATATAAGAAGCTGCTGCCATCTATATACCAATCCTCTGCAACTTCTAGGGATGTATCCTTTATGTCTGGTCAGCTGGAGTATACCGTGTCCATGGTCTCGATACAAACATGACTAAGGAAAGAGGCTGGGTTCACAGAATTACTGCTGTAAAACTTTACAAAGTCCATTATACATATTCCTTTTCTTCTTCAGTAGCTATCATTTGCATATTGCAGCAGTGTCCCCTTTTCCCGAAGGTGTCTTTCACGCTTCAAGATCACAGGCCAGTTGTTTCCCGAATATGGTGGGGCTATTCTTGAACCCCTGTGGTAACACAGTTCAAGTAAGCTGAGTTTTTCGTCCTCTATTAGGATTTTCCCATTGAAAGGCAAAGAGTTCCTGGCTTTCAGTTGCCATAGGCAGGCAGAAAAAGGCATCCTTTAAATCTAGTACCGTGAACCAAACTTGACTGTCCTTGTTCAAAAGAAATTTTTGCATCCAGTTTTTCCAGCAAGTCCCTTCCTGAGAAGGACCTTGGCAAATTGGGTAAGTATAAAAATTGATGAATTCCAATAATTTTTCCCAATTTAAATTTCCAGCATTGCAAACAAAAAAATGACTTTTCCTGTTTCCATGACAACTGTCTCGGACCCTTCATGGTCCCTCTGCCCCAGATGGCTCACACCCGTGATTTTGAGATCACAGCCTCCTGTTGAGGCAGAACTATTAACATTCCTACATCCTCTTTCCCTGCTCATTCAACTTCAAACAGCTCTGTTAAATACTACATGCCACACCTTTAACACCTTCAACAACCCTTTTAACACTTCCTTTATCTTTCTCCAGCACCAAAGGCTCAGTCAGGGGCCAACTTAATTCCATACCTTTTCCCTCTAAGATGCTGAAACAACATATCAGCATACAACATTTCATCCTATTTCCCTTCTCTCCTCAAAAACAACATGTTAGGAATGTTTTAACAATTCATGTCCATAAAGAACAGTCCTGTCTGCCTCTGGGTCCTGCACTGGCAATTTAATTCTTGAACTTCATAGCTACCCCTATGCAGTGTGTCCCAGTCTCCCCCTCATTCTAGCCAATTTATCAAGTCTTCAGAAAATACTCCTCAAATTTATGAACCTGTTTGCTTTTGTTATTCCGAACTTCTATTTCTAACAGTTACAGCCTTTTTTTTTTTTGTCTTCTTCGAGATTAACTTAACACTGCTATAGGTGTGACTGTCCCTGTGAATGGCTGGTGAAGAATGTTTTAATTACTGGTGAAGTGTCAATAAGAAAGCTATTTGTGTTTGTATGAAGTCTTTGATGTCTGGGGGTTTCAGAACAACTGATAACAACTAGTGACTGTTATGGGATACTATGCAAGCCTCTGATATCTGGCCAGGTGGCCAAGAGATTAAGAAGAAGAAAAAAAAGAAGCTGAAGGACGGCTAGGAGACAAGACCTGCAGGGGATGCTGTGTAAACTTGACACGGTGCCAAGGAGTACAAAGGGGAAGGACAAGAAAAAAACTTGGAGAGGAAGACTACGAGCCTTCAGCATGAAAGACCCCTAGAGACCCCCAGAGGAGACTGATGCGCATGCTCCAGTAGGAGGGACTGGACCCCGGAAGCTAATTATAATAAACTGGTTTTTTTTAGAAGTAGTAATGAATATGTATTAGTCTAGGAGCATAAAAATCAGCTCCTTGATGTAACTGGTGTGCGTCCTGGTGGAGCGGAGACTCCCGGCGCGCCCAGCGCTGTTTGCTTACCTCTATTCTTTTAATAAATCCTATTTTTTTATTTAATCCTATTTTGAAGATTGAGCCATTTCTAACAAACATTAATTACAAGATAGTGTTATAGTCGATTGATCCATAAAGTGGCCATTTAGCTTATATAGTGGCCACCATTGATTGCAATAATTTGTGACAGTCCTCTTGATTTCTATGCCCTCAGTTCTAACAATATCCATCGAATGTGTCAATATGCACCCAAGGAGGCTTTCTTTAAAACGTCTTTGTTTTGGATATTACCTATTTCCTTGACTTCCCATTCCCTTTTATTTATTTATTAATTACTATTCTTTATTAGTTACTGTCCCTTGTCTCAATTTCCACAAAAAAACTTTTTATTGAAGGTTTTTACTATCTTTTCCTAATCTTCTTGCCAAATGTCCCAGGTCCCTGGTATACTGGGTTTACGTGGCAAGGTTTTGGTAGCAGGGGGCCATAGGGGTAGCTTCTGTGAGAAGGATCTAGAAGCTGCCCCATGTTTGGGAAGGGCCCCACTGCTGACCAGAGCCAAGCCAATAAGCGATGCTGTTTTGCACCTCTGTGAAAGCATATTTAAGACAGGGAAAAAACGCTGCGCCACACAGCAGCTGGGAGAGTGAGAGGAGTGAGGAACAGCCTTGCAGGCGCCAAGGTCAGTGAAGAAGGAGGGAGAGAGGTGCTCCAGGTGCTGGAGCAGAAGTCCCCTGCGACCTGTGCTGAGGACCATGGTGAAGCAGGATGTCCCCCTGCAGCCCATGGAGTACCATGGTGGAGCAGGATTCCACGCTGCAAACCGTGGAGGAGACCACGGTGGAGCAAGTGGACCTGCACCGATGGAGGCTGCTGCCTGTGGAAAACCCCTGCCGGAGCAGATTCCGGGCCGGACCTATAGCCCGTGGAGAGGAGACCACGCAGGAGCAGGTGACCTGGCAGGAGCTGCTGCCCGTAGGGGACCCAGGTTGGAGCAGTTTTCTCCTGAGGGATGGACCCCGTGGTATGGACCCATATCTGGAGAAGTTCTGGAGGAGCTGCTGCCTGTGGGAAGCCCACGCTGGATCAGTTCATCAAGGACTGCATCCCGTGGGTGGGACCCCACAGCACAGGGGACGAGAGTGACCGAGAAGAAGCGGCAGAGAAGAAGTGCTGTAGACTGACCATAACCCCCATTCCCCCGTTCCCCTGCGCTGCTCGGGGGGAGGAGGTGGAAGAGGGTGGATGGGGGGGAAGGTGCTTTTGGTTTCTTTCCTTTGTTTCTCACTTCTCTAGCTTGTTAGTAATAAGCAATAAATCTTACTATCTCCTTATGCCGAGTCTGTTTTGCCCGTTAAAGTAATTACTGCGTGATCTCCTTGTCCTTATCTCAACCTTTGAGCCCTTTTCATCATATTTTCTCCCTGTTCCTCTTTGAGGAGGGAGAGTGAGAGAGCGGTTGTGGTGGAGCTCAGCTGCCCACTCTAGCGGAACCACCACACCTGGGATTAAACTCTTCTTTCCACATACAAACTTTACTATTTCAGATTCTTAATCAGCCCCATTCCAATCATAAATCAACAGGACTTCGGGAAAACACCTGAAGCACTCAGCCCTCCATCTTCCAGACAAACAATACCACCTTTTTCACAGGATTTATATTTCAGCAGGACTGAATTTCAAGCTGAATGCCAATTTTTCTCATGCACTTTGTTAGTAAGCCTACACAAAACAAGGAATCACTCCTGTGTATCCGTCAATATGGGGGGTTAAAAGGTATTGAGCCCTTAATAAATTAGCTCTCCCCTTTCTTACCAAATTCCCAGGACTCAAGCCTGAACCACCGAAGAAGTGACTCTCCATTCTACCGCTTTGATAATCAGTTAGCCCCCCTCCCCTGATACTTGGGAAACTGACCAAACACCACAGCAAATATACCAAAACTTCTGAACTGTTACTTATATAATGCTCCCGCCTTTCTTCTTGTCATACTCAAAACATTTAAGAACAAAAATAGGATCACAAGATACACCACCGGGCCCATGTATTGGGCACCACCAGTCAACACAGATAAAACAGCACTTCTTTTCGGTCTGTCATGCGTTTCGTTCATCTCCAGCTGCTCCCCTTGCAGAGAATATGGAATCACAGATCTGAACTCTGCACTCGCTTCGCAGCGATGCTGCGTCTCACTCACACAGCACAAGCACGCAATCACACAGAGAGGCCCCTTGCACTTCTCGTTCATACCACAAGAATATATAACTTAAATAACTAAACTTGTTTGTAGTAACTCACTTCACAACAATACTTTGTCTCAAACACATACACTTACACAAATGCTTTCAACATGGGATACCCAGACATCCACAAATAAGACAAACAACTATTAACATTCTAATTAATATCCCTCCAGCAGCTGCAAATACTACCCAGATAGCCTTGTCACAATTTTGAGAGGCCCGCTTACCCTTCTCCTGCTTCTTATACAGTCATTAGCAGGTCCGTCCTGGCTCCCAAAACTGGGATGCAGCGGTAACCTCGGATTTGCTCGATCTACTCCCAAGATCACTAGCAGCCACTCTATCGGTAAGCAAATCCCCCTTGACTCTATCGGACAGAAAATACCCCTTGACCACTCTATCAGTCACCAAATCCCGCTAACCACTCTATCGGTCAGCCTGTAGTTTACCCTCCTCCCCTTATGGGGACTATGCTGCACGCCAGATGTCTCTGCGTGATTTACCAGCTGCCCCGGCCACGCATACGACTTACAGGCCCTTCCTGTACTGTAAAACATACCATTTGTCCATGGCTTCAGGAGGTCCTTGTCTGCCCCTGCAGTGAGCAGCTGAGAGTGGAGGCTCCTCTGAGGAAAATACTCAGGGTGCACCTAGGGGCATCCGCTCCGCTGTCGATCCCGCAGCCGAGCACAGCATCTCTTGCCTGGCTCGCCAAACTGACTTGTGGAAAAATGGACTCCACAATCAGTAAGACTGTAAAGTAGGTATGTTTATTCAGTGCTGGGCAGCACGGGGGGTAGTCCTGCCAAAGTCATGCGCACGTGATGCAGCAACTTGCCTTGATTACATGCAGTAAAGAGTTACATATGCATGAAGTTTCACAATACGCCTATACATATTCATAACCTGTCCCTGCTTCATATTAAAATTAGTTCCAAGGAATCATTTCCATAAACTCCTCCTATCTGTGCTTGCACAGTGTATTCTGGTGGTGTTCGTCAGATGTCGTGGGAATGAAGGTTGATGACTCTTCCTCATCATTGCTAGTTGACCTCTTGTCTTTGCGCAGACTCAGTTGCTTCTTGGATCTTGTCCATCCGCAGGACCAGTTTCTTAAGATAGGCTCATACTCTTTTTAGGAGACTGACCTTAGTAAGGGGCCCAAGGCTTCTTGCTTTAGTTAATTTGCATAATGCACCATAGTTAGCAAAGACACTAAGTAGCATCCAAGTTTAATGCCATCAGCGCTGTATCTCTACTTGATAAGATTCTCCTAACTCCCTCTCTCAATACAACCATGTCAGGTCAGGGCCTTTGAATCCTCAAATACACATCCATATCTGAACCATTCCAGTCCATGTCTCTTCATTAGTCAGTACAAATGTAACTTATTTGTTGATGGAGAAATAAAATTTCATCTACATGGCAGTGAATGTTGTACTGCTTATCTTGAAAGAAAGGGGAGGTGGAAGGAAGAACTATTTCCAAATCTGATCAGAGAGGAGATAGGGTCAATTTTCAGTGTGCTTTTTTTTTCTTTTTTCCTTTGAAGTCTTAGCAAAATGACTTTCTTATATGTCTTTAAAATAGTGATGTAATTCCTTCCTCTCTTTTTATCATTCTACCCTATGCAAATTCAGCAAAGAATTTAGTCATTGATGTCAACTACAGTAGTTGTGCAATAGAAGAATGCTAAAATAGATTTCCTGGAGAAAGCTTGTCATTCTAATATTTTTGTATCATTCATGATTTTTCTTCTTTTAAAATATGAGCAAGCTGTAAGTTTGGTGCTCTTATAGAACAAAATTAAACTTATAATACCTGTTTCTTTTTTGTTTTAGAATAATGTGAAGAGTTTTTATCGTACCTTGATAAGTTTCCTGGCCCACGGTAGTTTGACTGTGGTTGTGTTTGCACTTTCACTATTATCAAGCCTTACTTTAAATGAAGAAGTAGAAGAAAAAGTAAGTGATACTTTGAAATCAGTTCTGTTCTCAAGTTGATGATAAATCTTTTGGCTGCACTGGCAAAAACAAGTTCTAATTCCAGCTAATTTTGATGTGCAAGAGAGCTGAGCAAGTTAAATATGTTCTCATACATAGTTTTCCTTTTTCTTTTAGCTCTTTCATGCTCAGAATATCCATCAGACTTTTCAGTTTATATTCAAAATTGTTGTAAATGGAGATGGTACTCTAACAAGAAAATATTCTGTTGATCTACTCATGCATCTTCTGAAAAAAAAAAACAACAAAAAACAGAGTTGCAGATTATTTTACCAGGTATGGCCTGACTTTATAAAAAGTATTTAAGATTTTTTATAAGCTTTTGTTCAACTCTTTTGGTATATGACATTGGTATTCTGAACCACACACTGGGAAAAAATCTGTAGATGCTTCTTGTATGTTATTAGTTGATTATAACTATGCTGCCTGAAACTAAAGGATTCTTGTGTTATCTGTTTCACACAGAAGTGTAAATTAAAACACACGCTTTCCTTGTTGCTTAAGGAATATTTAATGCTTGTTTTCAGTAATTCTTTGTCTCAATAGTATCACTGGTCAGACAACTTCATGAACAGCTGTAGTGCCCTTTTGCAGGCCTACATTAATTTGAGGTAGAATAGTATTGTCAAAGTTGTAATAAATTTACTGTAGGGCATTACGAAGTAATTGTGCAGAGTGCTTGTCTATTGCTTCTGCAAATTCAGCTAGTAGAATTTAGTTCTGAAATTCCATCTAAATCTTCTAGCATTAAGAATAGCTGGAAAATCTTGATTTATTTTAAGGATTTTTTTTTTATTCTTGGAATATTTTTGAAGTTGAGCTTGCGTTTTAGCAAAATTACACCATCAAAGCTATCACTATACTTGAAATGTTTGGGGGGTAAAAAGGAAATGGAGCACGTTTCATCCCTTGGTATAAATCCCTAAGAATGTTCACATTTCAAATGCTTTTTTTTTTTTTTTTCTACACCCCTTTCCCCCTCATGTACACTATAGGTATGAACACTTCACCTCATGCCTTAGTGAAGTATTAGATCTTCTTCGTGGAAAGGATCCTAATTCATCATCTAAGGTATGTATACTTTGTCAGCTTAAGGCTAAGACGTTACCACTCATAACCTGGTTCCATTTCTGTAGCCATAAATAGGTTCCTTGTGTATGAGGATGTCGTGGTTCCGCTCGAGTGGGCAGCCAAGCTCCACCACAGCCGCTCTCTCACTCCCCCTCCTCAAAGAGGAATGGGGAGAAAATATGTGAAAAGGGCTCAAGGGTTGAGATAAGGACGAGAAAATCACGCAATAATTATTGTAACGGGCAAAACAGACTCAGCATAAGAAGATAGTAAGATTTATTGCTCATTACTAACAATCTAGAGCAGTGAGAAACAAAGGAAAGAAACCAAAAGCACCTTCCCCCCCTCATCCACCCTCTTCCACCTCCTCCCCCCGAGCGGCGCAGGGGAACGGGGGAATGGGGGTTGTGGTCAGTCTACAGCACTTCTTCTCTGCCGCTCCTTCTCGGTCACTCTCGTCCCCTGTGCTGTGGGGTCCCACCCACGGGATGCAGTCCTTGATGAACTGATCCAGCGTGGGCTTCCCACAGGCAGCAGCTCTTCCAGAACTGTTCCAGATATGGGTCCGTACCACGGGGTCCATCCCTCAGGAGAAAACTGCTCCAACCTGGGTCCCCTACGGGCAGCAGCTCCTGCCAGGTCACCTGCTCCTGCGTGGGCTCCTCTCCACAGGCTACAGGTCCGGCCCGGAATCTGCTCCGGCAGGGGTCTTCCACAGGCGGCAGCCTCCGTCGGTGCAGGGCCACCTGCTCCACCGTGGTCTCCTCCACGGGCTGCAGCGTGGAACCCTGCTCAACCGTGGTACTCCATGGGCTGCAGGGGGACATCCTGCTTCACCATGGTCCTCACCACAGGCCACAGGGGACTTCTGCTCCGGCGCCTGGAGCACCTCTCCCCCTCCTTCTACACTGACCTTGGCGCCTGCAAGGCTGTTCCTCACTCCCTTCACTCTCCCAGCTGCTGTGTGTCACAGCGTTTTTTTCCCTGTCTTAAATATGCTCTCACAGAGGCGCAAAACAACATCGCTTATTGGCTCAGCTCTGGAAAACAATGGGGCCCTTCCCAAACATGGGGCAGCTTCTAGATCCTTCTCACAGAAACCACCCCTATGGCCCCCTGCTACCAAAACTTTGCCACGTAAACCCACTACAGAGGATTGATTAAATAAATTGATTTCAGGACTCTTTAGTGACTTATCAGTTTAAGTTTTGTACCTGATCAAAAGCTTGTCAGGTTATATTTTCTTGGTGTGTTGTTTTTGTTGGCTTTTGTTTGTTTTGCCAGGTTTTGTGTGCCTGTTTTCAGGCAACAGATATAAAGGCAAAAAGCAAACATAAATACCTTTCATACTGTGGCTAAAAAGAAATGTGGGTTACTGCACCACAAACACAGCATGTGCCCCACTTCATATACCAAGAATTGAATTAATGCTACTCAGATTTTGAACTGATGATCAGGGAACCATGACACTAGTTTCAAAGTAGGGAGTATGTTCTTTCACAGTAATTGAACAAATTGATGCCAAATTGGGTTCACTGTTCTATTCAGCTTTGTCTCTCTACCACCTTAAATAAATGAAACATTGGCTACCTGGTGCTAAAGACTAAAATATGGTATGTCATGAAAATGCTTGGGCAAAGAATATCTTAAACTTTTTGTATGAGTGCATTTCACATCATAGTAGATAAATGCTAATGTTTGTGTGTATGTGACTTTTGTTTTTTATTGCTTATTATTTAGAAACATGTTGACATGGAGCTTTTTGGGAGGTTTTAATTTTTTTCATTTTTGTCTGAGTTTGCACATGGGCATTCATTAATATCTCAGAATATTTTTCCTTTCCATAGTTTTTTTTTTTTTTTTTTTTTTTTTAATTGAGTGCATACCAAAGCATTTCTACTGCTGGTAGATCACTAGACAGCAGTTGTCCTTTTTTCCTTTCTTATTTAAGAAAGGAAAGCAGTACACTGAAGACCAACTGTTGCAAGCCTTCACCACTTAATGGTTTTCTTTTGTCTAGTGGACTGTATTGCTGCTGCTCACTTGACTTTATGGAGGGAAAAATATTGTTCATAGAACTTTAAAATGCCAAGAGTAGTTGCTTAGAACTTAAATATCTCTTTAGGTTTGTGCTATGGGAGTTACAATTGCTGTATGAGTAATTGGTTTAAAATTATGTGAACTCTTTCATTCACTTCATATACATCTTAGAACTGCTGCTTGCCTTCTGTTCTGTGGTTGAACTGTGTTATGCCCTGTGGCAGGCGATACTGGAACCATCTGGCTTGCCAGTCTTTGGAAATACCAGATTTGTGACTCACTCAAAGACTTTTGAAGCATCTGTTGCATTGGTACGCTTGTCAAACCAACCATTGGAAAACTCTGAAGACTGTTCAGTTCTAGCATTGCAGCTATTCAAAGAGGTTTTTGAGGTACCAGAGCTGATAACTGAGTTCAAAGTGCTTCTTAGCAGCTATGTTTTTGGTTTGATTTTTAAACGTCTAATAACATTTTACTTGAAAGGTAGCATGTACAAATATACCTTATTTTTTTTGTTCTAAAATTTCATACTTTAACACTCAGCTTTTCTTTTAAAGACATGTATTTCAGAAATATATCTGTTATGAAAGTTAAATGGAAGATATGGCAGTTCTATATCTATCTATCCATATCTATATGGCCAGATGGCAGATAGATACACAGCTATACAAGACTTGTTTTCTAGGACTTGTAGGAGTGAGTGTTCCTGCTCTTTCACTGTTATTTGTTAAACTTCCTTATCCAGCGTGATACTGATCAACAGTCTTAAACCTAAAATAGTAAGGGCCTGAGAAAGCTTGATTGCAAGTTGGTGGAGGAAGAGGTAGAGTTGGCTTGTCTTCCTTGCTCTGTAGTCCTAAACATTGACATAAAATTTATTACAGGATTCTATTAATAGTTGGAACTGTGCCTCACCTGAACACTTTGTGGATCTTTTGCTGCCTGTTCTTCTTGGTCATCTTCAGATGCCAGAACAGATTGCGGATGAGCTGTTAGTGAAGAAAAAGTGTGAAAGAATAGTTAAGGCTATTAATGTCCTCATAGATATCCTTTTTATGTGCCTATTGGCAGTTAATTTATTATTTCTTCACTATGATCTGTTCCAAGGTATTAGAAGAAATGTCCATTTTGGGTCACTGATAGCATTTAATGGCAGTAACTGCACTAATTTTACTTAGCACTGTCATTTTGAAAGATCTTAAGTAGCTTTCTAATTGTTGTGAAATTATTTTGTAGTACGGGGATTCAGAATAAAATGTGGTGGCTGTTCAACAGTATAGAAGCACTTTGCAGATCAAAAATGATTAGTGTTTCTGATAAAATTGTAAGAAGGAGGGCGAGTAGCCATCTTCTTAATCATTAGAGTATTTTGGCTTAGCTAAGTCTAATGCAGTGCCCAGTCAAATATGATAAAAACTCAGACTTGTGAAATAAGAGGAAAAATAATGCAGAATTATATCATTTTATTATTTTTTTTTTTAATGGGTTTCCTTCATTAGAATTTCAGAACAGCTTTTCTAGTCCACCTAGTGTAACATCCTGTCTCTGACAGGATTTGGGCCAGATTTGTCAAGGAGCTTGGTGAGAAGGCAAATCTATCATGTCATCTTCAAGCCTACAGCTCTGAAGTACTTGAAGTTTGCGTTCTTCTGCTTCAGATTTCTGTCTTCTTGCCTTTTTGAACTTCGTGTCCTGAAGTAAGGAAAATGTGACAGCAGGAAGTAGTCTGGTATGTCAGCTGAATTCTGTGAAGTTGTTTCTTGGCTAGTTCTCCCCTAGATAACTAATTCTTGTATTAGGCACTGGTTGTTCAATCCCTTTTGTTCATCTTCTTTCTTTATGCCGCCTCATTTTATTGTGGTTTCCCATAGCTGTTTGTTTCCTAGTATGTGTTTTTTAGTTGAACAGCAGAGCTTTCTTGGCTTGTCTGTTAAGTGTGACTTAAGTGGTTTATGTAAACCACTTAAGTTGGGCGTTAAAAGTATTTTTGGAGTACGTCATGCTTGGATGACATACTGAAAATGCACGCTTCGAAGGTAGCCAGCCGATGTGTGTCTCTAATCGAACACCAATTTACCTATAGCAGAATTGATGCTGGTTTGGGGGCAAAGGGAGTGGACTCTAAAATGTGGTAACCACACAAATTTTTCTGAAATCCAGTTTAGCTAGACCTGTGTGAGTTTTGATATTGTTCCAACAGAAAATATACTGTAGCTGAAATTACCATTGAAATGGAAGTAAGTCAGTACTATTTTTAAATCAGATTTAATATTTCTGTGGCAATAGAATGTAACATTGGTCAGTTCAATACATAAAACCTGGCTTAAACGTTCCAGTTTTATTTTATGTGTAAGCTGGAGTTCCATTGCTGTGGGACAATGATTTTAAACATTTGTTAATTTAAGATCATCTGAGGTGAAGCTTACCAGAAATGATATCACACATCAGTACTAGGGGAACAGGGGAGCCAATGATTGTACTAAAAAAGAACATACATTCCTCCAGCTCAGTGTCATTGACTTGAATATCAATATGACTGAGTTATATGCCCAATAAAATTGACCTGTGATTAAACACACTTCACTTTCAAGCTGAAAGTGTTTTTTTGATTTTTTCTGCTGTCCTTGGTACACTGGAAAAAAATCAACAGCATGTCCAAGGAACTGAGTGATTTCTTGTGGTGGTTGTTATATATGGAGTGGTAATTCGTGTCAGAAAAATGGTTGATATTAATAAAGAAGGGGGAGATTTGGGAATGTGGCAATGGGGGTCGGAAAGCCTCCTGGTTGGTGATAACATCAAACTCTTAACGATGAGGTCATCAGGAATGTAAAGAGTTTAGAGGAAATAAAGAAGGGTGATTGAGACGACGCCCTGCCATCTGGGGTTGCTTGTTTTCCCCTCTGTTAAGGCACGGAAGTTGCGGGGGGGAGGGGGGTTGCTGGTTAGAACTGTTAACATTTATTGGTTAGTGTGGTTTCAAGGGTTAACGAAAAGTGGGAAAAGCAGTCACATTTTGTTGCTTTTGGGAACCTTGTGGTGGGCAGAGCATGTGCAGAAGAGGGTAACAGTCGAAGCTGCTCCTGCAGTCTGGAACAAAAGGTTGCTAATGGTGATGGGGAAACCGTGAGCCTTTCACCCACAACGACCACCACAAAGAGAATTATAATATGAAGCGGGGATAGGATATCCATATGTATAGGTGTACTCGGGTTTTCTTGTAAATATGTAACAGCAATTTCCTATATATATTTGGAAAGTTCGACAGGTGCATGCGCGTGTTGGTAGAGCATAGACTCCCCGCGCGCCTAGCGCTGTTTACTTGTCTTTTATAAATATTCCTTTATGTGACTAAATTCAGAGTTGAGACTTCATTTATAACAAATTGGTGACCCCGACGTGATCTTCTTGGACTTTGGATCTGCGACCGGTAAAGGGAGGCGCCCCACCTAGTGGCCCTTGCCGATAGCGGTGCTAGAATTCAACAAGATTTCGAACATAAGAGGCAAGTTAAAAAAAAAAAAAAAAAAGAGCTCTGTTGAGGGATTTTTTTGAGACAGCAAAAATACCATGGCTTGCTGTAGCTGAGCAAACCAAGCTACCAGGGCAACTATGAGAAGTTCCCATGACAGTGTTCCCACATCGCCCAATTGAGGAACTGTGGGAAAAAATTGGAGGTGAAAAGCTGCTGTATGGAGTTGTACACGACGAGTTGCAGAAGCTGCTGAATCGAGTCAGTTTGCAGAAGTGAAAGACATCCAGCTGGCTTTAGATATTGCTGAACAAGAAAAGTGGCCAGTTCTCGATCTCTACACTGATTCATGGATGGTAGCAAATGCCCTGTGGGGATGGTTACAGCAATGGAAGCAGAGCAACTGGCAGCACAAAGGCAAACCCATCTGGGCTGCTGCATTGTGGCAAGATATTGCTGCTGGAATGGAGAACCTGGTTGTAAAATTACGCCATGTAGATGCTCACATGCCCAGGAATCAGGCTACTGAAGAACATCAAAACAAACAGCAGGTGGATCAGGCTGCTAAGATTGAAGTGGCTTAGGTGGACCTGGACTGGCAACATAAGGGTGAATTATTTATAGCCTGATGGGCCCATGACACCTCAGGCCATCAAGGCAGGGTTGCAACATACAGATGGGCTCAGGATCGATGGGCGAACCTGACCATGACTGCTATTGCACAAGTTATTCATGATTGTGAAACGTGCTGCAATCAAGCAAGCCAAGCGGTTAAAGCAGCTTCGGTATGGGGAAGGAATGGGGGGGTCCGATGTGTACCTCAAGGGGATCTGATGTCGGGTGAGAATAGCCCATGTGTTGAATTGTATTATGTTAATTATTATATTATGCTTTATGTCATCACTACCCTGATTGCTACATGTCAGTGTCCCATTAATGGTATCACAGTAACAGCCATGCAGATAATGATGAATGAATTTTGATAGAATTGGACAAGCACAGCAGTGTGGTGGAACCAGAATGAGCTTCAGCATGCAATGATCCAACATCACACATCATCCCTTCTGCCCTGAAAGACTGCTGGGACAGACAGAGCCCAAAGTCAGTCACAGACTCCACAAGCTCAGTGGACATTTTATGTACATATATGAAGGTGGTGACTAATTGGAATGTATTGGGAAGTGTGGGACCTAAGCATGACATAAATGGTATGGAATAAGGGGTGGCTATTGTCCTTGTTTTGGCTAGGATAGAGTCAATTTTCCTCCTAGTAGCTGGTATGGTGCTGTGTTTGGGATTTAGGATGAGAATAATGTTGATAACACACTGGTGTTTTAATTGTTGCAGAACAGTGCTTACACTAAGCCAAGGACTTTTCAGCTTCTCACACTGTACTGCCAGCAGGCAAGCTGGGTGTGCAGCAGGAGCTGGGAGGGGACAGACCTAGGACAGCTGACCCAGATGGCCAAAGGGGTATTCCATCCCATCTGACGTCATGCCGAACAATTAATATGGGGGGGCTGGCCGCGTTGGGGAGGGATGGATCCACTGCTTGGGGACAGGCTTGTCAGTGGGTGATGAGCAATTGCATTGTGCATCACTTGCTTTGTACACATTAGCAGTATAGTAGTACTGTTGCTATTATTTTCCTTTCTTTTCTATCCTAATAAACTGTCTTTATCTCATCCCATAAGCTTTCTTTTTTTTTTTTTTCCTGATTTTCTCCTCTGTTCCACAGGGGGGTGGGGGGAGGGTGAGTGAACAGCTCAGTTGTCCTTAGCTGCTGGCTGGGTTAAAACACAACACAATGATTACTTAAATTATTTACTCAAAAATTAATTTATTCTGAGCTTCAGTATCCTTTGTTTTCTTGATTTTTCAAAGGCCAGGTTGGAGACCTTTTATAAAGAAGGTTATTATTTTTTTCACTGTTAGCAGATGCAATTCTAGACATTATATTAATTTCTAATACATGGAGCAAGTCAGAGTAGATCATAAGGAAGAGGTTCTTCATTGAGAGGGTGTTTGCACACTGGAACAGGCTCCCCAGGGAAGTAGTCACTGCAACAAGCCTTTTGGAGTTTAAGAAGCATTTGGACTGTGCACTTAGTCACATGGTCTAAACTTTTGGGTAGACCTGTATGGTGCCAGGAGTTGGACTCGATAATCCTTATGGGTCCCTTCCAACTCAGGATATTCTATGATTCTATAAATGTCACTAACTGTAAAATCCCAGGATACTCTGTAACAAGTCTATTATGTGTCTGCACTGTAATTTATTTTTAAAGTGTTGTGTGGAGATATGAGTTCTGCTAACAGATTCTTGCTAGGTTCTGCACTATGCTTGCCCTATAATGGTCTTACACTTCCTGGTTAGAAGTTACTGCAATATATTGCCAGTTTGCCTGCTTATTTAATGGTTGCAATTTAACCTGTCAGACAGTTAAATACTACATACTTGTTTGCTTGCCCCCACCCCCAAGTGGGATGGGGGAGAAAATTGAAAAGTTCTAGAACTCATGAGTTGATAAGGATAGCTTAATAATAAAAAGGGGGGAATGAACCAAGTGATGCACAATGCAATTGCCCAGGCAGCCCCCCAGCAACGGTCCCCCCAATTTTTATTGTTCTGTGTGACATCCTATGGTATGGACTATCCTTTTGGGTCAGCTGTCCTGGTTCTGTCCCCTCCCAGCTTCTTGTGTACCCTTAGCCTCCTTGCTGGCAGGACAGTGTGAGAAGCTTGAAAAGTCCTTGATTTAGTGTAAGCACTGCTCTGCAACAGCTAAAACAGTGTGTCATCTGCATTGTTTTTCTCCTAAGTCCCACACACAGCACCGTACCAGCTACTAGGAGGAAAATTAACTCTATCCCAGCCAAAACCAGGGCATTATTGAAGTCCTTCAGGAGTGAAGGAGGGTGAAATCTGTAACTGACAGTTCTGGTGGCAGGAGTCCTTTTTCTTTTTTCCTCCTGGTGAGTGGGGGGGGTGGTGGTAAGATTTTTATATATTCAAGAAAATGCAGATATCTAGTTCAGATTCCACAGTGCTTGTTAAAACTTATCAAATTACAACAGTTTTAGATTAAATCTTTTCCCTATAACATGCGCTTGGATGTTAATTATGTTTTCACTACATGAATTTCTAATAACGTGCATATCATACTTAAATATTTTTGAGTCACTGATAATTTTGTGGTATCCAGCTGTAGAGCATGATTCAGATATCCTTATAATTCACGTAGTGTTTCATCTATTTCTTTCCTTTCAGTGCTATAGTTCAGCTTTAAGCAATAGTTTATATTACCTTGCATTCTCTTGTTTACTGAGAAATGTTTCTCTGCCTGTGGGGAGAACAAGGGGTAGAAAAAGTACTCTCAGGTTTTTCCTTAAGCCATTACCTTCTCTTGCCCATGTTCGAACTAGTGAATTTTACTGGATTTTGGCATTATTTCTGGATATTCAGGCTCTGTTTCCATTCAATCGAGAGGAAAGTATGGTGTTCTTGGCATCTAGTTTTCTCATGAGGAATCTTAATGTGGCCTCTGAGATTAACTTTCAGGGGCTAATTTGGGAAATCAGCTTCTTCTAAGAAGCTAGTGAAATAGCTTCTATAATCCATTCCAGACAGTATCAGAAAAGGTTTCAGTGAGATCATTTTGCCACAGCTTTCTGATCAGATGTCACGCAAGATGCTTCATCCAATTTGCAAGAGGAAATAAAGGAATGAATATTAGTTCTAATTTTATGATCTTTTTGAAATATTTGATTAATGTGACACTTTGGTAATAAAAGGACAAATGTGACGCTGTAATGAGATAAGGCTAGCTAGATTACAAATCATATCTGTTTGAGACAACAATACCAGACAACAGAAAGGAGGTAGTGATCATACCACAAGCATAATGTTCTTGAAATGGGTACTTTTTAGATGCTCATCTTGTTTTTCCAATTACAGGGACTTGCCATGAGGTGCTGAAGCCTTGTCTCATTGATTCAGAGAGACTGGACCTAAATGGCGCAGCATGACTTTGCTCCAGCCTGGCTTAATTTTCCTACTCCAACATCATCAACAAAGGTATGTTTTTGCTGTTCTTGTCAGGCGGCTTCAATATTAAAGAAGTCTAAATGTCATAATGTCAATCATAATAAAAATAATAATAAAACATAATAAATATGGGAAGGGTGATAACAGATGATATATATAAAGTCTTGCTGTCATGATTTAAATAGCTGAACCTTGGTTCTCAAGCTCATATCTCTAGTAGGGGGTTTCTGCTTGAGCACCTGAGTTCAAGGAAAGAAAAATGCAGACACATTGCCAGAGCTGTTGTTAGCTCTTTCCTAATTTGTGTGAATGCAGAAGCAAAGGCAGCACTGGATATTTCAGACTCCTAGTATCTGTTTTATTTTTCTATTTGTAGACCTGCCTTCTTTCCTTCTTTGTTCTAATCTTTTTAAATGCAGTATCTGTATCTACAGCTATGAGAGTGGTATTGCCTTGCTTTAATGTATTTAAGTTTCTTGCTGTCTTCATGTCAATGGAAAATATTTAGCCGTTAAAAAATTTGGAAATGAGCTTGTGCTATTGTTCAATGCATAGTCAGCAGTCAGTATTAGTTGACTCCATTGCTTTATTTATGTATCTGCACACACGCATGCATTAACTTTTATTCAGGTCATTGAATATTTTTACTGCTCTATTTATCTTCTACGCTGAACTAGCTAGCTTGTTTATTGTAGTCTATCAGCAACTGTCAATTGCTATTACGGGAATGTTAGGCTCATCTGTTCCTGAGATCTGTATGTTTTTAATCTGCTTGATTTCTGAGATATTCAACTCTTTGATCTGCTTTTTCTAATGTAATACACTTTCAGAAGGAAAAGTAATTAGAGCTTAATTTAATATAGTGTCCCAATTATAAAACAATTTTCTCCGTGTGTTTCATGAATCTGCTGGAAGAGACTTACCTGCATACTTAAAATGCCAGTACAGCATGATAAAGGCAAGTTCCAGCATTGCCCAAGTACTATTCAAATATATCTGAGGTGTGAGGTTTTTTTGTTGCCTCCTTCCCAAATTGTGGAAAGCTTCATTGGAAACATCTGTCTTCCATGAATCTTAACCTGAAGGAGTTTAGATAAACTTTCATTTCTTCCAAAAGCTTTGTAGTTGTATGCTTTCTCTGTTATAGTCCTTGTGCTCCATTGTCTGTATTGCAGCTTATTTCCTTGTGTTACCTCTTCCTTTAGCGATGAGCATTTTGTGATACACAGCCCGTTTGGATATTAAGCACTTAGTCTTTTTGGTCCTACCCATGTGTAGTAATTCCTAATTTACATCATAAGGTTTGTTCTGTCATTCCTTCACAAGAAAGATCTCAAATGTTGTGGCCCCCTGCATGCTGCCCGCCCCCCCCCCCCAACACTTCCTAGAATAGGTGTTTGTTTCTGCTTCCCATATCTGAACAAGGCAGCTGAAGAAAAGAGCCAGATAAGAGGGATGGAGATGGAGAAAGAAGGGAAGGCAGCTCATGTTTCATGCAGAATGGGGCTGGGATGAAGCTGTGGTATCAACAACATCTAGATTGGAAAAGGAGAAACTGAACTCTGACCTGTTTCCCTGAAGAGGCCCCTTTATGAACCGTATCTTCAGGAGTTTGGCTCCCTCTCAGTGCCGCGTAGCTGAGGCTTTCCCTCATGTAGGTAAAGGTCAGTATTAGAAAAACCTGATACAAGGAATCTGGGAATGTGAATGAACTCTCATAATGGGACTGAAATGAATTACATCTAGATTAAAATTCAATTCACCTATTGCTCCTGGTTTCCTTTTAAGGTGAAACTTTTGATAAATAAGTGATAGGGAGGTGATATAAAGCTGGGTAGCCACTGCTGAGCAGCTTTAGTTCAGGTCTGGAACTATGTTGTGGTTTAACCCAGCAGGCAGTGAAGTACCACACACAGCTGTTTCCCCCCCAGTGGGATGGGGGAGACAATCAGGAAGAAAAAGTAAAAGCTCATGGGTTGAGATACAGTTTAATAGGACAGGAAAGGAAGAGAAAACTGAAGTTCAACAAGGCCAAGTGCTGTGTCCTGTTGTGCCACTTGGGGCACCAGAACCCCAAGAAATGCTACAGGCTGGGAGCTGAGTGGTTTGAAAGCTGCCTGGCACAGAAGGACCTGGGAGTATTGGTGGATAGTCGGCTGAATATGAAACAGCAGTGTGCTCAGGTGGCCAAGAAGGCCAACGGCATCCTGGCTTGTATCAGAAACAGTGTGGCCAGCAGGTCTGGGGAAGTGATTGTCCCCCTGTACTCAGCTCTGGTGAGGCCGCACCTCGAGTACTGTGTTCAGTTTTGGGCCCCTCACTACAAGAAGGACATGGAGGTGCTCGAGCGAGTCCAGAGAAGGGCGACTAAGCTGGTGAGGGGTCTGGAGAACAAGTCTTACGAGGAGTGGCTGAGGGAACTGGGGTTGTTTAGCTTGGAGAAGAGGAGGCTCAGGGGTGATTTTATTGCTTTCTATAGGTACCTTAAAGGAGGCTGTAGAGAGGTGGGGATTGGTCTGTTCTCCCACGTGCCTGGTGATAGGACAAGGGGAAATGGGCTAAAGTTGCGCCAGGGGAGGTTTAGGTTGGATCTTAGGAAGAACTTCTTTACCGAAAGGGTTGTGAGGCATTGGAATGGTCTGCCTAGGGAAGGGGTTGAGTCACCATCCCTGGAGGGCTTTAAAAGACGATTAGATGTAGAGCTTAGTGCTTAGCTGCCTACCAGGTTAAACCACAATACAGTGGTATTACAGGAAGTAGCCCAAATTAATGAATCTTGATGGAACCAGAAAAGTGCAGTGGTGATGTTACCAGAACTGGCTTTAGCATGCAATAATCCAATACTACATACCATCTCTACTGTCCCGAAGGACCATTATGATGGAGGGAGCCTAAAATCAATCCCACTGTGAGCCCGTGGGGCATGTAAGTGAATGGCTGGTTTAAATTGCAACAGAAGGGCAGACAGAACTTACAAAAGTTTTCTAAGGATTCTTTGGGGATAGCAGTTCATTATTGAGGTCTAGATTAAGGCAGAATGCAAATGTTTTTTATTTTTTATTTATATATATATATATATATTATTTTATCCAAGTCTTGCTGCTATCAGAATAGTGTTTTGCCTTTTCTGTCTCAACTCAGAATGTGTCAGAATAGCAACTGGTATATTATGGATCATGATTTGTTATGTGTTTACAAGTATTATATGAATAAGCCATTACTGCTGTCTTTTAGGGGGTAGACAGAGGAGTGGGAGGGGGAGGGTTTTTCTCAGGAATAAGCTTCAGGCAGCAAAATCAATACTTTTGTGTAGTGAAGCTAATACTCCCAAGAACTGCTAAACTTATTTTGCTTACGTAGTACATTTTTCACATAGCTACAAAAGCAAAAATGCCCAACTATTATGGCACTAGGGAATGTTTGATTTCTTGCACATGCGCAATACAGTGAGCTCAGTGAACAGTAAGTCTGGTGCTGGAGGGAAGGGGAAACTTTTTGCTGTTATTGGGAGATGTGTGGCACATAGAACAGTAAGACAGCATTATTTTTGCATAAAAGTTATTATTGAATTTTTAAGGTGTAGTAGCTAAATAAATCCTATAGTGTTAAAATAGTAAAGGCAGATAGACATAATAGGGAAGACAGCTTCTGTAAGAGGTGATATTTTTTGATTTAATCCCTTTAGGTATGAGTTCTAGTGAGGATGTATTTTGATTTGAGTGGTATTCTCAGCATAAGGTTTTAACTTATGCAGTGTTTCCTACTGGTATATTAAATATTTACTTTAAAATTTCTATAATCCCTACTAATGAGTTGATAATTGGAAGTATATTTGTGAATCTGTACTTTTGACTGTTTTATTTGGATTTCATAACTAGTTGTGTTTGTGATTTTTGAAACAGCAAAGTTCCCATGGCTTGCTGCAGCTGAGCAAACCAAGCTACCAGGACGACTATGAGAAGTTCCCATGACAGTGTTCCCACATCGCCCAATTGAGGAATTTAGAAAAATATTGTTACCAGCAGCTGGCCTCAAGGACGGGATCTATGTGACTGCTAATCACAAGGGGGTTGTTTTCTTGCAGGTGGGGTTGTTTTCTTGCAGTTGTTTGTCTGAGTGCTTTTGACCAATAACCTTGTGTGAGACACTATCCGCTCCTGTTAAGTTCACTATAAAAGTCAGGCTATTCGGGTAATAAAATGGAGCATGATCTGACCATACTGGTGTCTGTCGTGTTTTCGGCCATTCTTCCTGCAACAAATGGCGCCCGAACAGGCTGAGACCCACAGCCACTGAAAGATGCTAAGAGACCTGACAGACGCTGAGAGAAGCTGAGAGACACTGAGAGACCTGAGAGACACTGAGAGCCCTGAGAGACGCTTCAGAGACACGGACAGCCCTGAGAGACACGGAGAGACCTGACAGAAGCCGAAACACCTGAGAGACACTGAGAAACTCCAAGCACCGATCCGGACACAGATAATCGCGGTGAGACGTGGAGAGAAATCGCAGTGAGACGTGGAGAGAACTCGCACTGAGATGCCGGGAGATATTGCGGTGGGATGCGGGACATCTGGGATCGAGTCGCTATGGGAGACCAGAGGTGTCAGTGAATTACAGCAGACGACCACCACTGTGTGGCGAGTTGGCATATAGCAGAGGGGTGGAGATCACGACCCTGCAGCCTGTCTGATGTAACCATGGAGGAGGAAGCGGCTGTGCAGCTTCTCTCTAGCTTTCTCTCTAAGAGAGGCGTATCTTGCAATGTAAAAAAGATCAAATCCTTGGTACATTGGGCCCAGAAGGAGGGTTTTCTAAAGGAAATCCCTCTAATTTTTAGCCCAGATGAGTGGCGGCTCGTAGGAGATCATTTAAGGGATACAACCATCACAAGCAGAAAGTTCGATAAAGATCTATGTACGACCTGGCGTGCAGTGCTTAATGCGCTGTGCAGTATGAAAACTGAATGGCTGCTGGCTATGGCGGCGGTGCAAGCTTTCTCAGTACTGTCTGAGACTGACAGACCGCCAAGTACGAAACCTGAGACCTTAGGAATGCAGCTGACACAATTTTTATCGTCAGTTCCTGCACCCACCCCGGTTCGGGGTATGACCTCTCCAATAAATCAATCAGCGGCAGAAATAACTGAGGGACTATCGGAGCAGAATGCTGATGGGGAGTGGGGGCTGCCCTCCCCATCCCCCGTGCCGGAAAATCTTGATAAAGCTGTGCTGCCAGGATCTGTGCTGCTGCCAGGCAGCAATAAATCCACTCGCGATGCTTCGCCAATGAGAGGTGCAGCAGCAGCTTGCAAAAATCAACCTTCACTGAAGGAGCTGATGGGTACACTGCAAAGAAAACAAGACCTGATTAACAGACTGGAGACTCAGCTAGCAAAACAGAAACAGCTGAGGATTGAGGAACTCAAAATTGTTCAAGAGAAAGCTGCCAAGATCAAAGAATGGGTAACATTTAAGCTGAGAGAGCTTGAGCTAGAAAACTACCACCTTAAAAACTGTAATCAGAGGCTGACAGAGCAAATTGAAGCCCTTCAGGATACATTGCAAGGTATGACCAACATTTCTCCCTTTAAATCTCTTTGGAGCTGTTATAAATGAAGTCTCAACTCAATCTTAATTTAGTAATATTTATACTTATAAAAGGTATAAAAGGAATAAAAGGTATAAAAGGCATAAAAGATATAAAAGGCAAGTAAACAGCGCTGGGTGTGCGGGGAGTCTATGTTCCACCAACATGCACACACGAACATCAAACATTCTAAATATATAGAACATCGCTTTTACATATTAAACTCGAGTATGCCTATACATACATACAATCAGGAAAGGTAACAAACAATCCTTTAAGTTACTAAATTCGAGTACACCTAAACATATGTAAAATCAGAAAAGGTAACAGACAATCCTTTAAGTTCCATGACTTAACAGTCTCCATTTTCCATTCCTTTTGAACAATATGTCTCGCTTTAAGTTGTCAAGCAACTCGGCCTTCGGGCCTTATGTATCCCATTCTTCCCGGATCGAAGAAAAGCATATCCATCTCCTTTTCAAGGCCAATAGGCCTGGGTCAAAAGGCACGTCCAGGTCAGCAGGGGGTGTAACAGCAAAAGCCTTCGATGGCTGTTGCAGCAGAGGGGCCCATGGCGTAGCAGTAGGATCAGTAAAGGAGCCCACAGCTCCCTCACTGTCTGGCAAGCCACACATTTGTGACTGTGGCTCCACATGGCTCTTTAAGGCCTCAGAGATTGCTCGCCAGGTGCCGAGCAATCCCACTGCAACCTTGTCATTTTTAGTTGCAGAGTTCCACACCTTGACCTCAGTTTGCTCCCATATTTCAGACTCATAAACTGTCCAATTGTTAATAAGGAGAATAAGCTGTAAGGTTACCAGGACATTCTTTATTCCTAACGACGTATGATTCCCCATAATGCACAATTGCTTACCAGCGAGAGGCAGTTGTGTGCACAGGTCCACTTCTCTCAGCTTGAGCTTCTCTCCAGCTCTGGTGTGCCTATTTCCAGCGACTTTCTGTACGAGCTTCTCTGAGCAGTTTGCTGAGTTTGGCTGAACCTATCTTCATGAGGCAATCAAAGTGCCTGTTCCCGTCCTGGTCTCCATTCTCCCAGCCTGTTCCTCTTCACTTCTTTTTCCTGCTTCTTTATTGATGTAACTTCATCATGTTGCCTTTTTTTTTGTTTTTATCTTGAGGACAGGGTCCCCTCTTATACCCTTCTCTCCACAGCAGTTCTTTTCAAAACAATTTTTCATTGGTGAAACAACTTTGAATGTAACAACAACAGCAAACACCCAGAAACATCCATGCCTTAATGGCTGGAGAACAAGAGACCAGCTGGAGAACAAGCAACCAGAGACTGCATGGAGTCTCCTGAATCACCCTTATTTGTTCCCTCTAAACTCTTTTATATTCCTGATGGCCTCGTCGTTAAGAGTCTAATGTTATCTCAACCATGGGGCTTTCCAACCCCCATGGCCACATTCCCAAATCTCCCCCTTCTTTATTAATATCAACCATTTTCTCGACACGAATTACCACTCCATATATAACAGGAGCTGTAATTCTCTGAAGTCCAGAGCACCACGGGCTTCTTTACCTGAGAAGATAGACCAGAAATCTATGCTTCTTGCACCTGGTTTCAGGCAGCTATGTCAAACAAGACCTACCAAATGTGTCTTCTCTACAACAAGCATCGTCCTTGACAATGACACCTTCACTGAGGCTAGAGAGGACAAATATCTGCTTTCTCAGAACACACTGAAGCTCGTGTCTGACCCATCAAGCTGGAATCTCTCTGCAGAGAAAGACATATTTTCAACCATAAGCTCTGAACACAGGTTAGGGTGCTCTGATCCTGTGTCTCTGGACCCTCCAGCTAAGCCCACAAAAAATCCTTGAGGCTTTGACTTTCCGGTCATCACTAGAGGGAAACCATTGCACTGTGAGCACCTTGCAACAAGTGTCTTTGGACGGAGCCGGCTCCTCTTATGATCTGAGTGCCAGGTTCCGTTCCCACCACCTGGATTCTACTTTCTCAGGAGAAATAATGAGCATTCTTGAGGGCACCCTCCAGACTGCTGGGCCACCCCTGGCCATGTCAACATTGGCTGTTACAGCAGGTTCCATCTCTCCAAGGAGGGACAGGTGCTCCAACGTCATATGTGATGCTTTCATAGAGGGGCATAGGCATGCTACATCCTTGGCCTGCCCTATTATTATCAACCCTGTGCAAGGCACCGGGTCGTGGCAGCCACATGACTGCAAGCTTCTACAACAAGCTCAAAAAATGGTTTTGGACTATGGATTACAATCCCAGGCAGCTCGATAGATAATTCAATGGATTTTTCGGGCAAAACCAATGTGTCCACTTGACTGTCGAAACTTGGCGGGCTTATTGTTAACTCCTTCCCCACTTTTATTGTTTGAAAGGGAATGGTTGCAGTTACCACAGGGGGAAGTGGGTCAACTGCGCCAAATGGGGGACCCTCTGTATGGGATTACTGCAGAGATGTTAAAGGGGACGTGTCCTTATCTCAATACTGTTATAAGTTAGACCACACAATTTTCTGGTCAATTGAAATTATTTTATTTTATTAATCAAGTAAGCAGACACAAGCAAAACAGCGCTGGGCGGCTGGGGAGTCTCCGCTCCACCATGGCACGCAACTTCCCCTTTCCAGTGTCGCTGTTTTATAGCATTCAAGTTCTGGCTTGTCGAGACTTGACTTGTCGACTTGTCAAGACCTGTCGACTTGTTGACTTGTCGAGACTTGTTCTGAGGCTGCGCAGTCTGTTGTTGCGGGTCGTTATTCTTCCTCTGGTGATCATGCGTTGTGCTTGTGTTCAGGTGGGGGCAAAACAGGATGTCTTGCAGTGGGTGGGTGGTATCTTACAGAATCTTTGTTTTAACAAGGATGTTTACCCAACCCCCCTTCCCCATTTGTCCCCATGTTACAATGCTGTGAGTTGTGAAACCTTATCTCCTCAGTAGATTCTTTAAATTCTCAAGGACAATGAAGAAACCCCTACTAATTCATCACAATCCCTCCTTTTTATTTTTCTAACATATTTTGTTCATTGAATTTCTGAAGCATTTGCTTGCTTAGCACTAAAGTCTCAGCGTCATCTTCCTCCTGCTCCAGAGATTCATATTTCGCACGCACGAGCATAAGATGAGCTGCCTCTAATCGGCTTTTCACAATTGCGATTACTCGATTGAATATACATAGTCTAAAAGTCTGTGTTAATATAAGTAACAACAAGGGCCCCGCTATGGTTGATAGCAGGGTAGTAAGCCAAGGTGAGTAATTAAACCAGGATTCATACCAATTCTGACGAGCCTCATTTTCCCTTTTGCGTTTTTCTAATCCTTCCCGCAATTTAGTCATTGTATCTCTTACCACCCCAGTATGAGCTGCATATACACAACATTCTTCACGTAGGGCTGCACACAGTCCTCCTTGTTGTAAGAAAATCAAATCCAACCCTCTATGGTTTTGGAGTACCACTTCGAATAATGACCTAACCGATTTTTCCAGAGCTGTTATTGATTGCTCTATACGGGCCAGATCCTCAGCAATGCGTAGAGAAGTAAATTCCTGGCTTTGTTTTATCAGGGAAGCAATTCCAGTTCCTGCACCTGCAGCCCCAAGGGCCATTAAAGTGGCTAAGGTGACGGCCGTAATAGGCTCCCTCTTTACCAGATGGTATTCAGCCACTGTGTGATGGGTATACATATACTCTTCAGTGTGGTATAGAATCCTTGGTATAATGACCACCTGTACACAAAAATCATGAGATGTGCTAAACAATTTTAAAGATAGGCAAGGAGTGAATACCAATGATGAACACACCCACCTAGTGTTATTTGCAGGAATTAACCATTTGTGTGTTTGGTCCATTTTTTTCAGTGGCATGGTGTAGTGGGTTTATGTGGCAAGGTTTTGGTAGCAGGGGGCTATAGGGGTGGTTTCTGTGAGAAAGATCTAGAAGCTGACCCATGTTTGGGAAGGGCCCCATTGTTTTCCAGATCTGAGCCAATAAGCGATGTTGGTTGCGCCTCTGTGAGAGCATATTTAAGACAGGGAAAAAAACGCTGCGCCAGAGAGTGAGAGGAGTGAGAGAACAGCCTTGCAGGTGCCAAGGTCAGTGTAGAAGGAGGGGGAGAGGTGCTCCAGGCGCCGGAGCAGAAGTCCCCTGCGGCCTGTGGTGAGGACCATGGTGAAGCAGGATGTCCCCCTGCAGCCCATGGAGTACCACGGTGGAGCAGGGTTCCACGCTGCAGCCTGTGGAGGAGACCACGGTGGAGCAGGTGGCCCTGCACCGACGGAGGCTGCCGCCTGTGGAAGACCCCTGCCGGAGCAGATTCTGGGCCGGACCTGTAGCCTGTGGAGAGGAGACCACACAGGAGCAGGTGACCTGGCAGGAGCTGCTACCCGTAGGGGAGCCAGGTTGGAGCAGTTTTCTCCTGAGGGATGGACCCCGTGGTACGGACCCATATCTGGAGCAGTTCTGGAAGAGCTGCTGCCTGTGGGAAGCCCACGCTGGATCAGTTCATCAAGGACTGCATCCCGTGGGTGGGACCCCACAGCACAGGGGATGAGAGTGACCGAGAAGGAGCGGCAGAGAAGAAGTGCTGTAGACTGACCATAACCCCCATTCCCCCGTTCCCCTGCGCCGCTCGGGGGGAGGAGATGGAAGAGGATGGATGGGGGGGGAAGGTGCTTTTGGTTTGCTTTTTCCTTTGTTTTCTCACTTCTCTCGCTTGTTAGTAATAAGCAATAAATCTTACTATCTCCTTATGCCGAGTCTGTTTTGCCCGTTACAATAATTATTGCGTGATTTTCTCGTCCTTATCTCAACCCTTGAGCCCCTTTTCACATATTTTCTCCCCATTCCTTTTTGAGGAGGGGGAGTGAGAGAGCGGCTGTGGTGGAGCTCGGCTGCCCACTCGAGCGGAACCACGACACATGGCACAGATCATTTTTATCTTTTGGAACTGTGCCGATACATCTACCTTTTTCCCGTAACTTGAGTCAAAGTTATACCGATTTCCTGTCCCCAACTGCACTTGGAAGGATTTGACTCATTTGAATATTCAGACCTCCCCATATCTCCTATAGCTTCATAATATGGGGGCTTAACACTTACACATAGCCAGCACCCTTCAGTTATCTCAGGATTAGTTTGATTTAGTACCTGGAAACTAGCATTTATAACTTTCCACATACTACTCTCGGGTACAACCCCTTTCTTTTTTTCATAATGCTTGGAAGCAGTGTGGGAAAGGATAACTCTGTCAACTTATTAGAAAACACTGTAGTAGGTTGGGCAGTCCCAGGTATCTTTACAGTCTGGACAACCAAACCTTCCCCTATTAACTCTTTGTTAGGGCCCGACTACCTTGGAAGTCTCAGGTTTTTCCTTCTTTATTTGTATGAGTCCTCCCCTATCTGTTCCGTGTTCATAAAATCTGGCATTTTTCCTAGTACCCAGCTAGTATTGTCCGAGTTTGTTATATTTATATATAGAACCTTGCAAATTTCTTTATTTCCGTGGAAGGTTCCTGTATACCCTATACCATGCCCTCGCCACCTGTAACAGGGATCCAATTGTCGGTTACAACCTTGCAGCCCATATCCCACTTGTAAGAATTTATCCCGACCAGCCCTGAGTGTCCAGTCTGTAGCAATGGTTTCACACCCCCGGTATGCACAATAATACACGTTCAGGCATTTACAGTACCCCTTTCCCGGGTTAGAACTTGGGCAGAAATAAAATCCCATATATTCCCAGCATCGGGGCCTCGAGATCAGCTGACATAGTGTAGAAGTAAAGCTAGGCCCCTCCTGATGTTATCTGGGTTGCAATAACCTGTTGATCTTCGAATCGACTTAAAGTCCATTTAAAAGGTTGATGGGGGTGTTGAGTCGCTATGCAGGATGAAATCACTGCGAGAACCCCCAAATACCAATAGGAATGGCTGAGGCCCATTTCTTTCCCCACTTATTCACTCCTCTGCCTCACTCGTCAGTTGGGTTGCAGCCAACTACGAGGTTTTAGTTCTTCTCGGCAGCAGTAGTGTTCTTCAGGGGAAAGCCTCTACCTTAACCCACGGTACCTATCGAGTTTGTCGCAATGTGAGCTTTAGGTCTTTGTTTCCTGGAGCGATCTCCTACTTCTCGTCACAGATGGGTCCTTTAACATGGCTGGCATGTGTCCATCCTTTCTCCGCAGTCCGGACGACTGTTTCTGTAGTAAGCAAAACAACATAGGGGCCTTCCCCATCGTGGTGTTAAAAAAAAAAGTCTCTTTCCAAGTCTTAATTAGAATTGAGGGTGATCAAGTGGCAATTCCAAATCATAGGGCATACCATATAGCATTTCAAAAGGAGAAATTCCTACATCAGTTCTGGGCTGCGTCCATATGTTTAACAGTGCAAGGGGTAAGCATTTTACCCAAGAAGACTTAGTTTCCAGCATAAGTTTTGTTAGTTGTTTCTTAATTTCACCATTCATTCGCTCTACCTTTCCAGAAGAGGAGGGGTGCCAGGGGCTGTGAAAATCCCACTCAATCTCTAAGGCCTGCTTTAATCCTTGCAGTAAAGCTTTACACCCATTCAGTCACATGGTCAATTAGGACAAACAAGTAACTCAGTAAAGTCTACCTGTATACTTTGGAAAGGTCAAAGCCCTGGCTCCCGTCCCCCTCTAGATAGGTT
Organism: Aythya ferina; assembly: GCF_964211825.1. Lineage (NCBI taxonomy): Eukaryota > Metazoa > Chordata > Aves > Anseriformes > Anatidae > Aythya > Aythya ferina. Next base: position 14,879,970 of record NC_140313.1, read on the forward strand.
ACAGAAGACCTTTTTATTTACCTTTTGACATATAGTACATCCTCTGCATGTGTGCTTCCCTAAAGTATATATTCCTACACAGACATGCTTTCTTAGAACAACATCACACATTGCTTGCACCTCCCAATGACTCTTCTGATGTAAAACAGTTAATATTTGCCTCATTATCACTTTATTCAGCATTTCTCTCCCATCAGGGAGTATCCATTTTCCTTAAAATGATCCATATATCTGTAACATTAATACCTCCTTGGGAGGTTGTAATTGCTCCAAAATCTTTTTTTTTTTTTAGAATTTACCCAAATAGATAGGTGGCCCTATAAACCCCTGAGGTAAAATTGTCCACCTATATTGTTGCTTCCGCCCCCATTTCAGGGTCTTTCCAGTCAGAGGTGAATATACATGTATGTTTGCTCTCAGGGCCAGAGAGCACTCCATTAATAACACTGTTATTCCAGTCTAACAATTTACTATTTGAATGCCCAATTTAATCATCAAATCCCTTTCCAACAAGTTAGTCTCCACCTTGGATACATACAATAATTGCCCAGTGATCATTTTATCCCCTGGTCTCAGCTTAGTATTCCCCAAAAGTGGCACTGTTATCCCAGTCCCTTCTACCCCTATCTCATTTAGGGTTTCATTAGTTAATTTAATCCCTGATACTTTACAAGTCAGTACTGACTTAGCTGTTCCCCAGTGTATTGGGTTTGATGGCAAGGTTCGGGGGGTGTGAGGGGTGTGGGAGTGGGAAACTGCAGTGGCAGCCCCCGTGAGAAAAACCCAGAAACCTCCCCGTGGTAGATAAGGGACAATTTCATCTGGCCCCAAAGGGGCCCACTGCTGCCCAGAGCCAAGCTATGAGCAACACAGTCCGTGCCTCTGTGAGAGCACATCCACGAAAACAAACAAACAAAGAAATAAACAAAAACTTGCTGCTCAACAGCAGTTGGGAGAGCGAGAAACCCCCCCGCAGACACCAAAGTCAGTGCAGAAGGAGGGGGAGGAGGCGCTCCAGGCGCTGGAGCCGAAGCCCCCCTGCGGCCGCTGGAGAGGCCCCTGGTGGAGCAGGCTGTTCCCTTCTCCCCGATGCTTGGGAAACTGAACAAACACCACAGCAAATATGCAAATATACCAAAACTTCTAGACTGTTACTTAGATAATGCCTACATCACCTTTCCCTGCTCATTCAATTTCAAACAGCTCTGTTAAATACTACATGCCACACCTTTAACACGTTCAGCAACCCTTTTAACACTTCCTTTATCTTTCTCCAGCCCGTACTTTTCTAATACCAACACCAAAGGCTCATTCAGAGTCCAACTTAATTCCATACCTTTTCCCTCCAAGATACTGAAACAACATATCAATCAATATACCATATTTCATCCCATTTTCCTTCTTTCCACAAAAACAACATTGACTGTAATATGGTGTTATAATTAATAGTTCCATTTAGGGGCCACTCCCCTCCATCCTCTAGTTTATAAAGTGGCCACCATTGATTACAATATTTGATAAGAGTTCTTTACTTTCTGTACCCTCTCACCCCACTATATCCCTCCAATGTGTTAGTATACATCCTAGAGGGCTTTTCCTCGGGATTTCTTTGCTTTGAACTTTTCCTATTGTAATCTACAGTGGTTAATATTCCACCGTTTTCCTAGAAGCTCTTTACTAGTCAATCCCAATCCCTCCAAAATCCACAATATATAGATACACAAATAAAATCAGACCACTGTAAATTAACTGCCTGTTGACAATTACACTGAGGACATTTAAACCTGATGAGCCGATGATATGCCTGGGCAAATTTTGTTCCCTTAGACATACACCTCAATGGCAGTTCTTATATTTACATATTTACATATTAACATATGTATAAAAGAACACTTTAACAAAAATGCCCGGGCTTTTATATATACAATATACAATGTACAGTTATTATTCCAGTTAGAATTATTCCTCAGCAGCTGCAAAGATTATGCCAGTTGCCATTAACGCTCACTTACCCTCCTCCTGTCCTTTTCTTAAAATCTCGGACATCCCCGGAGTTAATGGGGATGGCCACATATTCCATTCCTGGCTGGGGTCCCCCCATCGCTATTTCTCGTAGGGGATATAATCCCTCCCTTAAAGCAGATTTCTGATTTCTTGCCCTGCTTCTGGTTACTGGCCCCTGTGTTTCATGATCCGATTCCAATTCTCCTGGATTAGCTAATTCGGGGAGTCCATTAAGGACGGGAGCCATTGGTGTGGGCGGTGGAATATAGGGCGGGGGTGGTGTCGGGACTTCCAAGTCCTTTCTCTTTTTATCCCGCCCTCCTTTTTCTTTTAGAGGATATAGATGCGTCCTCGTATCTGAATTTATCCAGAGGTGCGCATACTCACTTTCTTCCAGACTAAAGGGTTCCTTTGAGTTTACATAAATATTTAGGCCTGACAAACCCAATCTTCAAAAGACCCAAATACAGGACAGTAAAGGTGGTCTCCTCGAATCTGTTTACCACCCCAAACTTCAACACAATAATGTATCATTTTTACTTTATTCCTTCCCCACCTAAAAGGGGAATCCTCCCAATTTTTAATCATTAATCCCGGGGTAACCTAACATCAGACGTTACCCAACCCATGGGACCAGAAGGCTTACTCTTCTTCTGTCCCATCTTCCGGAACACCTTCACACACACACACGCATGGATTGCTTCCCCCTTTTCGTGGCCCAGTCCCTCGCGGGATGTGGGAACCGCACTACCGAGGGGTCCACACTCGCTTCGTCCGCAATTGGACGTCTTGTTTGTTGTGTTCCGGGATACCCAACCCCAACCGAATGGAACACCAGCCTGTACTTACCCACCCCGTGGGTCTTCGTTCGGGCTTCGTGCACAAAGGTTGCCTGGGGTTTACCGGTTTTATTTGCTTGTGTCTAATTTTGGGTTCGTCGGTGAAGGATTTGAATGAAAGTAGTCCTAGCGAAGGCCGCTGAAATCAGCGGGGCACCCCCTCCGAAGGTCTTTCAATCAGATTGCCTTCGTCCGAGTCACGGCACCAAATTGTTATAAGTTAGACCACACAATTTTCTGGTCAATTGAAATTATTTTATTAATCAAGTAAGCAGACACAAGCAAAACAGCGCTGGGCGGCTGGGGAGTCTCCGCTCCACCACGGCACGCAACTTCCCCTTTCCAGTGTCGCTGTTTTATAGCATTCAAGTTCTGGCTTGTCGAGACTTGACTTGTCGACTTGTCAAGACCTGTCGACTTGTTGTCTTGTCGAGACTTGTTCTGAGGCTGCTGTCGTGGTTTAACCCGGCCGGCAGCTAAACACCACGCAGCCGTTCGCTCACCCTCCCCCCTCCCTCTCTGGGACGGGGGAGAGAAATGGAAAGTGAAGCCCGTGAGTTGAGATAAAGACAGTTGAATAAGACAGGAAAATAATAATAATAATAATAATACAATGATGATAATAGTACTACTAATAATAATATGTACAAACAAGTGATGCACAATGCAATTGCTCACCACCCGCTGACCGATGCCCAGCTTAATCCCGAGCAGTCCGGCCCCCTCCCCCGGCTAGCCACCCCTATATATTGTTTAGCATGACGTCAGATGGTATGGAATACCCCTTTGGCTAGTTTGGGTCACCTGTCCTGGGTCTGTCCCCTCCCAGCTCTTACTGCACCCCCAGCCTGCCTGTTGGCAGGACAGAGCAAAAGGCTGAGCTGTCCTTGGCTTGGTATAAGCACTGCTCTGCAACAATTAAAACATCGGGGTGTTATCAGCACTCTTCTCATCCTAAGCCAAAACACAGCATTCCACCAGCTACCAGGAAGAAAATTAATTCTGTTCTAACTGAAACCAGGACAGCTGCGCAGTCTGTTGTTGTGGGTCGTTATTCTTCCTCCGGTGATCATGCGTTGTGCTTGTGTTCAGGTGGGGGCAAAACAGGATGTCTTGCAGTGGGTGGGTGGTATCTTACAGAATCTTTGTTTTAACAAGGATGTTTACCCAACCCCCCTTCCCCATTTGTCCCCATGTTACAATGCTGTGAGTTGTGAAACCTTATCTCCTCAGTAGATTCTTTAAATTCTCAAGGACAATGAACAAACCCCTACTAATTTATCACAATACCCAGATTCAGTTGCAGTTCCCTGCGATTATTCACCAAACAGCTGCACAGCTCACACTGAGGGCTCTTCTTAGTCTCCTAGGGGAAAAGAAAGCACCTCCATTCACATCTGTAGAACAGGCCCCTGGGGAACCATATGCTAAATTTATCGATCAGTCCAGGCAACCAGATGTGGTAGCACAGGACTGTCAGAGATTTGCTTTTACAGTACCCTCCATTAACAAACAGGCCCCAGCAAAGCACTATGAATGGCTAGTTCTTCTACAAGAGATGAGGAATTCCCCTATATTATGTCAATTATATGTGGCCTGGGCATTACAACCAATTCAGACAGTGTGGTGTGACGAAATTATTTACCATTATATGGATAACATTCGGTTTGGTAGGCCAGAATGCTTCCAGGATTCAGATTTAAAGTTTATTTGGGATACTTTGGAAGCAAAAGGGGTGAAGATAGCCCCAGAGAAGGTTCAACAGAAACAGCCATGGCTATACTTGGGATGGAAAATATCAGACTCTACTATTTGTCCCCAGATAGGTGATATAACTATGGTGTTACATAATTTGATAAATGTACAAATGTTCCTGGGTAATATTCAGTGGGGTTGCCACATCGTACGGATTACTAATGACAATTTAGCTATATTACTACCTTTATTGCGGTGCAGGAGTGCAGAGCCGCAGATTACACTAATAAATGACCACCAGCAGGCTCTTTCACAAATAGTTTCTAAGTTTGCAGCTGGCACTGCCTGCAGCCATATAGCAGACGTTGCACTCTCCTTCCTAATTAGCAATCATGTGTCTCATCCGTTTGCGGTGCTTGGTCAGTGGCAAAAAGAAAAGGGGGAGAATAAGGGGCAACAAAGACAGAAACAGTATCAGGAGGATGCCACTGACACTAACAGCACAGGTAATAGGAGTAGTCTAAGTGACACAGGTGATGGCAAGGGTGGAATGATAGGGCAGCATTTTCGAGTTCTGGAATGGACTTTACTACAGATTCAGCCAAATACGAGTGTTCCATATTCTCCCACGGGCCAAGTGATGGTTGAACGATCACATCAGGTTTTAAAGGAACAATTAGTGAGATTAAAAGAAATCAAGGACATCGGTGAGCAATTGTCCAAGGCATTGGTTGTCTTGAATCACTTATGTTTGACTAGTGACCGAGAAGACCTTCCTGCAAGTATTCATTTTCAAAAAATAAATAGGGCAGCAGCAAATGTGTTACCACAAATAAGAATGAATTACCGAGATCCTGCTACAGGAACTTGGAAAGGGCCATATGGGTACAGAAATACAAATAACACCTGTGATTACAATGACACTGCTAAGCAGGGTTTAGTGGCTTATGGCGCAGAGACAAGGGGTAACAACTATAGCGTTTGGAACAATCATACAGCTATGGCCTTACTTCCTGATGGTTTCCTGATTTGCGGGAATAGGGCCTGGCAAGGTATCCCTGCAAATGCTATCGGACGTCCATGTTACTTAGATAAACTTACTATATTTGCTCATAGCTTGTCGCAGTTGGGTGAGATCACTAGACATAAATGGGCATTGCTCGCACCGGATTGCAATGATAATGTTGAATTGCTGGGTGTTGCAGCTAGAGTGGCATTGGCAATTTTCGTGCCAGGAGTGACATTTGCGGCCGCACTTAACAACTTAGAAAAATTGGTATGCTGGACTGAGAAGCAAGCCCATGCCACAACATAAATACTTGAGGAGATGTTACCAGATCAAAAGTCTGCAACATGCACTCTTACAGTATCAAGCTGCTATTGACTTCTTGCTCTTGGCTCAAGGGCATGGGTGTGAGGACTTTGAAGGAATGTGCTGTTTAAACCTTTCTGATCATAATGAGTCAATTCACAAATCCATTACTTTCCTGAAAGAGCACATGAGAAAGATTCAATATGATATCAGTCCTTTCAATCAATGGTTCACTGATTTGTTTGAAACAATGCCTAGATGGTTACTGGGATTAATCAAAGAGGGATTAAGGATTCTGTTTATTATGGTGTTAATCATCATTGCGTGTTGTATTGTAATAAATGTGGTTAAAGCGTTACTTGCAAAGCTGTTACATCGGGCTTGGTTTGCTCAAAAAGAAAAAGGGGGAATTGTTGAGGGATTTTTGAAACAGCAAAGATCCCATGACTTGCTGCAGCTGAGCAAACCAAGCTACCAGGACGACTATGAGAAGTTCCCATGACAGTGTTCCCACATCGCCCAATTGAGGAATTTAGAAAAATATTGTTACCAGCAGCTGGCCTCAAGGACGGGATCTATGTGACTGCTAATCACAAGGGGGTTGTTTTCTTGCAGGTGGGGTTGTTTTCTTGCAGTTGTTTGTCTGAGTGCTTTTGACCAATAATCTTGTGTGAGACACTATCCGCTCCTGTTAAGTTCACTATAAAAGTCAGGCTATTCGGGTAATAAAATGGAGCATGATCTGACCATACTAGTGTCTGTCGTGTTTTCGGCCGTTCTTCCTGCCACAATCAGATATCTTGGGTCTACTACTTTTGTTCCTTTACAGTCATCACTGAACTTTGGGAGACATTCTGAAAACATTCTGTGGACAGAGAATCGTTATGAAGTAAATCGCAGAAGACACAGCTCCTCAGATGGGCTTGATTCTAACATTGGACAACATTATGGAGGTATAATTTAGCTTTCATGGAAAGTTTTTACATCATTGATGTGTAGCACTGGCTTGAAAAAAAAAAAAAAAAAGATGATAATAGTTGTCCTATGCTAAATGTTGTGTTCTGTAGTAACATTAGAGGTGATGGAAAGATGGATCATCTGGGAGAAAATGTGATGTGATGAGTAAAGGTTAGTCAGAGTAATGAGATTCCAGGTGTATTTCTATCTTAACTCATTCTTATTCTTAATTTTCTAGCTAATGACATTTAAATGAGTAGTCAGGAAAAGGGGTTGAGTAGTCTTAATGTTGGACTATACTCCTCTTTCTCTAGAACTGTTTTATGAGATTCTTCCCTACTGCTTATATGAATGAGTTCACTATGCTATCACATCCCAGCGTATGAGGCTGCTTGCTTGACTCCTCTAACAATTTTGCAAAAGTAAAATGTTCTTCCAAAACTGGTTGTTATTACATTTCTTTAAAACTTAAAAATCTAAGGGCATTTTAGAAGAAAAGAGAAGAATGGTTGGCGTTCACAAGGCAGAAATGGTACAGAAAATATAAACTGTTGTGGGAAATACCATGGCAGAGGTTCCCGTGCTCATACCAGCACTTCCCACTGTGGAAAAATCCAAGGACTGCATGAAAACAATGTACCTGATAATGACACTGGGAAAAAGGAAGACAAGGAAGTACCTAAACAGGTTGAGGCTGAGGATTTTGTAAGTTAATTGTAATAAACGAGATTCTGTTTTTTCTGCAAGTTCTATTTTGTCCATTACAAGCTACTTCATGAGATTTCACCAGTTACAGGTTATCATGTAAGGGATCACCCTTAAGGGGGTGTTAGTCATTTGTCCACTAACTTGTTTCTCTTTTCATCTCCATTTTTATCATTGTATGTTTATTATTGTCACTTAAATGTTTAAGTGAAACTACAGTTGGGTTCTAAGTTGATTTTTTTATAGTATTTTGCCACAGTAAACTGTGGCACGTGTAATTGTGTAGAATTTAATACATACCTTACTGGAAAGTTGAAGTACTAACAAAGTACTAACAAAGTTATTCTGCCACTGGTCCTTTGAGGTTTCATGTTTCAACCTACAATTTTAGGATATAAGAGGAAGGATAAACTTCCTCTTTGAAGAACCATACATCACTTTTTTGTTTGTTTGTTTCTGGCTTCCTTCAGATAGTTTATATAGTGGTATTGACTGCTGCTTGAGATCACAGAATCACACAATTGTAGGGGTTGGAAGGGACCTCAAGAGATCATTGGGTCCAACCCCCCTGCCAAAGCAGGTTCCCTAGAGCAGGCTGCCCAGGTAGGCGTCCAGACGTGTCTCAAATATCTCCACAGGAGACTCCGCAATGTCCCTGGGCAGCCTGTTTCAGTGCTCCATCACCCTCACCATGAAGAAGCTCTTTTGCATGTTGGTGCGGAACTTCCTGTGATCCATTTTGTGGCCATTGCCCTTTGTCCTGTCCCCACAAAACTCTGAGAAGAGGTTGGCCAAACACCTTTGTCTCCCACACTTAAGGTATTTATAAACATTAATAAGCTGCCCCTCAGTCTTCTTTTCTCAAGGCTGAGCAGACCCAGGTCTCTCAGCTTATCCTCATAGGGGAGATGCTTCAGGCCCCGTATCATATTTGTGGCCCACCGCTGGACTCTTTCCAGGAGATCCCTGTCTTTTTTGTACAGGTGACCCCAGAGATATTCTACTGAAGAGAAACAAGTGACCACTGGTATATTTGGGTTTGCAGAGGGAAATTTCTAGTCTGTCTACATTTCTTGTTTCTCATTTCTAGTCTGTCTCCATGTCACTGGAGGCCGCCCGCGTGCGCGAGACCCTGGGCAGCCAGAGGTAACCCACGGGTGCCGGGAGCCCGGGCCCATGATCGGAGATCCTCAGGTCCCAATCCCTGATCCCGATCCCCCAACCCCCAACCCTAACTCCCAAACCCTAATGTATAAACCTATCCCCAATCCCAAGGGCAGCCCCCAACCGCTAAACCCCAACCCTAACACCCAACCCCAACCACTAAACCTATCCCCAAACCGAACAGCAACTCCAAACCGCCATCCCCCAACCCTAAACCAAAACCCTAACATCTAGGCCTATCCCCTAACACAATGCCAACCCGCGACCAACAACCCCCAACACTAACCCCTAACCTCTAAACATATCCCCTAACCCAACGCCAACTCACAACCGAAAAAAAAACAAAACCTAACCCCACACCCTAACCTCTAAAACTATGCCCTAACCCAATGCCAACCCCCAACCGCCAACCCCCAACCCTAACCTGTAAAGCCATTCCCAACCAAACGCTAACCCCCAACCGCCAACCCCCAACTGCCAACCCCTACCCAATGCCAACCCCCAACTGCCAACCCCCAACCCTAACCACTAAAGCCATCCCCTACCCAACACCAACTCCCAACCGCAAACCACCAACCCTAACCCCGAACCCTAATGTCTTAAGGCATCCCCTACCCAACGCCAACCCCCAACCGCCAACCCTAATCCCCAAACCTAACGTCTAAAGCCACCCCCTACCCAACGACAACCCCCAACCCTAAATCCAACACCCAACCCTATATGCAACCTCCAACCCTATATCCAACCCCCAACCCTATATCCAACCCCCAACCCTAAAATCTAAAACTATATCCAACCACCAAACCTATATCCAATCCCCAACCCTAACCCCCAACACTATATCCAAGCCCCAACCCCAACCTGCAAGCCTATATACAACCCTGTGGTGTAAATGCCTGAAGTAACTAGGAATATGAAACTAACATTCCCATTTTTAAGGAAAAGGTACAGCATTGAAGAGGCTTTCAGGGTAGGGCATAACTGCATTATCTGAGCGTTCCCTAGGCTCCCAACCTTAGATGCTATCGCGCTGGGGAAACTTGGTGTGCTAGCTCTAAGGAACAGCACGGAGCGTAGAGTGGAGTGGAGACACCACGGCTAGGCTCTGTAATCAGGTGGGGCCTCGATTGTTCTTGTGCACAAAGCTGCACTTTTTGCCACCCTGAGCCAAAGACCTGTCATGTTTTGACAAATGCTGTACCCTAGTGTACTTTTTGCTCATTATAATATCATTATGATACCAAAACACACCTCCATCCCAAAAGCTACCCGCCTCCAAGGTGCGACCACCCCTCACTGAGCATGCGCTCTGAATTTCTCGGAGCCTATTACTTTAAACGGAGACGGGAAAACTTTACACCAATCATAACTAAGATATGCTTGACTAGAGCCACTCAAGCTCCACCTAAAAGATAGAAAATAATATAAATTGGCCCAAGAGAAAGGGGATGTTAGGGAAGATACCACCGTCAGGGGAGATACCATCCCGAGGACAACATCCTTAGGACCTCCTGACTCCTGGGATCAGTCGATGGGCTGAGCCTCTCTTCCCCCCCCCATTGGGACGCCTTTGGGTGAGATCTGAATACTTGCTTATAAATCTCTATAGAGTCTTTGATCCTTTTAACGCGTTTATTTCTAGGCTGCGCACCTGTAAACACCTGTAACATCTGTAACATCTATAACATCTATAACACCTGTAACATCTGTAACACCTATAACACCTGTGTATTTCATGCACACTAGCTTGCTTTTGCAGACAGTCCCTATCACCGGCAATCCAAAAGAACCTGATTATCTGTTGCTGTAATAAACCATACTTGATTGCATTGTGATAACTCTCATTGAGTGCAACGAGGGTGAGGGTGGTTATCTGTGATAGTTCAGTGTTCTGAATCTAACCAGACCCCCAGACGGTTAATGCATTTTTGGTGAATGTCCGAACGGACCCCCAGATGGTTAATGCGTTTTTGGTGAATGTCTGAATGGACCCCCAGACGGTTAATGCGTTTTTGGTGAATGTCTGAATCGACCCCCAGGCCGTTAATGCGTTTCTGGTGAATGTCCGACTGGTTCAGTACCCTGAATCTGACCGGGCCCGTAACGGTTAATCAGCTACACCCCTTAACGCGACAAACCCCAAACCTAACCCTATATCCAACCTCAACCCCAACCCCCAACCCACCCTCTAAACCTATATCCAACCCCCAACCCTACCCTCTAAATCTATATCCAAACCCCAACCGCCAACCCCCAACCCTAACTTCCAAGCCTAACGTCTAAATCCATCCCCTACCCAAAGCCAATGCCCAACAGCCAACCCTAACCCCCAACCCTAACGTCTAAACCAAACCCTTACAAAACGCCAACCCCCAACCGCCAAACCTAACCCAGAACCCTAACATCTAAAGACATCCCCTACCCAAAGCCAACCCCCAACTGCCAACCCTAACCCCCAACACTAACGTCTAAACCTAACCCCTAACAAAAAGACAACCCCGAACCGCCAACCCAAGAACCCTAAACGCCACCCCCAAAAATCTAAAGCTATCCCCTAACCCAACGCCAACACCCAACTCAATATCCAACCCCCAACCCCAATTCCCAAACCGATATCCAACCGCCAACTCCAACCCCCCAACCCTAACCTCTAAACCTACATACAACCCCCAACCCTAACCTCTATACATCTATATCCAACCACCAACCCCAACCCCAACCTCTAAAACTTTATCCAACCACCAACCCCAACCTCCAACCCCAAGCTCTAAACCTATATCCAACCCCCAACCCCAACCCTAACCTCTAAACCTATATCCAACCCCAACCCTCAACCCTATATCCATCCCGCAACACCCAAAACAAAACCCCAATCCCAAACCCCATATCCAACCCCCAAGCCTATATCCAACCCCCAAGCCTATATCCAACCCCCAACCCCAACCCTAAACCTATATCCAACCTCAACCCCAACCCCGAACCCTACCCTCTAAACCTATATCCAACCCCCAACCCTAAACTCTAAACCTATATCCAACCCCCAAAACTAACCTCTAAATCTAAATCCAAACCCCAACCACCAACCCCCAACCCTAACCCCCAAGCCTAACGTCTAAAGCCATCCCCTACCCAAAGCCAATGCCCAACAGCCAACCCTAACCCCCAACCCTAATGTCTAAACCAAACCCTTACAAAACGCCAACCCCCAACCGCCAAACCTAACCCAGAACCCTAACATCTAAAGACATCCCCTACCCAAAGCCAACCCCCAACTGCCAACCCTAACCCCCAACACTAACGTCTAAACCTAACCCCTAACAAAAAGACAACCCCGAACCGCCAACCCAAGAACCCTAAACGCCACCCCCAAAAATCTAAAGCTATCCCCTAACCCAACGCTAACCCCCAACTCAATATCCAACCCCCAACCCCAATCCCCAAACTGATATCCAACCGCCAACCCCAACCCCCAACCCTAACCTCTAAACCTGTATCCAACCCCCAACCCCAACCTCCAAACCTACATCCAACCCCCAACCCCAACCCCCAACCCTAACCTCTAAACCTATATCCAAACCCCAACCCCAACCTCTAAACCTATATCCAATCCGCAACACGAACCCACAACACCAGCCTCTAAACCTATATCCATCCCCCAACCCCATCTCCCAACTGTATATCCAAACCCCAACCCCAACACAAATCCCCACCACCAAACTCTAAAACTATCCCCTAACCCAAAGTCAAACCCAACCCCCAACCCCAAACACAAACTGGATATCCAACTCCCAACCTAATACCCAACCCTCACCCGATAAACAACACCCAGCCCTATATCCAACCCCTAACCGCAACTCCCAACCCTATTTCCATCCCGCACCCCCAAAACCCAACCCCAACCCACAACCCACAACCCCCAAACCTAACCCCCAGCCATATATCCAAGCCCCAACCCCAACACCCAAGCCTATATCCAACCCCGAACCTAACCCCAACCCTACCCTCTAAACCTATATCCAACCCCCAACCTTAACCTCTAAACCTACATCCAACCCCCAACCCCAACCCCAACGCTAACCTCTAAACCTATATCCAACCACTAACCCCAACACCCAAACCCAAACTCTAAACATAATTTCAACCCCCAACCCCAACCCTAATATCTAAACCTATTTCCAACACCAACCCCTAACCCTAACCTCCAAAACTATATCCAACCCAAAACCCCAACCCTAAACCCTAACCTCTAAACATATATCCAACCCCCAACTCCAACCCCCAACCCCAACATCTAAACCTATATCCAACCCACAACCCCAACCCCAAACCCTAACCTCTAAGCCTATATCCAACCCCCAACACCAACCCTAAATCCAACCCTCAACCCTAAACCCCAACCCTATATCCAACACCCAATCCTATCATCTAAAACTATATTCAATCCCCAACCCTAACCTTTTAACATAAATCCAACCCCCAACCCTAAACCCAAACCCTAACCTATAAACACACTGCATCTGTGGTTCAAGAATTAAATTGCCAGTGCAGGGCCCAGAGGCAGACAGGACTGTTCTTTATTGACACGAATTGTTAAAACATTCCTCACAATCCCTTATCTTCTTTTTAATATCCTTAATTCGTGTCTCTTCTATCGTTAATAACTGGATTTCATCAGTCCATTCTTGGAGGGTCCAATTCTTAAGCATCATAATTGACATATCCCCTTCCTTTTTTAATGAAGTTATTACCAATGTACTATTTATCACCCGGTGTATTAATAATGTAAGGCAAGGTATCATACAAGGTATAAACAATAACATCATTACACCACATAACAATAAAAATAACACTCTTTTAACCCATGGTCCACCAGGCAGCCATGAAAATAAATCCCATTCCATATCCTTCCAGGTTTGTGCTGGGACGTGGGCTAATTTTCTAATTTTCTTTACAAGTTAATTTACAGCTTTTTTTTCTGTTGTGATTTAACCCAGAGGGCAGCTAAACAACACACAGTCGCTCGCTCACCTCCCCCCCTCCTTCTCTGGGATGGGAGAGAGAAATGGGAAAGTGAAGCCTGTGAGTTGAGATAAAAACAAGAAAATAATAACAATAATAATAATAACAATAATGATGATAATAGTACTACTAGTAATAATGTGTACGAAACAAGTGATGCACAATGCAATTGCTTACCACCTGCTGTCCGATGCCCAGCCTAACCCCGAGCAGTCCGGCCCTCCTCCCGGCCTGGACAGGAGACAGTGAGAAGCTGAAACATCCTTGGCTTGGTGTAAGCACTGCTCTGTAACAATTAAAACATCAGCATATTATTAGCATTCTTCTCATCCTAAACCAGAACATAACTTTCTATCAGCTACTAGGAAGAAACACCCTTTTCATCAATCTTTAAACAGCAATTACTAAAGCTAAATTTTCCACAGACTTCTCCTTCTTGTGCTAGTAAATAATCCAAAGCTAGGCGATTTTGATACAAAGCAGTTCTCATCTTGGTATTTTGCTTTGCAATTAATCCAAGTGCATCTCTGGTTTTATTTATAACTATTTCTATTACAGCTAATAACCTAATTATTCTATTAAGTATATATACTGGGGTCCTATAGCCCCAGGATCTGTCTTCTGCCCACATAGCTGGATCATAATAGGCAAAGCCTTCAATCAAGGGGTTGGGCCCGCTTTCAGGGTCGATTCAGGCTTGTGTTACCGTTCGGCCTGTCAGGGTGATCCAGCTCCTGGAAAACGAATCACAATTTTATATAGGTTTAAAAAAAAAAGGTTCTTATGTTATTTTCTCAGGACAACCTTACCTTAGTGTGGGAGAAGTCCGGTCGAGGCCCTCTCACTCGGCAGTCAATACCCATAGGGGTTGCCTCCCTTGGTAGGCCATACACACCGCAGTGGAGGGTCCTGCCCCGGTCTTGCCTTCTCCCTTTCCTCCCTTCAGGCTTGTCCCTTTTATTTGGCATCCTTAATTCATGCAGAGCCTCGTTGCCAGAATATTAGTTCTTCCTTAGCTTGAGTTTCAGTTTCCCAGGAGCGGACTCAACCCTCCAAGTTTCAGTAGTTACTGGTCCTTTTATTCTGGATGCGTGGGTCCCTTTCTGCAGTTCTCACAGCTGTTTCAGTAGTCAGTAAAACAAGGTACAGTCCCTCCCATCGGGGGTTCAGTGATTCTTCCCTCCCGTGGCTGCTTGTTGAAACACTTTCTTTTTTATCTTCTGACAAGTTAAGCAACTGTTATGTAATTTGCTTTGCTATTTCAAAAAAAAACAACAATGCAACCAAATTGCTTTAGTAAATGATCACTTAACACCTTTGTACCCCAATGTGTTTGTGCATGCAAACGTCCCAATATTTGCTTCGCATAATCTTTTGGCAATGTCTCCCGTCTGTCTGGCAGTGTCAGTGTAATCACAGGTGTTATTTGTATTTCTGTACCTGTATGGCCCTTTCCAGGTTCCTGTAGCAGGATCCATCTGATAGCCATGGCTACATTCACATTTGTAGCCACCTTTCAGGTTGATACAGATTTGACTACAGATACCAGGGTTTTGGTTTCCCAGCTGGACAGTCACATTCATTTATGTTGCATTCCTTCAGGGGCTCATCACCCAAGTCCTTGCAGTGTCTCTGCTGGTTACACACTTTATTGATATCTATGCATTCTCCACTTCTGCACTTGAATTTGCCAGGTCCAGAGCACTGAATAACATACAGAATCACACAGAATTTCTAGGTTGGAAGAGACCTCAAGATCATCGAGTCCAACCTCTGACCTAACGCTAACAGTCCCCACTAAACCATATCCCTAAGATCTACATCTAAACGTCTTTTAAAGACTTCCAGGGATGGTGACTCCACCACTTCCCTGGGCAGCCTGTTCCAGTGTCTAACAACCCTTTCGGTAAAGAAGTTCTTCCTAACATCTAACCTAAAACTCCCCTGGCGCAACTTAAGCCCATTCCTCCTCGTCCTGTCACCAGGCATGTGGGAGAACAGACCAACCCCTACCTCGCTACAGCCTCCCTTGAGGTACCTATAGAGAGCGATAAGGTTGCCCCTGAGCCTCCTTTTCTCCAGGCTGAACAAGCCCAGCTCCCTCAGCCGCTCCTCGTAGGACTTGTTCTCCAGGCCCCTCACCAGCTTCATCGCCCTTCTCTGGACCCGCTCAAGCACCTCGATGTCCTTCTTGTAGCGAGGGGCCCAAAACTGAACACAGGACTCGAGGTGCGGCCTCACCAGAGCTGAGTACAGGGGGACGATCACCTCCCTAGCCCTGCTGGTCACACTGTTCCTGATACAAGCCAGGATGCCGTTGGCCTTTTTGGCCACCTGAGCACACTGCTGGCTCATATTCAGCCGACTATCAACCATCACTCCCAGGTCCTTCTCTGCCTGGCAGCTCTCCAACCACTCATCTCCCAGCCTGTAGCTCTGCTTGGGGTTATTGCGCCCCAGGTGCAGGACCCGGCACTTGGCCTTGTTGAACTTCATGCAGTTGACCTCAGCCCATCGGTGCAGCCTATCCAGATCCTCCTGCAGAGCTTTCCTACCCTCAAGCAGATCGACACACGCACCTAACTTGGTGTCATCTGCGAACTTACTGAGGGTGCACTCAATGCCCTCGTCCAGATCATCGATGAAGATATTAAAGAGGACCGGCCCCAGCACCGAGCCCTGGGGGACGCCACTAGTGACCGGCCTCCAACTGGACTTGACTCCATTCACCACGACTCTTTGGGCCCGGCTATCCAGCCAGTTTCTAACCCAACGAAGCGTACACCAGTCCAAGCCAAGAGCAGCCAGTTTCTTGAGGAGAATGCTGTAGGAGACGGTGTCAAAAGCTTTGCTGAAGTCAAGGTAGACCACATCCACAGCCTTTCCCTCGTCCACCCAGCGCGTCACTTTGTCATAGAAGGAGATCAGATTCGTCAAGCAGGATCTGCCTTTCATAAATCCATGCTGACTGGGCCTGATCGCCTGCTTGCCCTGCAAGTGCTGCATGATGACTCTCAGGAGGATCTGCTCCATGAGCTTCCCTGGCACTGAGGTCAAACTGACAGGCCTGTAGTTCCCCGGGTCTAACCCTCCGGCCCTTCTTATAGATGGGCATCACGTTTGCTAGCCGCCTGTCAACTGGGACCTCCCCCGATTGCCAGGACTGTTGATAAATGATGGACAGTGGCTTGGCCAGCTCCTCTGCCAGTTCTCTCAATACCCGGAGAATATCCCATCCGGCCCCATCGACTTGTGCACATCCAAGTGCCGTAGCAGGTCACCAACCAGTTCTTCATGGACAGTGAGGGCCACATCCTGCTCCCCATCCCCTTCCACCAGCTCAGGGTACTGGGTATCCAGAGAACAACCGGTATTGCCGCTAAAGACTGAGGCAAAGAAGGCATTGAGCACCTCTGCCTTTTCCTCACCTCTTGTAACTAAGTTTCCCCCCGCATCCAGTAAAGGACGGAGATTCTCCTTAGTCATTGTTATAGTTTGCTTCATCAGTGCCATCCAGACAGTCTCTCACACCACTGCACTGCCTACTCCTATGGACACAGTTCCCATCTTCACATCTGAACTGGTCTGGCCTGCAGGTCCGAAAAGGGCAGTTAATTTCATCACTTCCATCCTTGCAATAAGGATTGCACTACAAGTCACATTGCCACAATTCTCTTCATCTTCTCCACTGTCACAGTCTTTTTCACCATCACATTTCCAGGACACCGGGATACACTGGGTTGACTGAGGACCACAGCTGATTTCATTTACCCGGCATGTTCTCATATGACACAGCTCAGCATTCTTGTCAGACCCATCTTCACAGTCTGGATCCCCATCACACTGCCATCTGTTTGTCACACACTGACCACTGTTGCACACAAAGTCAGATTCAGCACACATCTTCACATTTTGCTCTAGCACTGTCGGCAGCAGTGCACAGGCAGGTGAGGGCAAGCAGCAGGCAGAGCGCCCCGCAGCGCAGCAGCACCCGCCGCCACCCTGCACTGTCACCTGTGTCACTTATACTACTCCTATTACCCATGCTGTTAGTGTCAGTGGAATCCTCCTGGTACCGTTTCTGTCTTTGTCGCCCCTTTCTCTCCCCCTTTTCTTTTTGCCACTGACCATTCACCACAAATGGATGAGACACATGATTACTAGTTAGGAAAGAGAGTGTAACATCTGTTATACGGCTGCAGGCAGTGCCAGCTGCAACCTTAGAAGCGGTTTGTGAAAGAGCCTGCCCGTGGTCATTTGGCAGTGTAATCTGCGTCTCTGCACTCCTGCCCCGCAATAGAGCTAAGTCGTCATTAGTAATAGTTATAACACTGATCTGGGGACGAATAGTCTTTTTTGCATTGCAAGATAAATCTCTTATAAAAAGAATGCTAGAGTGAAGCAGCACAGCTCAGCACAGCTGCCGCTGCCTCCATGGTTCCGTCAGACAGGCTGCAGGGTCCTGATGTCCGCCCCTCTGCTCTGTGCCAACTTGCCACACGGTGAGGGTCGGCTGCTGTTGTCCACTGACGCCTCTGGTCTCCCGTAGCAACTTGATCTCAGATGTCCCGTGTCACACCGCAATTACTTCAGTTTCCCGCGTTTTCCTTTGTCCGGGTCGGTGCTTGGAGTTTCTTAATGTCTCTCAGTTGTTCCGGCTACTCTGTGTCTCTCAGAGCCATCCGTGGCTCTGCAGCGTCTCTCAGGGCTCTCTCCGTCCAGCGGTAGTCCCCTCCGTAGTGCCTCAGGTCTCCCGGCGCCACTCCAGGCTCTCGGCGCCGCTCCGGTCTCTCGGCCTGTTTAGGTCTCAGCGAGTCTGGGTCTCAGTGAGTCCAGGTCTTGGCCTGTGCGGGCCTCATATGTTGCAGGAAGCATGGCCAAAAGCACGACAGACACCAGTAGAGTCAGATCATGCTCCCACCTTTTTCTTGTCGCAATCAAAGCATTTAAGAGCAAAAATAGGATCACAAGTTACACCGCCAGGCCCATATATTAGGCACCACCACTCAAAACTTGGATAAAACAGCACTTCTTTTCAGTCTGTCACGCACTTCGTTCGTCTCCGCCCACTCCCCTTGCGGAGAGTACGGAACCACGGATCGGAACTCTGCACTCGCTTTGCAGCGACGCTGCGTCTCACTCACACAGCACAATCGCACACAGAGGCCTCTAGCACATCTCATTCATACCACAAGAATATAATCTAGAGTGATAACCAACCAAACAAGTATTGTCTCTGACTATGTTCCTCGTGAAGTGACTTGTAACACTTTGTTTTAAACCCTTACACTTACACAAATACTTTCAACACAAAATACCTGGACATTTAAAAATAAGACATACAATTATTAACATTCCAGTTAGTATCCCTCCAGCAGCTGAAAACATATGGTTCGTCCACAGCTTCAGGAGATCTTTGTCTGCTCCTGCGGTGAGCAGCTGAGAGTGGAGTCCCCTCTGAGCAAAACACTCAGGGTGCACCTAGGGGCGTCCGCGCCGCAGCCGATCCCGCAGCCGAGCAGAGTGTCTCCTGCCTGGCTCACCAAAATGACTCACAGAAAGCTGACTCCACAATCAGTAAGATTGTAAAGTAGGTATGTTTACTCAGTTCTGGGCGGCACGGGGCGGGTAGTCCCACCAAAGTCGTGCACGCCTAACGTGGCAACTTGCTTTAGTAAAGAGTTACATATACATGAACATTCCTATACATATGCATAACCTGTCCCTTTGTGAACAGTCCTCCTTATCTTAGACCCCTTGATTAAAGTCTGAACCATGAGGTTGTTTTTGACCTGGTTCTCGGGGTCCGAGAGGCTCCTGTTATCTGGTGGTATAAGTGCAGCACAGGCACAAATGTAGCACATATTCACTCTTAATCAATTGCTCTCTAATTTCTAATTCCAATGTTTCAGCTTGCTCTTTTCCAGATCCACGGGTATTCTACTATTAATGTTCAAAGCCTGACAGACCCCGTCCTTCGTGGATCAAAATACATGGGGTCTTAAGGGTTCTTTTGGTCATTCTATCATATAATACTGGACCATTTTTAATTTACTCTTTAATTTTCTGGGGCCCCTATTGTTCCAATTTCTAATCATTATTCATAATGGACTTTCTGGTGGTATATCTGGTAATTTACTCCCTTCCTGGTCCTTGGTCTTCGATTGTCTGACCCATCTGGGAATTTTACTCGTGGCAAATCCCACAGCCCTTGGTTGCCCCCAGTGAGAGTGTCTTGCAGGGGGTTTAGGACCTATCACCCACCCACGTATCCCTGAATTCTATAGGAACCACTTCTATAGAATCACTCCCTTCACCGGCCCAGCCCCCCCACAGGAGATTAGAACTGGTGAGAAAACAAAAAGACCTCCACGCTGACTTTAGAAGTCTCAGTTACACTCTCACACATACAAACACTGGCAACCGCACCTTTACCCGACCAAACAGTATCCGCAAACACTTACGACTCCGTCGTCTTCATCCGGATCTTTGCGCGCAGAATTACGGGCAAAAAAAAAACAACAGCCGGCAAGGGAGCTCAAAATAATCAAATTCTTTGCTTACCTTTATTCAGGTTCAGGATGGCATTAGTCCCGACCTGACTCAAACAGGAGCCACCAAATGGTGGGGCGCCTCTCCTAGATCAAATCAGAATTCAGGAACCATAGCCATCCCGGACGAGCCCCCAAACTGTTAGAAATGGCTCAGTCTTCAAAATAGGATTAAATAAAAAAAAAGGATTTATTAAACGAATAGAGGTAAGCAAACAGCGCTGGGTGCACCGGGAGTCTCCGCTCCACCAGGACGTACACCAGTTACATCAAGGAGCTGATTTTTATGCTCCTAGACTAATACATATTCATTACTACTTCTAAAAAAAAACAGGTTATTATAATTAGCTTCCGGGGTCCAGTCCCTCCTACTGGAGCATGCGCATCAGTCTCCTCTGGGGGTCTCTAGGGGTCTTTCATGCTGAAGGCTCGTAGTCTTCCTCTCCAAGTTTTTTTCTTGTCCTTCCCCTTTGTACTCCTTGGCACCGTGTCAAGTTTACACAGCATCCCCTGCAGGTCTTGTCTCCTAGCCGTCCTTCAGCTTCTTTTTTTTCTTCTTCTTAATCTCTTGGCCACCTGGCCAGATATCAGAGGCTTGCATAGTATCCCATAACAGTCACTAGTTGTTATCAGTTGTTCTGAAACCCCCAGACATCAAAGACTTCATACAAACACAAATAGCTTTCTTATTGACACTTCACCAGTAATTAAAACATTCTTCACCAGCCATTCACAGGGACAGTCACACCTATAGCAGTGTTAAATTAATCTCGAAGAAGACAAAAAAAAGGCTGTAACTGTTAGAAATAGAAGTTCGGAATAACAAAAGCAAACAGGTTCATAAATTTGAGGAGTATTTTCTGAAGAATGATAAATTGACTAGAATGAGGGGGAGACTGGGACACACTACATCTGTGGTTCAAGAATTAAATTGCCAGTGCAGGGCCCAGAGGCAGACAGGACTGTTCTTTATTGACATGAATTGACTCTAACCTCTAAACCTATATCCAACACCAAACCGTAACCTCTAAACCTATATACAACACCAAACCCTAACCTCTAAACCTATATCCAACCCCAAACCTGAACCCCCAACCCTAACCCCCAACCCTAATCCCAACCCTCAACCCCATATCAAACCCCCAACCCCATATCCAACCCGCAACCCCCATATCCAACCCCCAGTCCTAACCACAACCCCCAATGATAAGCCCAAACTCCCAATCCTAAGCCCCAACCCTAAGCCCATATCCAAACCGGAACCCCAACCCTAAACCCTATATCCAACCCCCAACCCTAACCCCCAATCCTAACCCCCAACCCTAAATACAAACCCCAACCCTAACCCCCAACTCTATATCCAACCCTAACCCTATATCCAAGCCCCAACCCTATATCCAACCCCAAACCTAACACCGAACCCTATATCAAACCCCCACCCTAACCTCCAACCTTATATCCAACCCCCAAACCTAACCACCAACGCTATATACATCCGCAAACCCTAACCCCCACCACTAAACATATATCCAACCCCAACCCCAACCCCCAACCAGATGTCAAACCAACAACCCGATATCCAATGCACAACCCGATATCCAACCCACAGCACCCAACCTGATATCCAACCGGCACCCGATAAACAACCCCCAACATTGTATCCACCCCCAACCCTAACCCCCCACTCTCTATCCAACCCCCAGCCCTAACCCCCAACCCTCAACACTAACCCCGAACCCTATATGCAACCCCAAACATAACACCCAACCATAAACCCAACCCGCAACCAGAACCGCCAACCCTATATCCAACCCCCAACCCTAAGCCCCAACATCATATCCAAAACCCAACCCTAACCCACAACCCTATATCCAACCCGAACCCCCAAAGCTATTTCCAATCCCAACAATATATCCAACCCCAACCCCCAAAGCTATATCCAACCCCAACCCTAACCCCCAAACCTATATCCAACCCCAACCCTAACCCCCAACCCTTTATCCAACCCCCAACACTAACCTCTAAACCTATATCCAACCCTAACCCTAACCCCCAACCCTATATCCAACCCCAACCCTAATCCCCAACCCTATATCCAACCCCAACCCTAATCCCCAACCCTATATCCAACCACAATCCTAACCCCCAAACCTATATCCAACCCCCAACCCTAACCACTAAACCTATATCCAACCCCCAACCTAACCTCTAAACATATATCCAAACCACAACCCCAAACCCCAAATCTAATCTCTAAACCTATATCCAACTCTCAACCCCCAACCCCAACCCTATATCCAACCCCAAACCGTAAGCCCCAACATTATATCCAAAACCCAACCCTAACACCCAACCCTATATCCAACCCCAACCCCCAAACCTATATCCAACCCCAACCCCAAACATATATCCAGGCCCCAACCCTAACCTCTAAACCTATATCCAACCCTAACCCAAACCCCCAACCCTATATCCAACCCCAACCCTAACCCCCAAACCTATATCCAACCCCAACCCTAACCCCCAAACCTCTATCCAACCCCCAACCCTAACCTCTAAACCTATATCCAACCCCCAACCCTAACCTCTAAACCTATATCCAACCCCCAACCCTAACCTCTAAACCTATATCCAAACCACAACCCCAAACCCTAACTCTAACCTCTAAACCTATATCCAACTCCCAACACCCAACCCCAACCCTATATCCAACCCCCAACCCTATATTCAACCCCCAACGGTAACCCACAAACCTATATGCAACCCCCAACAGTAACCCCCAATGCTATATGCAACCCCCAACCTTAACCCCTAACCCGATATCCAACCCCCGACCCCCAACCCTATATCCAACCCCCAACCCTAACCTCTAAACCTATATCCAACCCCAACCCTAATACCCAAACCTATATCCAACCCCAACCCGAACTCCAAACCTCTATCCAACCCCCAACCCTAACCTCTAAACCTATATCCAACCCCCAACCCTAACCTCTAAACCTATATCCAAACCACAACCCCAAACCCTAACTCTAACCTCTAAACCTACATCCAACTCCCAAACCCCAACCCCAACCCTATATCCAAACCCCAAACCTATATCCAACCCCCAACGGTAACCCACAAACCTATATGCAACCCCCAACCGTAACCCCCAATGCTATATGCAACCCCCAACCTTAACCCCTAACCCGATATCCAACCCCCAACCCCCAACCCTATATCCAAACCCCAACCGTAACCTCCAAACATACATCCAACCCCAAACCCTAACCTCTAAACCTATATCCAACCCCCAACCCTAACATCTAAAACTATATCCAACCCCCAAACCTAACCTCTTAACCAATATTCAAAAATCCAGTATTCTTAATACAACCCTCAACCCTAAAACCCACCTCTAAAACCTCTAAACCTATATCCAACCATTAACCCGAACCCTCAACCCTAACCTCTAAACCTATATCTAATCCCCAACCCCAACCCCCAACCCTAACCTATTAACTTATGTCCAAAACCAAACCGAACTCCCAACCCTAACCTCTAAATCTATAACAGATAAACCCAAACCCCAAACCTATATCCAACCAGCAACTGTAAGACCAAACCCTTAATCCAACCCTCAACCTCAAACTCTAAACCTATATCCAACCCCAAACCCCTACCCACAACCTTAACCTCTAAACCTATATCTAACCCCGAACCCCAACCCTATATCCAACGCCAAACCCTAACCCCCAAACCTATATCCAACCCCCAACCCTAACCTCTATACCTATATCCAACCCCCAACCCTAAACCGTAACCTCTAAACCTATATCCAACCCCAACCCAAATCACTAAATATATATCCAACCCCCAACCCTAACCTCTAAACCTATATCCAACCCACAACCCCAACCTGTAAACCTATATACAACCCCCAACCCTAATCCCCAACCCTATATCCAAATCAAAACCCTAACCCCCATCCCAATATCCAACCCCCAACCCTAAATCCCAACACCTTATCCAACCCCCAACCCTAACCTCTAAAGCTATATCCAACCCCCAAACCTATATCCAAACCGCAAACCCAAACCCCAACCATATATCCAACCGCCAACGCCAACCACCAACGCTATATCCAACCCCCAACCCTAACCTCTAAACCTATATCCAACCCCCAACCCTAACCTCTAAACATATATCCAACCCCAACCCAAATCACTAAATATATATCCAACCCCCAACCCTAACCTCTAAAGCTATATCCAACCCACAACCCCAACCTGTAAACCTATATACAACCCCCAACCCTAATCCCCAACCCTATATCCAAATCAAAACCCTAACCCCCATCCCAATATCCAACCCCCAACCCTAAATCCCAACCCCATATCCAACCCCCAACCCTAACCTCTAAAGCTATATCCAACCCCCAACCCCAACCTCCAACCCTATATCCAACCGCCAACCCCAACCCCCAACACTATATCCAACCCACAAACCTATAACCCAACAGAAAGCCCAACCCTGTATCCAACCCCCAACCCTAATCTCTAAACCTATATCTAACCCACAACACCAACATCTAAACCTATATCCAACCCCCAACAACCAACCCCCAACCCAAACCTCTAAACTTATATCCAACTCCCAACACCAACCTGTAAACCTTTATCCAACCCCCAACCCCAACCCCGAACCCTAATGTCTAAAGATATATCCAGTCTCCAACCCCCAAACCTAAACCCTAATCCTATATCCAACCCCCAACCCCAAACCCAAACCCTAACCTCTAAACCTATATCCAACCCCAAACCCTAACTTCAAACCTATATCCAGACCGCAACTCCAACCCTAAACCCCATATCCAATTCATAACCCTAACCACCAATTCTATATCCAACTCACAACACTAACCCTAAACCCTATATCCAACCCCAACACTAACCTCTAAACCTATATCCAACCCCAAACACTAAACCATTATCCAACCCCTAACCCCAACCCCCAACCCCAAAATCTAAACCTATATCCAACCCTCAACCCGAACTCCAAACCTATATGCAAAACCCAACTCCCAACACCAACCTCTAAACCTATATCCAACCCCCAACCCTAATGTCTAAAGCTATATCCAATCCTAACCCCAACCCCCAACCCTAACCCCTAATCCTATATCCAACCCCCAATCCCAATCCCCTACCCTGAACTCTAAACCTATATCCAACCACCAACCCCCAAACCTAACCTCTAAACATATATCCAACCTCAACCCTAACCTCTAAACCTATATCCAACCGCCAACCCCAAAATCTAAACCTATATCCAACCCCCAACCCCAACCCCCAACCCGATATCCAACCCCCAACCACAACCACCAACATTATATCCAACCCTACAACCAACCCGCAAGCCCAACCCTGTACCCAACCCCCAACCCCAACATTATATCCAACCACCAAACCCAAACCCCAACCCTATATCCAAAACGCAACCCCAACCCCAAAACCTATATCCAACCCCCAACCCCAATCCCCAAACCCCCAACCCCAAACCCCCAACCCCATATCCAACCCCCAACCCCATAACCAAACCCCAACCCTAACCCCAAACCCTATATCCAACCCCCAACCGTAACCTCTAAAACTATATCCAACCCCAAACCCTAACCTCTAAACCTATATCGAACCCCAACCCTAACCCTCAACCCTATACACAACCACCAACCCCAACCCCCAATCCTATATCCAAACCCCAACCCTAACCCCCAACACTAAAACCAAACTCCAACACTAACCCCCAACACTATATCCAACCCCCAAGACTAACCTCTAAACATATATCCTTGCCCAACCCCAACCCCCAACCATAACCTCTAAACATATATCCAACCCCCAACCCTGAACTTTAAACCTATATCTAACCCAAAACCCTAACCTCTTACCATATATCCAAACCCCAACCCCAGTCACTAAACCTATATCCAACCCCCAACCCCAGCCCCCAACCCAAACCTCTAAACTTATATCCAACTCCCAACACCAATCTGTAAAACTTTATCCAACCCCCAACCCCAACCCCAAACCCTAACCTCTAAACCTATATCCAACCCCAAACCCTAACTTCTAAACCTATATCCAGACCGCAACTCCAACCCTAAACCCTATATCCAATTCATAACCCTAACCCCCAATTCTATATCCAACCCCCAACACTAACCCTAAACCCTATATCCAACCCCAAACACTAAACCATTATCCAACCCCCAACCCCAACCCCCAACCCGATATCCAACCCCCAACCACAACCACCAACATTATATCCAACCCCCAACCCTGTACCCAACCCCCAACCCCAACATTATATCCAATCACCAAACCCAAACCCAACCCTATATCCAAACCCCAACCCCAAACCCAACCCTATATCCAAAATGCAACCCCAACCCCAAAACCTATATCCAACCCCCAACCCCAATCCCCAAACCCCCAACCCCATATCCAACCCCCAACCCCATAACCAAACCCCAACCCCAACCCCCAACACAATATCAAACCCGCAAGCCCAACCCTGTATCCAACCCCTAACTCCAACCCCCAACCCCAACCCCCAACCCTATATCCAACCACAACCACCAACCCTATATCCAATCCCCAACCCTATATCCAACCCTCAACTCTAAACCTATATCCAACCCCCAACTCTAAACCTACATGTAGGTGCTAAATTAGAACAAGGAAAATGGACATTGCCAGACGGGCGAGAGATATTACCAAAAGCTTATGCAAGGCAAATATTGGAACGTTTGCATACACAAACATATTGGGGTACAAAAGCATTAAGTAATCATTTACTTAAACAATTTGGTTGCATAGGGGTTTTTGAAATAGCAAAGCAAATTACACAAAGGTTGCTTAATTCGTCAGAAGATAAATAAGAAAATGTTTCAACAAGCAGCCGCGGGAGGAAGGAAAACAGCCTTTCGAGAAAGTACAAGTTGATTTCACTGAATTGCCCAAGGTAGGGAGGATAAAGTATTGTTAATAGTAGATCATTTAACACAGTGAGTAGAAGCTTATCCCATAGCACGAGCTACGGCACAAATGGTGGCAAAAATTTTATTAGAACACCTGTTACCTAGATATGGGATAATACAGTACATTGATTCTGATCAGGGCACACACTTTACTTCTAAAATAATAAGATTATTATGTCAATCATTAGGTATTCAGTGGGCATACCACACTCCGTGGCACCCACAAAGCTCAGGGAAAGTAGAGAGTATGAATCAAAACAATAAAACAACAATTGGCTAAATTAATGATCGAGACACAAATGCCCTGGGCAAAATGCTTACCATTGGCACTTCTAAACATAAGAACTAAACCACACCGTGAGACTGGATTATCGCCATATGAAATGTTATATGGTATGCCTTATTCACAGGGGATGCCTCTGGGGAACAATGTAGTTGAGGATCGTAGTATCCAGAAATATATAATTACTATTGAAAGAAGATTGCAAGAGCCAAGAAAGAAATTGGAATGATGGCTCAAACACCACCTTTAGGATTTGCTATTCATAAGATACAACCAGGAGACAAGGTCTTAATAAAAACTTGGAGGGAAGAATCATTACACCTCTGGTGGGAGGGACCATACCTTGTTTTACTTACCACTGAAACAGCTGTGAGAACAGCAGAAAGGGGTTGGACTCATGCACCCAGAGTAAAAGGACCAGTAACTACCGAAGCTTGGAGGGTTGAGTCCACTCCTGGGGAACTGAAATTAAAGCTAAAGAAGAACTAATATTCTGGCAATGAGGCTCTGCATTGAATTAAGGATGCCAGATAAAGGGGACAAGCCTGAAGGGAGGAAAGGGAGAAGGCAAGACCGGGGTAGGACCCACCACTGCGGTGTATATAGTCTACCAAGGGAGGCAACCCCTATGGGTATTGACTGCCAAGTGAGAGGGCCTTGACCGGACTTCTCCCGTACTAAGGCCAGGTTGTCCCAGGGAAAGAAAAACAAACAAAAATATATATGTACATAATAAATAAGATTTTTTTTTAAATCTACTGTAATTAGCTTTCCAGGAGCTGGATCACCCTCAAAGGCTGAATGGTAACACAAGCTCAAATAGATCCTGGAAGTGGGCCCAACCCCTTGATTGAAGGCATTTCTCACACCCCCACGCCACCCCGTGGATGACGCAGAAGGATGTTATACTTCCTGGTACTATTTTTACAGGGGCAATTAAGCCATGGGCGAGAATGGAGGAATAACTTTTTCATTCTGGGGGAGGAAGTGGCCAAGGCCTTTAACCTTAGTAATTGCTGGGTTTGTGGAGGACCAGGAGGAACTGAAAGTTGGCCCTGGGTAGCTGGCCCAGTTGAACCTAAGTGGTGGGCTAGTAATTTGAGTGAAGTTCATAATGGAACACAATTCTGGAAAGAGGAAGAAGGCCTGTGGCAATTGCACTCGTCAGATCGGGGTATATACTGTTTAAACAGAACAGGAACAGTAGAGGTGGGAAAAAGCATTTGTAATTGGACTCCGTCTCCTGGATATGAATGTACTGATCCTGAATGTGGACCTATAAACTGTACAGCAAGTAAAGGAAAATGGAATGCTACACATGTCCAGCTGAAAAACGGGACTTGGCTGAAATGCTCATATAAGGAATTTTTTGGACCTGGATGTGAAGCCATGGCAAGAGCACAATCAAAGGGACAATTTGATGTTCAAATCCTGAGTTGTCAGCGTGATAACACCACTAGGGAGCAGCATGTGGTAAGAGTCTACTGCTGGAGGTGGCAAGATGAGAACGGGACACAAGTGTTCTTTAAACATTTCTGGTCAGCTCGTAATATGACAAGCCGCGAAGGAGAACTTAGTCGTAATTGTGAGTGGGAATCCAGTGAGGGAGCTTGGAGGTGTATATATACGAGTACTAATGGGGCAGACATTGTAACAGGACCACTTGGTAATGAAAACACTTTGTATTTTCACGTCCCAAAGAATAAAAGAGAATGGGACGGTCCTTTTCCAAATGGGACGTGGGCTCTAAAGGGACATTATTGGGTGTGTGGCAAACAGGCCTACAAAAGGCTATCAAAGGACTGGTCAGGAATATGCTATGTGGGGTACATAAGACCCTTGTTCTTTTTATTGTCACAAATACAAGGAAATCATTTAGGAATAAAATTATATGATGATCTGAATAGAGAGAAACGATCTATTGATGCTTCCTTAGCCGGAGGTAGTGCTCAAAAATGGAGAGAAGATGAATGGCCTCCTGAAAGAATCATACAGCATTATGGACCAGCTACCTGGAACCCAAATGAGGTAATATCCAGGGCCCGAGAACCTATTTATAATTTGAATCGAATAATTAGGTTGCAAGCTGTCCTCAAAATTACAACCAATCAAACAGCGACAGCTTTGGATCTTTTAGCTGATCAGTCCACCCAGATGAGGAATGCTATCTTTCAACATAGAATGGTTTTAGACTATTTACTAGCAGAAGAGGGGTGTGTGTGTGTGTAAAACTAAATGATTCTAATTGTTGCTTACAAATTGATGATAATGGGAAAGTGGTTAAACAGATAACAAAGGAAATTAGAAAATTAGCCCACGTCCCAGCACAAACTTGGAAGGGTATGGATTGGGATTTATTTTCATGGCTGCCTGGTGGACCATGGGTTAAAAGGATGTTATTTTTATTTTTATGTGGTGTACTGATGTTATTATTCATACCTTGTATGATACCTTGCTTTACATTATTGATACGCCGGATAATAAATAGTACATTTGTAATGACTTCATTAAAAAAGGAAGGGGATATGTCAATAATGATGCTTAAGAATTGGACCCTCCAGGAACAGACTGATGAAATTCAATTATTACTGACAAAAGTTGAAAAAGAGACAAGAATTGAGGATATTAAAAAGAAGATAACAGATAGTGAGGAATGTTTTAGCAATTCGTGTCAATAGAGAGCTTGAAGGGAAATGTATTTGTAGGCTTTTCCTTGAAGTCTGGGGAGTTTCAGAATAACTGCTAACTATTATGACTATTGCATGGGACACTATGCAAGTCTCTGATATCTGGCCAGGAGATTAAGGAGAAGGGGAAAGCTGAAGAACGACTAAAAGACAAAGCTTACAAGGAATGCTGTGCAAGCCTCTGACATACAGCCAAGATGGACAAAGGAGAAGGACAAGAAAAAAAACCTGAGAGGAAGACTATGAGCCTTCAGCATGAGAGACCCCCAGAGACCCCCAGAGGGACCACTGGAGACCGATACGCATGCTCCAGTAGGAGGGTTTGGATTTCGGAAACTAATTATAATAACCCTGGTTTTTTTAGAAGTAGTAATGAATATGTATCAGCCTAGGAGCATAAAAATCAGCATCTTGATGTAACGGGTGTGCATCTAGGTGGAGCGGAGACTCCCGGTGCACCCAGCGCTGTTTGCTTACCTCTATTCCTTTAATAAATTGTAAACTTTGATTATAATCCTATTTTGGGACTTAGCCATTTATAATAGCACTCTTGAGTTTTTCCAACATGAAGGTGCAATATTCTTCTTCGGATGTCACGAGGGATCGTAGGTATACAATGCCATTTTTATTACAATACCAACAAATAGCTGTTTGAGCCACTTCTATTCAGGTAACCACAAAGTTAGTTTCTCCCAGATGTCTCTAAATGCCCAGGAATTGTCATTCTCCCCCCCCCCCAATGCCTTTTTTCCCCCCAAATATCTGTGAAATTCGTCCCATTTGATCTACATATCTACAGTGACTAGCATTAATTACAGTGCATGCTCCTCCTTATGAGGTTATTGAGTCTAATACTGTTCGATTCTACAGTACTATTTTTTGCAAACTTAACAAACTTACTTTCTAGTTCTTCAATTAGAGCAGAGATATTTACAATAGCTTTTTCTAAGTCACCCACCCCTAACCAAGGTAAAAATCACCTTGCAAAGCTGTGAAATACTAGAGAATTTTACCAGAGAATTATCTGGAGTCTGCTTAATCCTGTGTGTTGTCTCAAGGGGGCTTTGGCTTCGTGGGTCTTCAATAACAGTTACATCTGGAATTATTGCCTTCAAGGGTGCAAGCTCCCTTCCATCCCAGGGGCAACACCTTCCTGGATTTATTGCCACATAGCCAGTACCACTCCTTGCCATTTGGGAGAGGCCTTCCGGTTACAGGATTCTCATGTTGCATCTGGTGTGTACTACGTATATTAGCATTCCCATGGCTACCGTATTTGGTACAGTATGGATTATTCCCTGTATGGATAGTTCCACACCCAGGGTCAGTACTATCGCCCCCTGAGTTTTTATCAATGTTGTTTAAAAGGCACCTTTGATAACACGGTATGTTGTAGCCAGGATTATGTGCAGGGAGCTCAACTTCAAAATCTGTTCCTTCCCAGGACTGAGTATGATCTGTCATTTTTAGAAATCTAGAGTATTCAGACATAGTTGCTGCTGCAAAAAGCAATCAGGGACAAGGCCTTTTTAGTCTTTATAGGCATGTGGGTGCAAATCCAACAATTATTTCGAGATGGAACTCAAGAGATGTTCTGCCTTCATTGGAAATGCTGATTTTTCCCTCTATACTACCACTAATCCATTCAGAGTGGGTATTATTAAGATAAACTTAAAATACATCATTGCTCTCTTTATATATACACACCCCTACAATAATTAAGAAATAATAATTAAGCAAAACAATAAAAATCACAAACTAATAAGGATTCTTCTTGTGGGGACTGAATACCCCCCCCCCCCTTCTCCCACTTCCAGGGGGTGTTCCCTGTAAACACTCCAATTCTGTGTAATTCAATCCCTTTTACTCATTAATTCATTAAGTATTCTTCTAAGAAGAAGTTAAAGCTTTACAATGGATAGTTTAAACAGTTTTAACCTTAAAAGCCTTTGTTAATGCAGTCTCTCAGGTATCAGGGTTAACTGATGCTTTTACCCAGGTATGAGTCAACCCTTTCTCTGCCATTCTTCCTGCCATCTCAGTAGTCAGGAGCACTTGGAACAGTCCTTCCCACTCAGGTTGCAGCTTTGATTCCCTCCATGTTTGCATCAAAACACAATCTCCTACTTGGAATGGATGGAACAGGACTTCCAAGGCCTCCGACTTTACATGCTATCGCACTAGGGGAACTCAGTGTGCTGACTCTAAGGAACGGGACGGAGCATAGCGCGGAGTAGAGACACCACGGATAGGTTCTGTGATGAGACGGGGACTCGATGCTCTTGTGAGCACCGAGACTGATAAGCTGCACGTTTGCTACCCTGAGCCAATGACCTGTCATGTTTTTGACAAAACGTTGTACTCCAGTGAACTTTTGCTCATTATATCATCACTATAATACCAAAACACACCTCCATCCCAATAGCTCTGTGCCTCCAAGCTGCGACCACCCTACACTGAGGGCGCGCTCTGAATTTCTCAGACTCCTGTACCTTTAAATGAAAGCAAGAAACCTTTTACCAATCATAACCAAGATATGCCTGACTAGAGTCACTCAAGCTCCACCTGAAAGGGCCAGGAAATAATCACAGACTCATAGAATATCCTGAGTTGGAAAGGACCCACAAGGATCATCGAACCCAACTCCTAGCACTGCACAGGTCAACCCTAAAATTCAGACCATGTGACTAAGTGCACAGTCCAAACGCTTCTTAAACTCCGACAGGTTTGG
Source organism: Aythya ferina (assembly GCF_964211825.1). Lineage (NCBI taxonomy): Eukaryota > Metazoa > Chordata > Aves > Anseriformes > Anatidae > Aythya > Aythya ferina. The sequence goes on from NC_140313.1 coordinate 14,912,941, forward strand.
TGCAGAGACTGCTTCCCTGGGGAGACCATTACAGTGTGCGACAACCCTCTCGGTGAAGAACCTATTCCTGATGTCTAGCCTGAACCTCTCCTGCCGCAGTTTGGCACCATTCCTGTGGGTCCTATTGCTGGTCACTAAAGAGAACAGATCAGTGGGTAATGTAGATTGGCTTAAGTGAAAGGGGATGTTAGGGACGATACCATCACGAAGGATACCTTTCTGACTTCTGGTATCAGTCAACAGGCCGAGCCCTCAGATTTCATGGTTGTCTTTCCTTACGAATGACTCCTGGAAGAACAGAAAAGATACACAACATGTCTACAACAACTTCTGAGGAGACTACTGAAAAGAAAAACAAACAAAAAAAGAAACAGCAAGCGGCTAGTATGTCAGTTTTGTTAACAAAGTAACATTAACATACTAGAAATTTCCACGTAGCCCCAAGACAGTGCTGGGTACATCCACTGATATTAATGGGGTGGCACAATGTCAGAGAGAGTTAACAGACAAGGTACACCCGAGGTGCAGATTGCATATTCCAGGCAACAAAAAAGGCACAGCTTGGCACCCAGATTGGATCAGCTTACATATGAGTCTGCTGATACGTGAGTATATGCAACAAGCAGAAAAGTCTTTTACTCCACAGACTCAGTTTCATTTATGTATATACATACATATACATATGTGTATGTATCTTTCTCTATATATATATGTATATATGCCCCAAAACCCCTGAAATGCCCCCCCCCAAAAAAAAATTCCCCAAAACCACTGGGAGTCTTATGCATGGCGTACATAATTTTTGTGCAAACATGCATGTTAATACCCAAAGAGGAGGGGCGAGGCAGACAAAGGCTTTAGAGACACATCAAGACCAGAACTGACACTGGGCAATCGCTCAGATGTGCAAAGCTCAGCTAAAACTCGCACATATCCACTGAAGGAAGGAGGCTACCTACTTGTCTGCTTAAAATAACCTCTACAAAGAATGCATTATAAAATCAAAAACGAAACCATCGTCCAGCAAAGAAAACGTCTGGAGTACAAAGGGCTAAAACTGACAGCTGGTTCTTTAGCAGTGTCAAAGGTCTTCAGATCCTACCTGACTTCTCGAGGATGGTGGAGTTGCAGCACAGAAATGAGGGGATCGGGAAGATCGCAACAGGCCAAATGCGGTGCTGAGCTCCTAAAGGAGCTGGTGGGATAGCACTGAAGAGAGTGAGACAGGCTGTCAGCCTTCTGTACGAGCTGAAAAGGAGCGCAGGAGTATCCAAAGAAGCTGTTTCTTCTTATACTTCATATAATACACACCTTCTTTAAATCCAGGGCGTCATCTTAGGGAAGAGATAAAGAGGTAGAGTTAGCGGCTCCAGGGACACTTCAGGATCTTATTTCTTCCTGTAGTTAGCTGCTATCCATAAACCCAAACCAGTAAAAATAGAGAGTTATATTAAAAATTCTGGATAATAACAAAAGTATGGGATTTAAAACAAAACAAGAACACTCTTGCATGGAAAAGAGGTTAAATTATCTCATTCATTTCCCAATTCCCCTGCAAACTCTACGCTCAGGTCCTCTTAACTCACTGACCTATCCAAACACAGGGCAGATGCATCAGTTCTCATTGTTCTTGGTAAAAAGATGACAGTTTCACGCTTGCTGTCAAATAACATCTCTTTCCAGCACACTTTCCTATAAACTATGCTAAGTCCTCCAGGCTTTTTTATATATGCTGGAAACTTCAGTTTTATCTTAATGACCATCTCGGTGGGAGTTGCCAAGCTGCTATCTTTGATTCTGCTGTCTTTACAAATACAAATAAAACAGTACATCAGCGACGCTCTGTGACAAACTAGGCGACGTGCGCATCGACCTCTGACACAAGGAAGGAAAGAATTCGTAGACAACATCCAGAAAGTATTACTTTGTTAGATATCAGAGCGGTGGGGCAGAATGACAATGCTACACAAGACCGTGCCTATGCTCCTGTAGGTGGGGACCTTTTCATAAAGTTTCTCCACAGCCAAGGCGCAGGCCTGTAGGGAAGAGGACAGACTTTCTTTGTACTGCTGGAGTAGTTTAGTCAATTCATCCACCTCATGTTCTTTACAGGCCATTACTGCCAATGAGCTGGCATATGATGATGGTGTACTCCTTAGAAACTGCCTCCACATGGGACGTGTACACTTGACTTCATCTGGATCTTTGGATGTTTGTCCATTGTCTAGGTCCCTATAAATCATCTCCCGTATGGCTAATTCCCTCAGGTACTGGATTCCCTTCTCCATAGTGGTTCACTTGCCTGGTAGACATAAAAGTTCTTCCTTGAAGGGATACCTTTCCTTCACAGCTGCCAGGAGACGCCTCCAGAGGCTGTGAGATCATGCTCCATCTCCAATTGCTTTATCAATGACCCCGTCCCTAGCAAGGGATCCCAGCCACCTGTCTTCCCTGCCCTCTAATTTCAGACTTTCGGCTCCTTTGTCCCAGCACCGGAGCAGCCAGGTGACAAGCTGCTCACCTATGCAGCGACCAAAATCTTTTCGCACATCTTGTAGCTCACACTGGTATAAGTTTTGGGTAGTTACTGTTGATTTTTTGGCATCTTCATCTTCCTCCTCCTGAATCCCTGATGGCCCAGCATCGTCATCTCTATACCTAGATTTGGCAGAAGACTCTCTGCGTTCTAAATGACCTGAATCTCTATACCATTTTTTCACCTTCTCTACAGGGACAATTTGCACTGCTACAGCTCGTTTCTCTGACCCAGCTACAGGGTCTGCCACAGGGGTTGGAATACCCTCTGCAGGGTCAACTTGCACTGCTACTGCTCGTTTCTCTGACCCAGCCACAGGAGCTGGAGTGGCTGCAGGAGCTGGAGCTGGAGTGGCTGCAGGAGCTGGAACGGCTGCAGGCACTGGAGCGGCTGCAGGAGCTGGAGCGGCTGCAGGAGCTGTAGGGAGCTGGAGCGGCTGCAGGAGCTGTAGTGGTAGCAGGAGCTGGAACTGGAGCAGCTGCAGGAACTGGAGTGACTGCAGGAGCTGGAACTCGAGTGACTGCAGAGTGCATTGTAGGGGTCGGAGTGGCCGTTGGGTCTGTCACAGGACTTGGAGTGGCCGCAGGGTCTGTCACTTGGTTGATAGTAGTATCAATTGCAGCTCGATAGGCATGGGCCAGACCCCAGCACGTTACAGTGATTTGTGTCACTTTGGAACTGCCAGAGTCATGACACAAGACTGTGAACACAGAGTCTTCTGCTAAGTCTAGGTATAGAGAAGACGATGCTGGGCCATCAGGGATTCAGGAGGAGGAAGATGACTATATAATACTGTATTACAGTGTAATACAGTATTATATAGAGGACTATATAATATTGTATGTCATCACTACCATGATTACTATATACCCTAGATGAAAATGGTGATTAATTAGAATGTATGGGAAAGAGTGTAACTTGAGCATTACATAAACGGTATGGAATAAGGGGTGGATAGATGTTCTAGTTTCAGTTAGGACAGAGTTAATTTTCTTCCTAGTAGCTGGTAGAATGCTATGTTTTCGATTAGGATGAGAAGAGTGCTGATAACATGCTGATGTTTTAATTGTCACATAGCAGTGCTTACACCAAGCCAAGGACGTCTCAGCTTCTTGCTCTGTCCTGCCAACGGGCAGGCTGGGGGTGCAGCAAGAGCTGGGAGGGGACAGACCCAGGACAGGTGACCCAAACTAGCCAAAGGGGTATTCCATACCATCTGACATCATGCTGAACAATATATAGGGGTGGCTAGCCGGGGGAGGGGGCCTGGACTGCTTGGGGTTAGGCTGGGCATCGGTCAGCGGGTGGTGAGCAATTGCGTTGTGCATCACTTGTTTTGTACACATTATTAGTAGCAGTACTATTATCATCATTATTGTTATTATTATTATTGTTATTATTATTTTCCTGTCTTAATAAACTGTCTTTATGTCAACTCACGAGCTTCACTTTCCCATTTCTCTCCCCCATCCCAGAGAGGGAGGGGGGAGGGTGAGCGAACGGCTGTGTGGTGTTTAGCTGCCGGCCGGGTTAAACCACGACACATTTGCTGTTGGGTTTGCGGTGGGTCCCATGTAGCGAGAACTTGTCCCAGTCGCAAAGACGTAACACAGCAGCCAGGAAACGGGGGGGCCTGGGGGCCGGGGGGGAGCACCCACCCAGCAGGCAACTTGGAGCTCCCAAACAAGCCCGCGATTGTGGTCCGGGGCGCCGTGGCCCAAATTTGATCAGGGCGAAGAATAGAGGGGTGCAGTGCGACTGCAGGCCCTGAGGTGTTTACTTGTCAATATTATGGGCCTGCAGCTCGGGGAAAATGGGTAGTGGGGAGTGGAGCATTAGAGAAAGGTTTTGAAATACCTCCTCAACAATTGGAGGAAAGGCAGCTTTTAGCAGTCAGTAATACAATACCAACACAGCAGACAGGGGATGTGCCTTTGGTAGCATTAACTTTGGGGGTCAATTCTTGTCCCCAGATGAATGTTATCCTGATGATTACTGGTCTTCTCAATCCTACACCGCCCTCGGTGAAGCTGCCAGCACTGGTGAACACAAGGGCAGACGTCACAGTGATACCCAGAATGCGATGGCCTAGTAGTTGGCCGCTTTGGCCTTTCCTGAAATCTGTACAAGATGTGGGTGGGAAGGAGTATGGCAGTAGGAGCAAACACCCTATCATGTTCTCCTGGGTGGACAATGGTTTGACTGTGGAGGCTGGATGCTTGTCTCCATATGTGTTGGACATTCCCATCGCGCTCATAGGGCGGGACATTTTACAGATGATGGGGGCTAGCCTAGTAATCCCTGACAGGCCTATTAAGCAGGAACAAAACCAGGGTTTTTAGCAGTGGCCGCTGATGAGCCTCTCACCTGGCTGTTGTCTTGGAAATCTCATGAGCCTATCTGGGTGAATCAGTGGCCGCTATCTCAAGAAAAATTAGAGGTGCTAGAGGAACTGGTTAAGCAAGAGGTTGCACTAGGACATCTATGCCATTCAACTAGCCCCTGGAATATACCGGTATTTCTAATTAAGAAGAAGACAGGGAAGTGGTGTTTTCTCCATGATCTGCGTAAAGTGAACACAAGCATGCAGGACATAGGAGCCCTTCAACCTGGCCTCCCAGTGCCTTCTATGATTCCTCAGGATTGGCAATGCCTTGTCATAGATCTCAAGGACTGTTTTTTCTCAATTCCATTGGCGGAACAGGACAAGCAGTGCTTTGCGCTGACTGTTCCATCTGTTAATAATCAGGCACCTGCTAAACGGTATGAATGGACAGTCTTGCCACAGGGTATGAAGAATTTGCCCACCATTTGTCAGATGTTTGTGGCCCGCGCATTGCAGCCAGTTAGGAAGCAATACCCACAGCTGATGATGTTACACTACATGGATGACATCCTAGTGGCAGGGGAGACGTTACCGAATGATCTAGAAGACACAATTACTCAGGCCATGGGGAAACATGGGTTAGCAATAGGGGAAGAAAAAACACAGAGAACAAGCCCGTGGAAGTATTTAGGCACTCAGATGTATGCTCGTGTGGTTCAGCCTCAGATGGTGTTGGTAGCAAACCCAAAAGTAGAAACCTTGAATCAACTGCAAGAGCTCGTAGGCTCAATGCAGTGGCTACGACAGTTTGCGTTGCTAGCACCGAACGAGATGAAGACCTTCACAGACCTGCTGCAGGGAGACACAAACCTGACAGCACCACAATGATTGTTACCTACACATCAAAAGTTATTGCAGTCTTTCTTTTCATACATGCAGGCGGGTGGGCTCGCAAGGCAGGAATTGGGGAAGGGAATTCAGGCACATATCTTACTACAGCATGAGGGGGCGGTCATAATATTGCACCAAGGGGACAGTCGACACCCACTGCTTTTTGGATATTGTGTGGCCCCGAAGGTTGCGTTACCGCAGTGGGAGGATCTATTAGCTCTCGCCATACAGCGGGCCCGAACGAGAACAGTCGGATGCTCCAGTGTAGAGCCTGTGTCAATTTCATGTGAGTTATCTGCAACCTCATTGGACTTGTTGCAGAGGAACAGTATGTCAATCCAGGCCGTGCTGGCCGGGTATCCTGGTCATTTGGAAGTGATGTGGACTTCCCCTTGGTCGGTAATTGTACAATTTGTCACCATACTGCCAGTGGTCCTGCTTGCCCAGCAACCGCTGAAGGCCCGCACAGTGTTCACAGATGCCGCAGGGTCGACGCACAAATTTGCGGTGGCATGGTGGGACGGGATCATGTGGGAAAAGGAGGTCAGGCAAGAACCGGGAGTGTCACTTCAACAACTGGAACTGAGAGCCATGTTGCTTGCCTTAACACGCTTCCCAAATGAGCCCTTGAATATTATCACTGACAGTCAGTATTGTTTTCGAGCGGCGCAGCTGTGTTGCTCCTGTACAACTCCCTGCACCGTTACTGCTACACTGTTATACAGTGCCCTCTCCAAGAGACCTTGGCCTGTATTTATCCAGCATGTAAATAGTCATACTGAGATCCCTGGATTTATCATTGAGGGAAACCGGGTAGCAGACGCTGCCTGCTATGTACTCGACCTTCGAGAGGCAGCAGCCCAATCCCACCATCAGTTTCATCAGTCTGCCCTCGCTTTGCACCGGCAATTTCATCTACCATTATCTGAAGCGAGAAACATAGTGGCAGCTTGTCGCGCTTGCAACACCGCAGCACCCTTGCCCATGGGGGTTAATCCTCGCGGTCTCCGCCTCAATGAGTTATGGCAGATGGATGTCACAGAATTTGCACCATTCGGGCGACTCAAATATTTGCACGTAGCAGTTGACACGTGCAGTGGTCTCATGTGGGCTACCGCCAGTACCGCCAGAAAGCGAAACAATGTATTGCCACGCTTCGCATGGCTATTGCGGTCCTAGGCGCGCCTACCACCCTGAAAACTGATAATGTCCCAGCTTATATCAGTCATACTTTTACCCGATGGTGTGCTGCATGGGGTATTAAGCTCGTTAAGGGCATTCCTGGCAATAGTCAAGGCCAGGTGATTGTGGAATGAGTGCACCGGACCCTCAAGGAGCGTCTTCGGGCACTTAAGGAGGGGGGAGGTTTGGATACTCTGGAGCTATGCCCACATGCTTTGCTTCTGCGAGCTCTCTTTTCATTAAACCATCTAGAAGGATGGGCTAATGACCACCTTCGGGATTCTGCAACACCCATTGGTATAGTCCAGACATGGACAGCGGCAGGCCTATGGTCGAAAGACCCGGTACCTTTATTGGTCTTGGGCTGGGGCTATGCTTGTGTGCAGCTCCCTTCTGGACTGACCTGGCTGCCAGCCCGACATGTACGCCCTGTGCCGGGGGGTGAATTCCCCTCGTGAGTAGAGGCCATTTCGGCTGAGACGGACGATAGAGGAAGTAGGATAATATTACTGGCAACTGACTTATAACTGCCACATACTTGCTATTTGCAGTGCCTAGGGATTCTGCTGTTGCTGCTACCATGCTGCTGCGCCAGCAATTTCTGGCAACAACTTGCGAAACTGACTAGCCACATGGACGCGACGCTCTGCTTGGCTCTTACGGCGGTGGGCGACCCCTTTTCGCTTTGCTTGTTTGGCATTCCGCAGCCATTAAACGTACCTAGGAATGAAAGTGGCAAAGTGGTCGCTAACGTTTCAGTGGTGACGATCAGTGGCGAGAGCTACGCGCCCGACATCCTGAGAGTCTTGGACCCCATGGGGGTCATAAATTCGAATTACACCATCAATACTATATGTGACGGACTTAGAGAAAGCAACGTCAACGACATCTGCAATTTGCAGGTATCAGCGGTGTTGTCTAATGGTCCAAACAACAATGAGACACAGAACTGGGGGTTCAGTCTCTGGGCTGCAATATTAGCTGTGAATTATAGCACCCTGGTGCTTGAAGAACTCTCTCCCTGGCTAACTTTGGGTACAATTATGCACAATGACACACTCAGGAGTGGGTTAATCTTTTTCAACACGATGGAGTCAAAAAGGCGTTTTCTCCCTCCATGTAGGTGGCTGGATGCTACCATGGCAGAGACGTTCCCTTCAATGCATCTGCCCGGTGCAGAATATGATGATAAGAGGTGGGCGACAATCGTGGTATTTGACAGTCCCTCAATACCTTTGCGTTTGCCGCAGGGAATCTTCTTGCTTTGTGGGGGTGGTCAGGCTTACCCGACTATTCCCCCTAATGCTTATGACAGACCTTGCGCACTTGGTACTTTGGCAGTTAGTCCCCTCGCACCCGATTACATCAGGAACGCTACAGGGGAGGCAGGGAGCCGTCACAAGCGCTCATTGAAAGATCCCACTCTAGATCCGGACTGCGATGACAGGTAGTATTTGACTACCTGAGCACAAACAATTGTTGAGACGCTTTTTATATTTCCGCAGCTCGTTCAAAATACTAAGACGACTGAGCAGTTAGCTTGTTGGGCGCTGAAGAATGCTAATCGCACAGCAAAGACTTTGACAAACTTCATCGATGGCATGGAAGCTCTTAAAGAAGGATTGTCCTCGACAAGGCTGGCTGTGGACTACTTGCTTGCTTGTACTGGCATCGGTTGCTCTGAGTTGGAGGATGCTGGCGTCAAAGGTTTCTGTTGTATTGATTGGACAAAGAACATGACAACGGCAATTGAGCGAGCCAAGGGCGTGGTTGAGAAGTTGTTGAAGAGCTCGTATGGAGATCGAATTTACCGAGACTGGTGAGGGAAGGGCTGGCTAGATAGGAAGGGCTGGTGGATAACCTCTCTTTTATCGGCAGTTTTTTCGGTGGTGATATTATTGGGTGTCGGCGTGCTCTTCTTGCCCCTGCTCTTTCGACTATTGCGACAGATGCTTGAAAAGCTAGTCCTGCAAACAGCGAATATTAACCTGCTTCTTAATAATGGATGGCAGTGCCTGCCACAAGAAGAGAATGATCGCCTTTAGCTAATGCTGTACTATGCTAATATCTTCTGTAACAGGAAAAGGGGGTGAGACAAAAAGGGGCGTGATATATAGCATAAGGAGAGGGGAGATATGGGGGGAGATGTGGGGGGAGGATTGGGAGGGACCGTGGGTGGAATGGTCACGGGGATCCGTGGCGGTCGTGTGTACAGGTATAAGAAACTATGCTACGCAGCAATAAATTGGCACTTGAGCTAGACAAATGCGTGTCCGTCTCTGGTGTCCCTGCTCGGGGAGCAGACATCCAGGCAGCCAATCAATGCTGTCTCTTGGGCTGGGGTAGCACAGAGAGAGGCAACAGGTCTGGTTGGATTCAGAGCACTGAACTACCACCGTCACGGATTCACCAGTAACGTATAACCACCCTTACTCTAGTCGCGTTTAATGAGAGCTATCACAACTAGGAACAATGCAATCAAGTGCAATTTATTACACCAACAGGTACACAGGTTCTTTGGATTGCCGGCGATAGTGACTGTCTGCAAAAGTAAGCTAGCATACATGAAATACACAGGTGACACAGGTGACAGAGGTGCACAGCCTGGAAATTAACACGTTAAAAGGATCAAAGACTCTGGAGAAATTTATAACCAAGTGTTCAAATCTCACCCAAAGGCGTCCCACTGGGGGGGAAGTGAGGCTCAGCCCGTCAACTGGTCCCAGGAGTCAGGAGGTCCTCAAGATGTTGTATTCCCTCGGGATGGTATCTCCCCTGATGGTGGTATCTTCCCTAACATCCCCTCTCTCTTAGGCCAATTTATATTATTTTCTATCTTTTAGGTGGAGCTTGAGTGGCTCTAGTCAAGCATATCTTAGTTGTGATTGGTAAAAAGTTCTCCCGTCTCTGTTTAAAGTAATAGGCTCCGAGAAATTCAGAGCACATGCTCAGTGAGGGGTGGTCGCACCTTGGAGGCGGGTAGGTTTTGGGATAGAGGCGTGTTTTGGTATTATAATGATATTATAATGAGCACTAGGGTACAGCATTTGTCAAAACATGACAGGTCCTTGGCTCAAGGTAGCTAAAAGTGCAGCTTATCAGTCTCAGTGTGCACAAGAACAATCGAGTCTCCACCTGGTTACAGAGCCTAGCCGTGGTGTCTCCACTCCACTGTACGCTCCATACTGTTTCTTAGAGCTAGCACACCAGGTTCCCCCAGTACGATAGCATCTAAGGTTGAAAGCCTAGGGAACGCTCAGGTCATGCAGCTACGCCTTACCCTGAAAGCCTCTTCAATGCTGTACATTTTCTTTAAAATGTGAATGTTAGTTTTATTTTCCTAGTTACTTCAGGCAATTACAGCACAGTATATACCTTCCAATAATAATAATACAAAAAACTCGGAGCTATTACAAGATCTTTATACAAGAAGGTGTCATTTTAATGTATGAAACATTAACTGGGAAACAGTTTATGTACTGTACATGTATAAGTTTTGGTTTGGAGAGTTATCTTACTATTTGTGTTCAAGTTCAGTAAATGACCAAACAATTTCCATGGCCAAATAACATAGTAAAGGCTATGTGAATCTGGAATTTAATTTCATATAAAAGCCAGTCATCATTTCATTAATGCAAGATATGGAAACGTAGCAGAGCTTGAAAAACTTAATATAAAGTTATTGATTAAACAGTATAGGAATCACAGGGTTGAAGAATACAGTCATACCACCAACACCAGTTCCAACACATCAGCACTGTGATTCTCAGGAAAAGGATATAAATTCCTCTAGAGACTGATGCTTTTGATCTCAGTACCACTGAGAAGGAAGAGTGTTTAACACAACTATTGTATGTATATTTCCAAAGTACAAAAATAGAGCTGTACAACTATTACAGTACAGTGAAAATTTCCTCATCTACAACAATCTGGAAATAGTAACATTTTCACAAGGGGAAGGTTCCTTTTTTTTTTTTTTTTTTTTAAATAACATTGCATTCAAATGCTACATTAAAATACTATGGCCTTTAAATCCCCATAGATTTTATGATTATTAAAGACTCAAAAATCTGTTACAGATATTAATACAAAGTGTTTCTCAACATTGTCTTTTAGGAGACTGATATTTGCCATATATTCCCACATTACTATGCAGAAGTAGTTTGGCAAGGGACTCCTTGCCAAATCTAAAGGAGTTATCCAGGTCACCTCAAAGAACATATTGGTTAATAGAATCAAAGATTCATTGAATGGTTTGGGTTGAATGGGACCTTAAAGGTCATCTAATTCCACTCTCCCTGCCATAGAGAACACCTTCCACTAGACTAGGTTGCTCAAAGCCCCATCCAACCTTGCCTTAAACACTTCCCGGTTATCCACAAATCCTCAGGGTAACCTGTTCCAGTACCTCGCCACCTTCATTAAAAAGAATTTCTTCCTTATGTTTAATAGAAATCTACTCCCTTTTAGTTTAAAAGCATTGAACCATTGACTGCAACTCTCTGAGTGCAACCATCCAGCCAATTCCTTATCCATCTACCAAACACCATGTATCCAATTTAGAGACAAGGATATTGTGCAGGAAAATGTCAAATATTTTCCACAAGTCCAGTTAGATGATGTCTGTTTCTCTTCCCCTATCCACCAATGCTGTCACCCCGTTGTAGAAGGCCATCAGATTTCTCAGGCACAATCTGCCCTTAGTGAAGCCCTGCTGGATGTCTTAGATCACCTCCTTAAAAAAGCATTTGCACAAATACTCTATTGTGATGGCACCCTGTCCTGGTTTCAGTTCGGAGAGAGTTAATTTTCCTCCCAGTAGCTGGTAGGGTGCTATGTTTTGGCTTAGGATGAGAAGAGTGCTGATAACATGCTGATGTTTTAATTGTTGCAGAGCAGTGCTTACACCAAGCCAAGGACATATCAGCTTCTCACTCTATCCTACCAGCGGGCAAGAGCTGGGTATGCAGCAAGAGCTGGGAGGGGACAGACCCGAGACAGCTGACCCAAACTGGCCAAGGGGGTATTCCATACCATCTCACATAAATCTCACATAATGCTGAGCAATAGATAGGGGTGGATAGCCGGGGGGGGGGGGGGGGGGAGTTGGGGGCGGGCTGCTCAGGGTTAGGCTGGTCAGCGGGTGGTGAGCAATTGCATTGTGCATCACTTGTTTTGTACACATTATTAATAGCAGTACTATTATCATCATTATTGTTATCATTATTATTGTTATCATTATTATTGTTATCATTATTTTTCTGTCTTAATAAACTGTCTTTATCTCAACTCACGGGCTTCACTTCTTCACTTTCCCATTTCTCTCCCCCATCCCAGAGAGGGAGGGGGGAGGGTGAGCAAACGGCTGTGTGGTGTTTAGAAGCCGGCCGGGTTAAACCACAACAGTCCTTTTTGGCGCCCAACATGGGGCACGAAGGGTTGAGATAATGACAGATCGGACCAGAGTGTGTTAAACTAAAATTGGTATAAGTATTAGACCTGCTTAATAGTTGCTAGTCACAATATTGATTCCTTTAATCTCAGGACTGCTGTGCCTCTTTTCCAAATTGAGTTTTATAGCATGTTACTTTCTGCATGTACTCCCTGTAGTTCTGTTTATCCTTTCTGGGCCCTTGTGCTGTAATTGCCTGAAGTAACTAGGAAAATAAAACTAACATTCACATTTTAAAGAAAATGTACAGCATTGAAGAGGCTTTCAGGGTAAGGCGTAGCTGCATGACCTGAGCGTTCCCTAGGCTTTCAACCTTAGATGCTATTGTACTGGGGGAACCTGGTGTGCTAGCTCTAAGAAACAGTATGGAGCGTACAGTGGAGTGGAGATGTTGCGAAGCACGGACGAAAGCACGACAGACACCAGCAGAGTCAGATCATGCTTCACCATTTTATTGCCCGAATAGTCCAACTTTTATAGTGAATTTTACAGGGGTGGACAGTGTTTCACACAAGATTATTGGTCAAAAGCACTCAGACAAACCGTTAAGAAAATAACACCACCTGCAAGAAAAGAACCCCCCTTTTGATTAGAAGTTAGGAAAACAACCCCCTTTGTGCTTAACGGCCACGTAGGCCTAGTCCTTGAGGCCAGCTGCTGATAACAATATTTTCTGAGTTCCTTAATTGGGTGATGTGGGAGTCATTGCCGTGGGAGCTTCTCACAGTTACTCTGGCAGCCTGGTTTGCTCAGCTACAGCAGGCCCTGAGATTTCTAAGGCCTACCCTGGTTGCTTAAAGCAAGCTTAGATCGAACAATTATGCCAATTCCCAACAATTCCCCCGTTTTCTTTTAGTACAGGCAGTACTTGGATTTACAGTAGGTGTCAAATACATAACATAACACAACTATATAACTTAATCCTAATAACACTACAATTACTGTAAGCACTTAATGGTAACACAATCTAATAGTAACACACTTAAACCTAATCACTTGATGGTGATCAAAGGGTGTCACAGCCCACGTCATTGTCAGAATGATTATCAGGAACCTCTTCATGGTCGTCTTCAGCGTGTGCAGATTCTAAAACTGCTTCAGTCCACTTTGCAGTGATCCACTGGGTACCTGTTCCCGGCACCACTTCAAAATCCCTATAACATTTTGCAAGTAACCCTTTAACCACATTTAACATAATACTATGTGTAATGATGATTGACACCACAATGAACAGAATCCTTAATCCCCCTTTGACTAATCCCAGTAACCATCTATGCATTGTTTCAAACAAATCAGTGAACCATTGATTGAAAGGATTGATACCATATTGACTCTTTCTCATGTGCTCTTTCAGGAAAGTAATGAATTTGTGAGTTGAAAAGGTCTAAACAGTACATTCCCTTAAATTTCTCCAAGTGGCTACTTCAAACAATGACTCCGTACTAGTGAAACTTGATTTTGCTCGACCGATCGCAACTCGTTCTGCTAGTTGCTTACAATTGATTCCCCGTTTTTTCTAAAAAGCGCTGTAATAAATCCATTTCTCTATGATTTTTTGCCGGCACCAATTTCCTATGCTTTTGGCTTGCACTATGGCAATATCCCGGAATCCTGCACTATGGCAATGATAACCTGTACTAGGGCCATATTCCGGAATCCTGCACTATGGCAATAACCTGCACTAAGGCAATAACCTGCACTGTGGCAAACCTGCACTAAGGCAATAACCTGCACTATGGCAAACCTGCACTAAGGCAATAACCTGCACTGTGGCAAAAGCGCGCTCTCATTCACACAGTACACAGCACAATCACACATACAGAGCACAATCGCACACCCAGAGGCCTCTGGCACATCTCACTCTCAATCATACCACAAGAACATAATTTAGAATGATAAGCAAACAAACAAGTATTGTCTCTCATTGTGTTCCTCGTGAAATGACTTGCAACACTTTGTTTTAAAACCTTACCCTTACACAAATACTTTCAACACAAAATACCTGGACATTTAAGAATAACACATACAATTATTAACACTCCAGTTAGTATCCCTCCAGCAGCTGAAAACATACTGTTTGTCTGCAGTTTCAGGAGATCTTTGCTCCTGTGGTGAGCGGCTGAGAGTGGAGTCCCCTCCGAACAAAACGCTCAGGGTGCACCTAGGGGTGTCCACACCACAGCCGATCCCCGCAGCCGAGCAGTTGTTACGTGCGGCCGCAGATGCCACTCCAGGCACTAAAATTGCCAATGCCGCTCTAGCTGCAACCCCACACAATTCAACATTATCATTGCAATCCGGTGCAAGCAATGCCCATTTATGTCTGGTGATCTCACACAACTGTAACAAGCTAGGAGCAAATACAATGAGTTTATCTAAGTAACATGGACATCTGATAGCATTTGCAGGGATACCTTGCCAGGCCCTATCCCCACAAATCAGAGAAACATCAGGAGGTAAGGCCAAAGCTGTACAATTGTTCCAAACACTGTAGTTGTTACCCCTTGTCTCCGTGCCATAAACCCCTAAACCCTGCTTAGCAGTGTCATTGTAATCACAGGTGTTATTTGTATTTCTGTACCCGTATGGCCCTTTCCAGGTTCCTGTAGCAGGATCCATCTGATAGCCATGGCTACATTCACATTTGTAGCCACCTTTCAGGTTGATACACATTTGACTACAGCTACCAGGGTTTTGACATTCATCAATGTCTCCACAGTTTCTCTTGTTTACAAACTCAAACCCAGCTGGACAGTCACATTCATTTATGATGCATTCCTTCAGGGGCTCATCACCCCAGTCCTTGCAGTCTCTCTGCTGGTTACACACTTTATTGATATCTATGCATTCTCCACTTCTGCACTTGAATTTGCCAGGTCCAGAGCACTGAATAACATTGTTACAGTTTGCTTCATCAGTGCCATCCAGACAGTCTCTCACACCACTGCACTGCCTACTCCTATGGACACAGTTCCCATCTTCACATCTGAACTGGTCTGGCCTGCAGGTCTGAGAAAGGCAGTTAATTTCATCACTTCCATCCTTGCAATCAGGATCTCTGTCACAGTCTTTTTCACCATCACATTTCCAGGACACTGGGATACACTGGGTTGACTGAGGACCACAGCTGATTTCATTTACCCGGCATGCTCTCATATGACACAGCTCAGCACTTTCGTCAGACCCATCTTCACAGTCTGGATCCCCATCACACTGCCGTCTGTTTGGCGCACACTGACCACTGTTGCACACAAAGTCAGATTCAGCACACGTCTTCTTCACACAAGCACTCTCATCACTGCCATCTGAGCAGTCTTCACATTTTGCTCTAACACTGTCGGCAGCAGTGCACAGGCCGGCGAGGGCGAGCAGCAGGCAGAGTGCCCCGCAGCGCGGCAGCGCCCGCCACCGCCCCACACCTGTGTCACTTATACTACTCCTATTACCCGTGCTGTTAGTGTCAGTGGCATCCTCCTGGTACCGTTTCTGTCTTTGTCGCCCCTTACTCTCCCCCTTTTCTTTTTGCCACTGACCATTCACCACAAATGGATGAGACACATGATTACTAGTTAGGAAAGAGAGTGTAACATCTGTTATACGGCTGCAGGCAGTGCCAGCTGCAACCTTAGAAGCTGTTTGTGAAACAGCCTGCCGGTGGTCATTTGGCAGTGTAATCTGCGTCTCTGCACTCCTGCCCCGCAATAGAGCTAATTCGTCATTAATAGTCTGTAGAATGTGGCAACCCCACGGAATGTTATCCAGAAACATAGTTATAACACCGATCTGGGGACGAATAGTCTTTTTTGCATTGCAAGGTAAACCTCTTAGAAAAGGAATGCTAGAGAGAAGCTGCACAGCCGCTGCTGCCTCCATGGTTACGTCAGACAGGCTGCAGGGTCCTGATGTCCGTCCCTCTGCTCTGTGCCGACTCGCCACACGGTGAGAGTCGACTACCGTTGTCCACTGACGCCTCTGGTCTCCCGTAGCAACTCCATCTCGGATGTCCCGCATCGCACCGCGATTATTTCAATGTCCCGCGTTTTCCGCGGCTCCTTTTCCCGCGTCCCTGCGCGGTTCCGTTTCCCGCGCTTCCCCGCGGATCTTTTCCCACGCTCCCCACGGTTTCCTTTCCCCGTGTCTTACCGTGAGTCCTTTGTACAGTGTTTGCGGCTCGGTGTCTGGTCAGGTGCAGCGCCGGTGCGATGTCCGCTCTGATGTCCAGTCCGATGTCCCGCGCCGCTCCGATGTCTCAGTCTCGGCGCTGTGATGTCGCGGCGCCGCTGGTCCCCGGCGGCACTGGTCCCGGCGCCGCGCCGATGTCCGTGCTCGGCTGCGATGTCTGCTCCGGTGCTGCGATGTCCTGCTCCGGTGCGATGTCTGTCCCGCTGCGATGTCCTGTTCAGGCCCTGTTCAGGTCTCCCGCTGCGATGTCCTGTTCAGGTCCAGTTCAGGTCTCAGCCTGTTCGGGCGCCATTTGTTGCGAAGCACGGACGAAAGCACGACAGACACCAGCAGAGTCAGATCATGCTTCACCATTTTATTGCCCGAATAGTCCAACTTTTATAGTGAATTTTACAGGGGTGGACAGTGTTTCACACAAGATTATTGGTCAAAAGCACTCAGACAAACCGTTAAGAAAATAACACCACCTGCAAGAAAAGAACCCCCCTTTTGATTAGAAGTTAGGAAAACAACCCCCTTTGTGCTTAACGGCCACGTAGGCCTAGTCCTTGAGGCCAGCTGCTGATAACAATATTTTCTGAGTTCCTTAATTGGGTGATGTGGGAGTCATTGCCGTGGGAGCTTCTCACAGTTACTCTGGCAGCCTGGTTTGCTCAGCTACAGCAGGCCCTGAGATTTCTAAGGCCTACCCTGGTTGCTTAAAGCAAGCTTAGATCGAACAATTATGCCAATTCCCAACATGGAGACACCACGGCTAGGCTCTGTAACCAGGTGGAGACTCGATTGTTCTTGTGCACACTGAGACTGATAAGCTGCACTTTTAGCTACCTTGAGCCAAGGACCTGTCATGTTTTGACAAATGCTGTACCCTAGTGCTCATTATAATATCATTATAATACCAAAACACACATACTCCAAGAAGCTCCCCACAAACAAACAATCCTTAAGGTGGCTTTGTGCCCAGAATTGTGTGTTGTGAGCCTTCATGAATCCAGAGGGATTGCTGTATGCATAAAAATGTTATTATCTTGTTGGTTTAATTTAAATATGTTATTTATGTAACATAACTTTAATTTAGTCACTGGCTTTGACTCCACATATGTTTGAACTGTCTGCTCACTCTGTAAAGACCCATGAATAGTAAGCATGTGGATTTACAATTACAGATAAGAGCTGGAGGCTGAGAAGTTGAATTACTCTTGAATACTTAAAATATGTCAGTTTTGGCATTCTGACTACAGTGGGAATGCTTTTTTGTGCTCCTGAATCTGGAAATAAGTTGAATTGTAATTGCATAAGAATTTAATTTTTAGGAGAGGTAGGCAAGATAAACAAACTTCATCATTCTTCCTTGTTAACAGATTAACTGGCACATGAGGGCTTTTATATTGCTTTTGTTTTGTTTATATATATATAGACGGAGCAACAATAGGTACTGAAACGTTACCTTCATATTCATTAGTAGGCCAACTGCGATTTATCAGATGAGCTGTCATGTTCCATCTCTAGCTCTTGTTTTTACAAAGGATATTTTAGAAATCACTTTCTAGGCTACTGTTCATGCAGGAATATTTCTGTTATTTTTCTCAGAGCCTCCAGTGGTGTTTTTCAGTCACAACCTGTTAGCAAAGGAGTTTGAGACAGAATTTTCTTACCAACATCTAACTTGGAAGGCATATGAGAGTTTCTTTTGGAATAGCTTTATAATCTAAATTCTCTATCTGGGTTTATTAGAACTGTTTCATCTTCGTGGACATTTAGCACGATTACAACTTGGCCTTGACATTTTTTTGTAATGTTGTTGTTTCATCCAGACATGCAACTTGGAGTGGTTCAGCACAATCAAGAAGATCATAGAATCATAGAATCATTTAAGTTGGAAAAAAACAGTCAGGATTCAACCATCTTGATCTACTGAGTCTCATCACTGAACGGTGTCCTCTACTGCCATGCCCACTTATCTCTTAAATACCTCCAGAGATGGGGATTCCACCACTTCCCTGGGTGGCCCATTCTAATGTTTGGCCACCCTTTCCATAAATAAATTATTCCTAATATCCAATCTAAATGTCCCCTGATACAATTTGAGACACTTTGCTCATGTCCTATCACTTACCACATGAGAAATGAAACTGACACCCTCCTTGTTCATTTCAGGTAGTTGCAGAGAGCAAAGAAGTCTCCCCTCAGCCTCCTCTTCCCCACAGCAAACAACCCCAGTTCCCTCAGCCACTCTGTTCAAGTCTTTTCACCCCCTCACCAGCTTCATTGCTCTTCTCTGCACCCACTTCAGCAACTCAATATCCTTCTCTTATTTGACATGCAGGCTCATCAGTGTTGCATATAAGGGGACAATCACTTCCCTAGTCCTGCTGGCCACACACTTTCTGATGCAGGCCATGATGCTGCTGGCCTTCTTGGCCACCTGGGCACACAGCTGGCTCACGATCAGGACACCCAGGTCCTTTTCTGCTGGGCAACTTTCCAGCTACTCTTCACCAAGCCTGTGTCAATGCATGGAGTTGTTATGAAAAAAGTGCAGGACCCAGCACTGAGCTTTGTTAAATGCTGTCTAGCCTACCAAGATCTGTCCGCAAAGCCTTCCTACAGTCAAGTAGATTGACAGTCCCACATAACTTGTGTATTGAGTGTATTAGTCTGCTAATACAGGGTATTAAACATGGAATTATTAACAATCCTCCACATATCCCCAATACTACCATCCTTATTTTAGCAAACCAATCACCGCCAATAAAGCCCCCTCCCATAATCCTCTTAGATCGATTCCATTCCAAGCTTGAACTGGGACATGTGCAATTTTCTTCATTTCTTTTACAAGTTCATTTACAGCTTTTCTTTCTGTTGTGGTTTAACCCAGCGGGCAGCTAAACAACACATGGCTGCTCGCTCACCTCCCCCCCTCCTTCTCTGGGATGGGAGAGAGAAATGGGAAAGTGAAGCCTGTGAGTTGAGATAAAGACAGGAAAATAACAATAACAACAATAATAATGACAATAATGATGATAATAGCACTACTAGTAATAATGTGTATGAAACAAGTGATGCACAATGCAATTGCTCACTACCTGCTGTCCGATGCCCAGCCTAACCCCAAGCAGTCCAGCCCTGCTCCCAGCTCTTCAGTGTTGCATATAAGGGGACAATCACTTCCCTAGTCCTGCTGGCCACACACTTTCTGATGCAGGCCATGATGCTGCTGGCCTTCTTGGCCACCTGGGCACACAGCTGGCTCACATTCAGCTATCACAACCAGCACCCCCAGGTCCTTTTCTGCTGGGCAACTTTCCAGCTACTCTTCACCAAGCCTGTGTCAATGCATGGAGTTGTTATGAAAAAAAGTGCAGGACCCAGCACTGAGCTTTGTTAAATGCTATCTAGCCTACCAAGGTCCATCCACAAAGCCTACCTATAGTCAAGTAGATTGACAGTCCCACATAACTTGGTGTCATCTGCAAGCTTACTGAGGGTGCACTCAGCACACTCATCATGATGGTTGATTTTCTTTTTTTTTTTTTTTAAATCTGCCCCAGTATTGAGTCCTGAAGAATGCCACTGGTGACCAGTCAACTAGATCGAGGTACGTTCACTATGACTCTTTGAGCCCAGCCAACTGGACAGTTCTTCACTCAGTGAACCATGCTCATAAAAACAACTTTCCATTTGAATATTTTTAACTACACAGATATCACATACATACCTGTTTGATTTGTCCCTTTAGATTTTGGTGATGAATACTGCAATATCAAGATGTTGATGATAAAACAATCCCTTTAATTTTTGTACCCTACTCTCTTTTTGATGGCCACAGGTTAGCAATGTGCTTAAACTTTCCCTTGACATTAATCACAGAATCACAGAATTTCTAGGTTGGAAGAGACCTCAAGATCATCGAGTCCAACCTCTGACCTAACGCTAACAGTCCCCACTAAACCATATCCCTAAGCTCTACATCTAAACGTCTTTTAAAGACTTCCAGGGATGGTGACTCCACCACTTCCCTGGGCAGCCTGTTCCAATGCCTAACAACCCTTTCAGTAAAGAAGTTCTTCCTAACATTCAGCCTAAAACTCCCCTGGCGCAACTTAAGCCCATTCCCCCTCGTCCTGTCACCAGGCACATGGGAGAATAGACCAACCCCCACCTCACTACAGCCTCCTTTAAGGTATCTGTAGAGAGCGATAAGGTCACCCCTGAGCCTCCTTTTCTCCAGGCTGAACAAGCCCAGCTCCCTCATCTGCTCCTCGTAGGACTTGTTCTCCAGGCCCCTCACCAGCTTCGTCGCCCTTCTCTGGACCCGCTCAAGCACCTCGATGTCCTTCTTGTAGCGAGGGGCCCAAAACTGAACACAGGACTCGAGGTGCGGACTCACCAGCGCTGAGTACAGGGGGACAATCACTTCCCTAGCCCTGCTGGCCACACTGTTTCTTATGCAAGCCAGGATGCTGTTGGCCTTTTTGGCCACCTGAGCACACTGCTGGCTCATATTCAGCCGACTATCAACCATCACTCCCAGGTCCTTCTCTGCCTGGCAGCTCTCCAACCACTCATCTCCCAGCCTGTAGCTCTGCTTGGGGTTATTGCGCCCCAGGTGCAGGACCCGGCACTTGGCCTTGGTGAACTTCATGCAGTTGACCTCAGCCCATCGGTGCAGCCTATCCAGATCCTCCTGCAGAGCCTTCCTACCCTCAAGCAGATCGACACACGCACCTAGCTTGGTGTCATCTGCGAACTTACTGAGGGTGCACTCAATGCCCTCGTCCAGATCATCGATGAAGATATTAAAGAGGACCGGCCCCAGCACCGAGCCCTGGGGGACGCCACTAGTGACTGGCCTCCAACTGGACTTGACTCCATTTACCACGACTCTTTGGGCCCGGCTATCCAGCCAGTTTCTAACCCAATGAAGCGTACACCAGTCCAAGCCAGGAGCAGCCAGTTTCTTGAGAAGAATGCTGTGGGAGACGGTGTCAAAAGCCTTGCTGAAGTCAAGGTAGACCACATCCACAGCCTTTCCCTCGTCCACCCAGCGCGTCACTTTGTCATAGAAGGAGATCACGTTCGTCAAGCAGGATCTGCCTTTCATAAACCCATGCTGACTGGGCCTGATCGCCTGCTTGCCCTGCAAGTGCTGCGTGGATAATTACCTTAGCACCAGATAATTACCTTACTGCATCAGAGATTAAAAGGAAGTATTAACTCTTGTTTCAAGACCAGATATGACATTGTCGTGGTTCTGCTCGAGTGGGCAGCCGAGCTCCACCACAGCCGCTCTCTCACTCCCCCTCCTCAAAGAGGAATGGGGAGAAAATATGTGAAAAGGGCTCAAGGATTGAGATAAGGACGAGAAAATCACGCAATAATTATTGTAACGGGCAAAACAGACTCGGCATAAGGAGATAGTAAGATTTATTGCCTACAACTAACAAGCGAGAGAAGTGAGAAAACAAAGGGAAAAAAAAAAACAAAAGCACCTTCCCCCCATCCACCCTCTTCCATCTCCTCCCCCCGAGCGGTGCAGGGGAATGGGGGAATGGGAGTTATGGTCAGTCTACAGCACTTCTTCTCTGCCGCTCCTTCTCGGTCACTCTCGTCCCCTGTGCTGTGGGGTCCCACCCACGGGATGCAGTCCTTGATGAACTGATCCGGCGTGGGCTTCCCACAGGCAGCAGCTCTTCCAGAACTGCTCCAGATATGGGTCCGTACCACGGGGTCCATCCCTCAGGAGAAAACTGCTCCAACCTGGCTCCCCTACGGGCTGCAGCTCCTGCCAGGTCACCTGCTCCTGCGTGGGCTCCTCTCCACGGGCTACAGGTCCGGCCCAGAATCTGCTCCGGCAGGGGTCTTCCACAGGCGGCAGCCTCCGTCGGTGCAGGGCCACCTGCTCCACCGTGGTCTCCTCCACGGGCTGCAGCGTGGAACCCTGCTCCACCGTGGTACTCCATGGGCTGCAGGGGGACATCCTGCTTCACCATGGTCCTCACCACAGGCCGCAGGGGACTTCTGCTCCGGCGCCTGGAGCACCTCTCCCCCTCCTTCTACACTGACCTTGGTGCAAGGCTGTTCTCTCACTCCCTTGACTCTCCCGGCTGCTGTGTGGCGCAGCGTTTTTTCCCTGTCTTAAATATGCTCTCACAGAGGCGCAAAACAACATCGCTTATTGGCTCGGATCTGGAAAACAATGGGGCCCTTCCCAAACATGGGGCAGCTTCTAGATCCTTCTCACAGAAACCACCCCTATGGCTCCCTGCTACCAAGACCTTGCCACGTAAACCCACTACAGACATTTAGAAAGAGTTATGCTCATAAATATACCCTTCATCATCAGAATATTCCTATTTTATTATAGCACTTGTGTCCTTACATCTCAGCAGTTAGCTGTTCCTTTTTAAAGTTGTAGAATCTCTTCATTATTTTTCTGAATTGAGCAATTACTGCTAAATTTAATTTCCTTCCCCCCCCCCCTTTTTAAGTGGGTGCTAGGGTCTAAGGTTTTCTATAGGAGTGATTCACTTTTAACTCTTGTATTCCTGACCTTAAACAAATAAATAAATAATTGGGTTAAGCATGATTAATTTCAAGTCACAGTCTTTCATTTGCAAATCAACCCATATTCTTGTATCCACTTTAAGACTTATTTTTCACGTGGAAATCAGCCTTTGCTTTGTTCAAAAAAAAATAATAATAACATAAGAACATCTCTTGACAATCTCAAGGCAATAATTTCATTATTATTTCCTTCCTCTGAAGGAAATCTTAGAAAAATATAGAAATAAAATATTTAAAGAATATGATACTGTCAATCAAAAAGTGAAAAATCCTTCATTATTTCTCTTAGACTGACTTAACTCCTATGTTTATTTTACAAATTAGTTTTGGGAAAACAAAACCAAAAATTTCCAACTTATACCTATTAAGGTAGTCTTCTTCTCCTTCTTCTTCTTTTTTTTTTTTATATATAAATTTCATTTTGCCTGGCCTCCTGAATTATCACATATGCAATTTTCAAGTTCAGAACTGGAAAGAGAGAAGAATACTTTTAATTACTGTGTACCATTCACTCAGGTCCCTTTTACTTTGATGATAAAATAATGCACTGGAAATCACTGTATATCAAAGTACTTTGTATGTATTGGAAAATAAGTAATAAGACCATATATTTTGATTTTTGTCAAGGTGATCATCTCTGGGCAGGTGCGGACCACGGCAGAGCTGGGTACTGCGGCCTACTACCAGGGCCTTCCTGAATTGGGGAAGCCCCAGGAGAGCATAGAGACTGCCGGGGGTCTGTATCTGGTGCAAGAGCAGATGAAGAGTGTGGGCAGGGCCAGCAGTAACAGCAGTCACTGCCCGCTGTCCCATAAGGAGCCCCTGGGGAGTGCCATGAACAGGGCGGACAAATGGCCTGGCATGGCAGTTGGCACAGAAGGGGACCCATGAGGGAGGGCACCCCATGAGGGAGGGCCGTTCCACCGGCCAAGTAGGAGGCACCAAGTACACCTTGACCCTACACCCAGATCTGTGCAGGCCATGGGTGCTCACCATACCTGATCCTCAAGGCAGAATGGTGGGCGCTTGTCTCAAGGCAAAGGCTGTGGCTCACAGCATAGTCTTGAGGGGCCCCACAGCCCATGGCCAAACAGCCTGAAACTCTGTCACTGTCAGAAGGGAGGGGGGCCAGTGATACAGGAGAGTGGAAGCTGGCAACAACAAGGACCAACAGGAGGAAGGTCAGCAGGAGGAAGTCTACCCTCAGAGCCTGAGGTGCCCTTACAGAAGTGCTTCACTCCTCTGCTGTCTGGAAAGGAAAGACCCATTGCAGGGGGGGTGGTGCTGAGTAAGACAGCCCGATCTGCTCCCTGTGGAACAAGCAGTGCAACTAAGAAAATGCAACAGGTGATAGTAGTAGGAGACTGTCTTCTGAGAGGTATGGAGGTGCCCATCTGATGACTGGATCCCCTCTTGAGAGAAGTCTGTTGCTTACCAGGGGTTCATATCAGGGATGTCACCAAGAGGCTGCCAAGACTCATACAGCCTAAGGAGTATTATCCACTGTGCTGTTCCGTGTGGGCGTCAGTGATGCAGCCAGGAGCAGTCTGAGGAGTATGAAAAGGGATTATAGAGCTCTGGGAACAGCAGTAAGGGACTCAGGAGTGCAGGTGGTTTTTTTCATCAGTCCTGCTGGTCAAAGGGAAGGGAATTGAAAAGGACAGACAGATCTAGCAAGTCAACAGATGGTTACAGGGGTTTTCATTAGGGGCACAAATCATTTCATACTAGGAGTAGCTTAGGCTCAGTAGCACTTTGTTACTGCTGTTTGGCCTGTACTTAAACTCAGAGGCAACCTCACAATCTGTATTTAGTCAAATACAGGAAAGAATGTTCAAAAACAAATCCTTGCTGGTGATAGCATCTCCTTTACAGGCTTCCAGTTTAGTTTGGCTCAGCAGAACAAAATTACTGACAGATGTCTAAGTGTCGTGGTTTAACCCGGCTGGCAGCTAAATACCACACAGCCCTCCCCCCTCCCTCTCTGGGACGGGGGAGAGAAATGGAAAGTGAAGCCCGTGAGTTGAGATAAAGACAGTTGAATAAGACAGGAAAATAATAATAACAAAATAATAATAACAATAATAACAATAATGTTACAATGGTGATAATAGGAGAGTAATAATAATATGTACAAACAAGTGATGCACAATGCAATTGCTCACCACCCGCTGACCGATGCCCAGCCTAACCCCGAGCAGTCCGGCCCCCTCCCCCCGGCTAGCCACCCCTATATATTGTTTAGCATGACGTCAGATGGTATGGAATACCCCTTTGGCTAGTTTGGGTCACCTGTCCTGGGTCTGTCCCCTCCCAGCTCTTACTGCACCCCCAGCCTGCCTGTTGGCAGGACAGAGCAAAAGGCTGAGATGTCCTTGGCTTGGTATAAGCACTGCTCTGCAACAATTAAAACATCGGGGTGTTATCAGCACTCTTCTCATCCTAAGCCAAAACACAGCATTCCACCAGCTACTAGGAAGAAAATTAATTCTGTTCTAACTGAAACCAGGACACTAAGGTAATGCTTTAGAAAAAGTGCCAAAATACCTTATCTGGTAGTGTACATTTGGCCAAGTATCCCCCAGTGCATTTGATACTTGCACCATTGTCAGAAGGACAGTTCATTTACATCACTTCCATATTAGCAGTGCCATTAAAACTCCAATTATCCAACACATACACTATTAAAATTCTCAATGGATAAGCTACTCAACTTTACATCTATTGCACAATTCTCATCGCAATTTAAAAATGTTTTAACACAACAGATTAAGTAATCCAGGACTACACTGTTTTATTATCTAATTAACAAAAAAAATGTTCTTCTACGTCAAATTCAGGGGTATAGCCTTTTCTCTTTTCCCTAATTTTACCTGGGAGCATTGAGCCAGCTGTATTGTCTGGGGGGCAAGTTCCTTTAAATTTGCTGCATTTCCTTTACCAAAAAGTTAGAGATGATCAGAGGTTCCTCCCAGCTGTGCTGATAGGAATATGAAATATTCTGAGTACATTTTCAATATTGTGCAGTTGCTGATATATGTGTAAATGAGCATAAAGTATTCCCAAATTGGAGAGACAGTGTTTCACATAAATGTTTCACAGATATAAAAAACTATCCAGCAGACAAGGCTCTGGCTGCTAAAAGCTAGCTTTTGCTTACTTTCAAGGCTGTGTTTAACTCCATTGTTTACTATAAAGCAAAAAAGAGCTTTGCATGCTCTTCCCTCTCCTTAATGCTGATGTGAAAGTGTCTGTATGACTAATATATGACCCGATGCTTTGGAGAATCAAATAATTAGCGAGAGCAAACTGCTTGTCCATGGTAAGAAAAAACTCCTCACCTTGAAAACTAACAGGAGGATCCTATCTGCCCATTCTGTCATATAATGCCAGGGATCAAACTGATCCACTAATAGCATGGCATGTCTGTCTGCTCATGTTTGGACAGTAAGTCAGTGCAAGGCAATTAATACACCCCAGCTTGGATGAAGGCATTGTGGACAACTGGAATTCACAGCAAAATAAGTGCTCATGCTGGTGTTTAGTACACTGAGGCCACAGCTCTGAATTTCGTCTGAGTAAAATGACAGAAATCCTTTGAAGAGTTGTGGCTGTGCCTACCAGAGAAGCTGATCTCCATCTCTTAGTTTTATCTGCCCTGTAAGCCTTTACATGTATTCTGCCTCTTTGGAAAATGCTGAATTTAAAAGGCCAAGGAAAGCTCACCTGAGTGGCAGAATGTGTTGGGTCTGTCTGAGCTGGAGTCACCTTTCCCTGCAGCAGCCCACACAGTGCTGTGCTCTGCACTCGTAACTGGAATAGCACTGATATCACTCAAGTGTTGTCTGTTGCTGCATAGTGCTGGCACAGCATCAGGACTCCTTCCAAGCCCCCAGGAGCCAGCAGGCTGGGGGTGGGCAAGTGATGGGGAGGGGACATCACCGGGGCAGCTGAACTAAACCAACCAAAGGGATATTCCGTAACACCTGATGTCACACTCAGCAATAAAAAGGGGGGCTCTTGTGCAGGAGGGGGCTGTCCTCCTGAACAACCACTACGTGTTTTGAGGCCCTGCTTCCCAGGACGTGGCCGAACATCGCTCCTTGATGGGAAGTAGAGAATAATTTTTTCCCTTCTCTCTGTGCTTCTGCACGGACTTATTGTTTCTGTTGTTTCTTTTTCTCCCCTTTCCCTTTAATTAAACCATTCTCATCTCAAACCTTGAGTTCTCTGTGTTGTATTTTCTCCCCCTTCCTTTTTGAGGAGAGGGGGAGTGAGAGAGCAGTTGTGGTGGAGCTCAGCTGCCCACCTGAGTAAAACCACCACACAGAAACAGGGATGTCTTAGGTTGTTTGCTTCACAGCTACCAGCAATGACTTGTTTAAACCAACACACCTGTAAACAAAGGAGAACATACACCTGTAGCTTAACAAAAGTGGAAATTTGGACAAATTGCTTCGAGATTGGATGTAATCTGAACCTGCCTGAATGAGTGAGTGCATGAAGGTTATTGTTTTAATACAAAACAACTGCCTAGATCTTGTGCTTTTTTTTTTTTTTCTTCCAGAAGACACGCAGGCACGTGCATAGTCTGAAACATTTGAGTAATCCTGCTGAAATCAATAGAAATACTCACATTCTAAGCAGTTTGTTTAAGCTGCCATTTAAGAGAAACTCTTTTTTTTTTTCCTTTTTTTTTTTTTTTTTTTTTTTCCCAAAGAGTAGAACAAGCAGGAAAGCATAATCATAAATGTAAAAACATGCTTCAGCTTGTATAATCCTAAATCTCATAATGTTATGCCAAAAAGATTGAATTAGATCCTACAGCAAGAGTACTGTTTAGAAAAAAATCAGCAACCAAAATAACAAGTGCATATTATTACTAATGTACTGTAGAGGATTATGCAAAACTGCAAGTCTCTGAATTACAGGAAGAATGGAAATAAAATCTTTGTTAATAAATTTTAACCAAGAAAACTGGAATTTATTTTATGTTGAAAATATTTCCAGTACTTTACTTTCCAGAAGAATTCTATAGACAATGAAGACAGAATAGGTTTTTACAGAATCAAAGAACTACTGATTAATTGAAAATGGACCTTTGGATATGACCGTAAGGTCAATCCTGTGCTCAGAACATGTCTAATTACAAAACATTACTCAGGGCTTTATCCAGTCATGTCTTTGAACATCTCCAAGGATGCAGTCCCACAAACTCTCTGGTCAGCTTGCCCCATAAATGACCACCTTCATGGTGAAAAATGTTTTCCTTATATTCCTAGAATTTCTTATGTTCCAACTTCATTCCTGTTGCCTATCTCCTTGTCACTGTGGACATCTGAGAGAAGTGGGACATTAAACCAAATCTTTATGAAACTAAATCCCTGACATCTCTACTTTTGAGCCTTTCTTTTCCAAAACACAGCTGTTATTGGGAGCAATATTGAATTCTATTTTAAATTTTTTAATGCCATTGGTAGTTGGAGAGCAAGTGCCTTTTTTTAAAAAAAAAAATGGCTAGAAGGGATTTATAGTGGACTCACAGTACCACTGTGTGAAATATTTTAGCTACATTAGGTATTATTTTTTCTGATATATATTTGCATATAGACCTACGTAGAAACTGAAATACTACAACTTGTCCCTATGTAAGAAAACAAATATAATAGTGTTATTAATTTTTGCATGATTTCTGAACAAGTCAATGTTGATCTTATCATGTTATTATCCGTAAACTTCCAAATGGATGGTAGAGCACCTGTGACTTTTTTTTGCAAGAAAAAGACAGAAGTTTATGGACAGCATTTGATTCGTATTTCTCAGTATTTCTGTGACTACAGCTGAGCCTTAGTTAAGCTGAAATGCCTAATAAACTTCGTATGTCATTTATCAGGTAACTATGTCTTGACCTCAGAAAGGGAGTTCCAGTGATCTACAGTCTAATGGGCCCTTCTGTTATCTCACCTTTTTGCTTCAGTAGCTCCCCTGTTCAAATGACTGATGTCAGATGCCTTAGTGTGCTAACCAAAAGTAAAAAACAGTGACCTTAACTTTCTGCTTTAACCCATTGCTGTTAAAGAAGAGCTCAGAACCCTTCATTAATGATTTTGGTACTGCAAAGCTCATTAGTTAAATGTAGATTTGTAAAACCAAGACCATAATTAGAGACTGTGTGAACTGTTGTGCTAATTATGACATGAAAAAAAAAACACCTCTGATAGAGACTGAATTTTCTCTTAGCCTTACTGAGGGAAAAAAAAAATCAATGAAGAACACAGTTATAGTTTCATAATGTATTTGGATTGTCATGGCATGTTGTGGTGGTTTTACCATGCTAGGCAGCTAAACACCACAACCGCTCTCTCACTCCCCCTCCTTAGATGAGGAGGGGGAGAAGTAAAGGAAAGAACAACTCACGGGTTGAGATAAGGATAATTTAATTAAAGGGAAAAAAAATAATAATAATAATTATTATTATTATTATTATTAAGGAAAGATTATTATTAACTAAACAATTTAACTAAAGGGGGAAAAAAAAGGAAAGGGGAAAAGGGAAGGGGAAAGGGAAAAAAAGGAAAAAAAAAACACAACAACTAAAGGCTATGTGGAAGTGCAGAGGAAAGAAATTACTCTCTACTTCCCACAAATGAGCAATGCTTGACCACGTCCTTGAAGCAGGGCCTCAACGCATGTAGCCGGTGTTCGGGAGGAGGACCGACATTTTCACAATGAGAGCCCACCCCTCCCCTCTTCTTCCTTTTTCCACCAAGTGTATTCCACCAAGGGTATGGAATATCCCTTTGGTTTAGGTCAGCTGCCCTAGTGATGTTTCTTTCTCACTTTTTGCCCACCCCCTAGGAGGGTTAGAGAAAGTCCTGATGCTGTGCCAGCACAGCTCAGCAGCAGACACAACACTGGTGTGATACCACTGCTGTTCTAGCTACAAGTGCAGAGCACAGCATTGTATGGGCTGCTGCAGGGAAAGTTAACATCCCAGCCAGACCCAGTACACATCTGTATGCCTGTAATATGAATTTCTTATTATGAAAATGCTGTTATTTGTAGGAGTATAGCAATCCGGGTCTGCTCTTGAATGAACACTGCATATCTGTCCCTCGTTGTGGTATACACTTGAAATTAGGCTTATGGGTCCTAAAATGGGAGTCATTGCATGTAAAAGGTGTGAGAAGGAGCAATGACAAATATTTTTATTTGTTAAAAATATATTTCTTGAAGAAGGGAAGCTTTATTGAAAGACTCTAAATGCCATTCTTGCTGTTAAGCTACATAAAGGTGAATATTTCATTCCTCCAGGCCTCCTGTGATGCATTTCAAAAGAATTAACTTCAGTATTCCCTTTTTTTTTCCTAACTCAGAGAAAGTGCATTAGTTGCAGAAGGCTCTCTGAAACAAATGCAAGAGATGGCTCATTTCAAAGTGGTAAATTTTTGCTACCACACTTAATGGACACTGACTGTAACTGTAATTTAAAATATGCAGAAGATAAAGCAACTCCTTTCTTTAGAATGTTAACAGCTTTCTCATGGAACAACACATATTGGTTTGTTTACTGTAAAGGGATTTTTTTTTTCCTAACAAATGCTGTGTTGTCGCCTATGTTGCCAAGGCTTCCCACTTTGTTTCCCCTTACTATCAATCCTGTCTTATGGTAAGTGCAAGGACCAGTTGGAGGATCAATTGTGAGAAACTAAGTTGTGTTTTTTCAGTAGAGAAATAATTTTCTGTCTTCCAAGGTAGTTGTGTAGTCATAATAAAGAGAAATGCTAAGTAGGTAAGTGGACAGTAGAAGGCCTCACTGTTCCAAACTAAGGTAGAAGCTTGAGAAAAACAGGGTGAGCAGTGTGAGAACAGTAAAACAAAGATCACAAGTTCTCAAAACATAAGAAAGGAGAAATTAAAGGGTTGAAAAAAAAGAAAAATTGTACATATATGGTATAGAGGAGCGTCAAGTAGCTTGTGAACCTGTAGTACTCAGCCAATGAGGAAACAGGGGAGGTGATCAGGCGTCGGGGAATAGGGAATAAAAGGTTATGATTTGTTTACTAAAATGCACCCCTAATCGACAGGATGCCCGCCATTGCAATAGCAAATAAAATAGCTTCACAGAAGATCCTATCTGAAGAAAAGTATTTGAGATGTTTCTCACAAGTGACAAATTTTACCCTCATGTGCTGTGGCTGAAAATAACTTCTAATTTCATATATTGCATTTAACAGAAAAAAAAAAGTATTCAGTGATGCTGTCTTGCTGGTACTTATTCTTTCTGTACTGTGTAGCAGCATGTTTACTCAAAATGCATGAGAGGAAAATCTTCTACCTTATCTTTTTAAGACTCCATAGTCTACTAGCAAGCATTTTCTCAGCTGAAGTGCCATATGAGAATAATCAGGACAACATCCTTCAGTTTTACTGACAGATTACATCCTTTCTCTTTTTATAGTGGACTGACATGTTGATGAGAGAACATTTTCCATATAGGGGAAGCTTGTCTGCAGAAAGACAAGTGAGGTGTTTTAAAAAACTATGCAGAAATAACTATTAGGACATGGGTTGTCAGCTATCTATGGCTAAAAATGTGAAGAGATTATTAGAAATGCGAAAGAGCACAAACATAGAGAGGAGAAACACATGGTCTAAGAGAGTTTCCACAGTTTTGTAGGGAGCACAAGCTTTTTGAAAGGACATACACATCTCACCAGCAACCAGCTTGCATACACATACTTGTTTTACAGTCTCAAGAACAGGTTTGACTTAAGTTATGGAAAGATGAATACAAATGTACATATTGTAGTGCTGTTGGGATGTGAGTTGGATTAAAAAACAATCAATGGAGATTAAAGGTTCAATAAACTTTGTACATGTGTTGACTTCACCTGCCTTAGCTTTCATTTACCTTTTTTTCAGTTTCCATTGTTCCTGGGCATCATTTAATAAATCTGTCCACTGTTCTAAACACATGAAAAATAACTTTTTAAATATTTTTTATTTAAAATGTGGTTCAGCACTCCCCTGCCCCCCACAAGAAGGAAAATATTTGATAAACTTCTCTTTCAGGAAAAGTAAGCAGTTTTTAAAACCAAAAGAAAATGCTACATGTAGTCATTTGACACTTCACCTTTGAAAAGATGTCAAGAAAATAAAATCAGAGAATCATATGCAAATGCATTTTATGTTAATGGAATAAATTAAAACTTTATCCAACTTTACCCGTAATGTTTCTCACTTTTCCTCCCCTCCCCTTCTGTTTAGCCAATGTAGTCTAATGAGTACTATTCATGATATTTTTATTTCTGTGGAACAGAAGTGACCACTCATGGGGCTTCTCCTAAATTAAACAGCTGCACTATTTTTCCATTTTCAAGCCAACTCCGTCCAGTGGATTATCAGAATGAATGCATGCGATGGAGTCTGATTCTCAAATATCATCTTCCCTGATGTCTGCAAGGTCACACCTGGCCAACTGTGCTGCCTAGTTATGCTCATTTATATTTGTAAACTCAGTATTTTTCCTAGTTCTGATTGCTGATACCCATTTCACAGCTGCAACAAAGAACCATATAAGAGAATGAATTAACAACAGGTGTGGAAAGGCAGCCAAAAATCCATCAGCTCTAATTTCTCATCCATGGTCTCATAGAGTCTGTGCATCACTCTCTAGGAACCACCTTGGTGCAGGTACATGGATAGAGATCATACATTTGTTGTGCAAATGTGCTGGAGGGACTCCCAGGTAGCATGGATATGTGTAAAATAAGTCCATCTGCTCCTTGTATGGTAGATCATTCCTCAGTAAATGCTGTGCTCTTTGTGCTGGTGCTTGGACAGTGCTATTTACTAGGGGAAACGATTGATGCCATTGTCCACAACATGGCATTCTTTACTCATAGTTGTGAGTTTTGAACAACCTGCAGTGCATTCAGAGGTGGACAAATGTCGTGGTTCCGCTCGAGTGGGCAGCCGAGCTCCACCACAACCGCTCTCTCACTCCCCCTCCTCAAAGAGGAATGGGGAGAAAATATGTGAAAAGGGCTCAAGGATTGAGACAAGGACGAGAAAATCACGCAATAATTATTGTAACGGGCAAAACAGACTCGGCATAAGGAGATAGTAAGATTTATTGCCTACAACTAACAAGCGAGAGAAGTGAGAAAACAAAGGGAAAAAAAAAAAAAAAAACAAAAGCACCTTCCCCCCCCATCCACCCTCTTCCACCTCCTCCCCCCGAGTGGCGCAGGGGAACGGGGGAATGGGGGTTATGGTCAGTCTACAGCACTTCTTCTCTGCCGCTCCTTCTCGGTCACTCTCGTCCCCTGTGCTGTGGGGTCCCACCCACGGGATGCAGTCCTTGATGAACTGATCCGGCGTGGGCTTCCCACAGGCAGCAGCTCTTTCAGAACTGCTCCAGATATGGGTCCGTACCACGGGGTCCATCCCTCAGGAGAAAACTGCTCCAACCTGGCTCCCCTACGGGCAGCAGCTCCTGCCAGGTCACCTGCTCCTGCGTGGGCTCCTCTCCACGGGCTACAGGTCCGGCCCAGAATCTGCTCCGGCAGGGGTCTTCCACAGGCGGCAGCCTCCGTCGGTGCAGGGCCACCTGCTCCACCGTGGTCTCCTCCACGGGCTGCAGTGTGGAACCCTGCTCCACCGTGGTACTCCATGGGCTGCAGGGGGACATCCTGCTTCACCATGGTCCTCACCACAGGCCGCAGGGGACTTCTGCTCCGGCGCCTGGAGCACCTCTCCCCCTCCTTCTACACTGACCTTGGTGCAAGGCTGTTCTCTCACTCCCTTGACTCTCCCGGCTGCTGTGTGGCGCAGCGTTTTTTCCCTGTCTTAAATATGCTCTCACAGAGGCGCAAAACAACATCGCTTATTGGCTCGGATCTGGAAAACAATGGGGCCCTTCCCAAACATGGGGCAGCTTCTAGATCTTTCTCACAGAAACCACCCCTATGGCTCCCTGCTACCAAAACCTTGCCACGTAAACCCACTACAACAAAGCACTTTTTTGCTAAGTGATGATAAATTATTCATTTTATATGCAGGGACACAGCCTGCCTTAGTGCACAATCTGCATACCCCACTTAACATTTTTAAATTACATGGTAAATATCACTATTACAGTTACATATGTGGGGCATTACTACGCTAAGATAAAAAAAAAAAAAAAAAAGTTATTTCAAGCTGACAACATTTAATTTCATCAAAGTAACTATAACAATATTTTTTTCCTTTTTTCTTTAAAGAAAAAAAGCCTCTGTGCCAAATACTAAATACGATACAATACAGTACAATAAGAGAACATTTATATGTTTTTAAGAATGTATACTTAATATGTCTAATAGTCCAGATGATAAAGGTTTGTTTGCCTGTGAGCATATGGACAAGATATTAAAACAATTAGGTGGTTTTGAGTCTTTGCTCCTGGTCATCTCTCCTAAGAAACATGAGGAAAGTCTAACTTTTTTCACTATCACATTTCTAGCTCTTCTTTTATTTTTGTTTTGTTTTGTTTTTTTTTGTTGGTATTATCTGAAAGTCAAATTTGGATTCTTATAGGGAAGTGACGGCTGCCATTTTCCTAGTGGAACTTGTTTTTAAGTTCCCATCCCTGCGTGACCTCCTAGGATGCAGAAGGCATACCTACCTCATTTTTACCCTATAGAATTTCTGTGAATCTGCAAATGAGATGTCAGTGTTCTGTACCACATTACTTTACCTCTCTTTCCTTTGTACAGAGTGAAATCAGTTTTTGAAAGTGAGTAGGAAGCAATAGAAGGTAATAAAAGCACAAATTTACTGTAAAGTAAACTAAATTAATGATGTCTTGGCCATGTAGGCACAACCAACATAACCAATTAATTCACCTGTAAGCCACAATGTCTGCAATTAAATTACCTCTGTAGTTTTGGATTGATTATTCCTGGGATGCTTCTCCTTACACGTTTGAATATGTATCACCTTTCTTAGCCTATGTGTTCACATGAGATTTGTACTATATTCAAAGCAAAAATTAATATCTATCTATCTACTTTTAGTTCACTTTCAAGAAACACGTTGATGTCTAATAAAACATCACTAAAACCAAAATTGTGTATGACACAGATGGGCTATAGGTTAATTGGATCTTTTGTTTGTTGTGGACTGAAAACTGTCTTAAGCAAATACTGATTTTTAAGTTCTACCAGAATTAAAGCTAGTGAATAATTCTCACACATTGTCTTCTACTTTTCTTTTTTTTGGAGCTGGAAGGGGTTGAAGAGTAAATCAAATGACAAAATTTGGTATTTTATTAGAGTAAGTTAATTTAAGATATTGATTGAATTTGTAGCTGCTAGCATTTGTGGATGTAAAGCTATGATATCAAAGGGTCTTAGGTCTCCATCCACATTGATCAGAAGGTAGTAAGAATTGCAGTTTGACAGGTTAGTGCTGTGATTAAGAACTGTTTTATTGCTCTTGCTATAGAAGTTACATAATAATTAAAATAAATGAGTCTTAACTTTTCCTCCTCTCTATTTAGTGATTAAGTCTCCAAGAAAATCACTTAAGTGATGAACCAGATCCCTGGTAGTTCATCTGCCATCTGAGGGTCTATTGCTACAGAAAAAATAAAGGATTTTTTTTTTTTCAGAAACATTCTAATCTCAGTAAAAACTTTACTAGCAGATTAAAAAACAAACAAAACCACGACAGTCTTTTTGGCGCCCAACGTGGGGCTCAAAAGGTTGAGATAACGGCAGATCTGACCAGAGTGTGTTAAACTAAAATTGGTATAAGTATTAGACCTGCTTAATAGTCACTTGTCATAATGCTGATTGCTTTAATCTCAACTCTGCTGTGCCTGTTTTCCAAATTGAGTATTATAGTACATTATTTTCCGTATGTGCTCTCTGTCATGTTGTTTATCCTCTCCGGGCCCTGGTTTCAGATCATTATGGTACTGAGTGTTGTAACAGTGGCTTATGAGACGATGAGATATCTGGTCATGACTCTAACTTGGTATTTGTACTCAGTAACATCGTCGACTCTGTACTTTGGAAACTGTATCTTGGAAGCTATTAGCAATTATACCTATTGTTTTTTTCCATTAGGGAGTCAATCTGTGGAGGGGAAAGGGGAAGATATTTTTTCTTACTTGATTACTCTCCCTTTCTCCTTCACCACCCCTGTATCCTCCTGGATCACTCTGCCTTCCTCCTTCACCACCCTCTTACCCTCCGAGCTTGTTACAATAGCTCTCCAAGATATTGAATATTCTTGGGATACTCAGACCAGCATAGTCTTGTTGTTCTGCCTCCTGAATGCGCTTCAGATTCTGCTTAAAGTTAAACAACTACTTAGGAAGCTCATCCGGAGATCTGCCCGGAGGCAGTATAGTTGTGGGTGGCAGGGAGTATGGGAGGATATGGGCAGGCATCTAGAGCAGTTGGCACCCCCAGTGTTTTGGAAATTCACCCCTGAACAACTGCAAAATCCTCAAAAACTGGCAGAATGCTTGAGAAAAAGGTGTCACGATTCTGGCAGTTCCAAAGTAACACAAATCATTGTAACATGCTGGGGCCTGGCTCATGCCTATCGAGCTGCCATTGATACTGCTATCAACTTAGTGACAGACCCTGCGGCCACTCCAAGCCCTGTGACAGATCCAACGGCCACTGTGACCCCTACGGTGGACTCTGCAGCTGCTCCAGTCTCAGCTCCTGCAGCTGTTCCAGTCCCAGCTCCTGCAGCCGCTCCAGTCCCAGCTCCTGCAGCTGCTCCAGTTCCAGCTCCTGCCACTGCACCAGTTCCAGCTCCTGCAACCGCTCCAGTCCCAGCTCCTGCAGCCGCTCCAGTCCCAGCTCCTGCAGCTGCTCCAGTTCCAGCTCCTGCCACTGCACCAGTTCCAGCTCCTGCAACCGCTCCAGTTCCAACTCCTGCAGCCGCTCCAGTCCCAGCTCCTGCCACTACTCCAGTCCCAGCTCCTGCCACTACTCCAGTCCCAGCTCCTGCAGCCGCTCCAGGTCCGGTTCCTGCAGCCTCTCCAGCTCCAGTTCCTGCAGCTGCTCCAGCTCCTGCAGGTGCTCCAGCTCCTGTGGCTGGGTCAGAGAAAAGAGCTATAGCAGTGCAAGTTGACCCTGCAGAGGGTATTCCAACCTCTGTGGCAGACCCTATAACAAGGTCAGAGAAACGAGCAGTAGCAGTGCAAGCTGCCCCTGTAGAGAAGGTGAAAAAATGGTATAGAGATTCAGGTCGTTTAGAACGCAGAGAGTCTTCTGCCGAATCTAGGTATAGAGACAATGGAGACGACGACGACGCTGGGACATCAAGGATTCAGGAGGAGGAAGATGAGGATGCTGAAAAATCAACAGTAACTACCTGAAGCCTAAACGAGCGTGAGTTACAAGATGTGCAGAAAGATTTTGGTCGCTGTATAGGTGAGCAGCTTGTCACCTGGCTGCTCCGATGCTGGGACTCTGGAGCCAATTGTGTGGAATTAGACGGCAGGGAAGCCAAGCGACTGGGATCCCTTGCTAGAGACGCAGGCATTGACAAAGCAATTGCAGATGGAGCACAATCTCACAGCCTCTGGAGGCGTCTCCTCTCAGCTGTGAGGGAAAGGTATCCCTTCAAGGAAGAACTTTTATGTCTACCAGGCAAGTGGACCACTATGGAGAAGGGAATCCAGTACCTGAGAGAATTAGCCGTACGGGAAGTGATTTATGAGGATCCAGACCTCAGACAAACATCCATAGATCCAGATGAAGTCAGGTGTACACGACCCATGTGGCGGAAGTTTGTACGGAGTGCACCATCATCATATGCCAGCTCATTGGCAATAATGGCCTGGAAAGAGGATGAGGAACCCACAGTGGATGAAGTGGCTAAACAACTCCGGCAGTACGAAGAAAGTCTCTCCTCTTCCTTACAGGCCTGCGTCTCAGCTGTGGAGAAACTTTCTGAAGAGTTCCACCAACTTAAAGAGAATCTATCTTCCTCTCCACCTGAACCAACCAGTGTCCACCGACCGAAAGAGAACACTGTGGAGAAACTTTCTGAAAAGGTTCACCAACTTGAAGAGAGATTATTCTCCTCCGCACCTGTACAAAGCAGTGTCTCAGCTATCAGGGGTAGGCGTTCATCCACACAAGGAAGACGATATGGTGGGTACTCACCCCGTGCCACCCTGTGGTTTTACTTACAAGACCATGGAGAGGACATGAGAAAATGGGATGGAAAATCTACCGCGACCCTAGAGGCACGGGTACGTGAGTTGCAAAAGAAAACAATCAAGAAAAAGGGATTCTCTGAAAAGTTTGCTGCTCCAACTTCCAGCAGGCAGTCCTTCAAATACAGAAACGAAGAAGATTCTGACCAGGATTAGGGGAGCCCTGCCTCCAGCCAGGGGGAGGAAAGGGACAATCGAGTTTATTGGACTGTGTGGATTCGATGGCCTGGCACGTCAGACGCACAGAAGTATAAGGCTTTAGTAGACACCGGTGCACAATGCACTATAATGCCATCGAGCTATAAAGGACCAGAGCCCATCTGTATTTGTGGAGTGACAGGGGGATCTCAGCAGTTGACTGTATTGGAGGCTGAAGTGAGTCTGACTGGGAATGAGTGGGAAAAGCACCGCATTGTGACTGGCCCGGATGCTCCATGTATCCTTGGCATAGACTATCTTAGAAGAGGATATTGCAAGGACCCAAAAGGGTTCCGGTGGGCTTTTGGTATAGCTGCCTTAGAGACAGAGGGCATTAAACAATTATCTACCTTGCCTGGTCTCTCAGAGGACCCCTCTGTTGTGGGGTTGCTGAGGGTCGAAGAACAGCAAGTGCCAATCGCTACCACAACTGTGCACCGGCGGCAATATCGCACTAACCGAGACTCCCTGATTCCCATCCATAAGCTAATTCGTCAATTGGAGAGCCAAGGAGTGATCAGCAAGACTCATTCACCTTTCAATAGTCCCATATGGCCAGTGCGAAAGTCTAATGGTGAGTGGAGACTAACAGTGGACTATCGTGGCCTGAACAAAGTCACGCCACCACTGAGTGCTGCAGTGCCGGACATGCTGGAACTTCAGTACGAACTTGAATCAAAGGCAGCCAAGTGGTACGCCACAATTGATATCGCTAATGCATTTTTCTCCATCCCTCTAGCAGCAGAGTGCAGGCCACAATTTGCCTTCACTTGGAGGGGAGTCCAATATACTTGGAATCGGCTGCCCCAGGGGTGGAAACACAGCCATACCATTTGCCATGGGCTGATCCAGTCTGTGCTAGAGCAGGGGGAAGCTCCTGAACACCTGCAGTACATCGATGACATTATTGTGTGGGGTGATACACCAGAGGAAGTTTTCAAGAAAGGGAAGGAAATAGTCCAAATCCTTCTGAAATCCGGTTTTGCCATAAAACAAAGTAAAGTCAAAGGACCTGCACGAGATAACCAGTTTTTAGGAATAAAATAACAAGACGGAGGTCGTCAAATCCCAATGGATGTGATCAACAAAAAAACAGCTATGTCTCCACCAACTAGCAAAAAAGAAACACAGACTTTCCTAGGTGTTGTGGGGTTTTGGAGAATGCACATCCCAAATTACAGTCTGATTGTAAACCCGCTCTACCAAGTAACCCGTAAGAAGAATGAGTTTGAATGGGGCCCTGAACAACGACAAGCGTTTGAACAAATCAAGCAGGAAATAGTCCATGCAGTAGCCCTTGGGCCAGTTCGAACAGGACCAGATGTAAAGAATGTGCTCTACACTGCAGCCGGGGAGAACGGCCCCACCTGGAGCCTCTGGCAGAAAGAACCTGGGGAAACTCGAGGTCAGCCCCTGGGGTTTTGGAGCCGGGGATACAGAGGGTCTGAGGCCCGCTATACTCCAACTGAAAAGGAGATATTGGCAGCATATGAAGGAGTTCGATCTGCTTCGGAGGTGGTCGGTACTGAAGCGCAGCTCCTCCTAGCACCCCGATTGCCGGTACTAGGCTGGATGTTCAAGGGAAGGGTCTCTTCTACGCATCATGCAACTGATGCTACATGGAGCAAGTGGGTTGCACTGATTACTCAGCGGGCTCGAATAGGAAACCCCAGTCGCCCAGGAATACTGGAAGTGATTATGGACTGGCCAGAAGGCAAATACTTTGGGATATCATCAGAGGAGGAGGTGGGTCGTGCTGAAGAAGCCCCACTGTACAACCAGTTACCAGAGAATGAGAAGAAATATGCCCTGTTCACTGATGGGTCCTGTCGTATTGTGGGGAAGCATCGGAGATGGAAGGCTGCTGTATGGAGTCCTACGCGACGAGTTGCAGAAGCTGCTGAGGGAGAAGGTGAATCGAGTCAGTTTGCAGAAGTGAAAGCCATTCAGCTGGCTTTAGACATTGCTGAACGAGAAAAATGGCCAGTTCTCTATCTCTACACCAATTCATGGATGGTAGCAAATGCCCTGTGGGGATGGTTACAGCAATGGAAGCAAAACAACTGGCAGCGTAGGGGCAAACCCATCTGGGCTGCTGCATTGTGGCAAGATATTGCTGCTCGGGTAGAGAACCTGGCTGTGAAAGTACGCCACGTAGATGCTCATGTGCCCAAGAATCGGGCTACTGAAGAACATCAAAACAACCAGCAGGTGGATCAGGCTGCTAAGATTGAAGTAGCTCAGGTGGACCTGGATTGGCAGCATAAAGGTGAATTATTTATAGCCTGATGGGCCCATGACACCTCAGGCCATCAAGGTAGAGATGCAACATACAGATGGGCTCGTGATCGAGGGGTGGACCTGACCATGGACGCTATAGCACAGGTTATTCATGACTGTGAAACATGTGCTGCAATCAAGCAAGCCAAACGGTCAAAGCCTCTTTGGTATGGAGGATGATGGCTGAAATATAAATATGGAGAGGCCTGGCAGATTGATTACATCACACTCCCTCAAACTCGCAATGGCAAGCGCCATGTACTTACAATGGTGGAAGCAACCACCGGATGGCTGGAAACATATCCTGTGCCTCATGCCACCACCCGGAACACTATCCTGGGCCTTGAAAAGCAAGTCCTATGGCAACATGGTACCCCAGAAAGAATAGAGTCAGACAATGGAACTCATTTCTGAAACAACCTTATAGACACTTGGGCCAAAGAACACGGTATTGAGTGGGTGTATCACATCCCCTATCATGCACCAGCCTCCAGGAAAGTTGAACGATACAACGGACTGTTAAAGACTACGTTGAAAGCAATGGGCGCTGGGACATTCAAAAATTGGGATACGCATTTGGCAAAGGCCACCTGGTTAGTCAATACTAGGGGATCTGCCAACCGAGCTGGACCTGCCCAATCAAACCTGTTACGTACTGTAGATGGGGATAAAGTTCCTGTAGTGCATGTAAGAAATATGCTGGGTAAAACAGTCTGGGCTACTCCTGCCTCAGGAAAAGGCAAACCTATTCGTGGAATTGTTTTCGCTCAGGGACCTGGATACACTTGGTGGGTGATGCAAAAGAGTGGAGAGATCCGGTGTGTACCTCAAGGAGATTTAATACTGGGTGAGAATAGCCCATGAACTGAATTGTACCATGTTAATTACTATATAATACTGTATGTTATCACTACCATGACTACTATAGGTGACTAATTAGAATGTATGGAAAAGAGTGTAACCTGAGCATGACATAAATGGTATGGAATAAGGGGTGGATAGATGTCCTGGTTTCAGTTAGAACAGAATTAATTTTCTTCCTAGTAGCTGGTGGAATGCTGTGTTTTGGCTTAGGATGAGAAGAGTGCTGATAACACCCCGATGTTTTAATTGTTGCAGAGCAGTGCTTATACCAAGCCAAGGACATCTCAGCCTTTTGCTCTGTCCTGCCAACAGGCAGGCTGGGGGTGCAGTAAGAGCTGGGAGGGGACAGACCCAGGACAGGTGACCCAAACTAGCCAAAGGGGTATTCCATACCATCTGACGTCATGCTAAACAATATATAGGGGTGGCTAGCCGGGGGGAGGGGGCCGGACTGCTCGGTTAGGCTGGGCATCGGTCAGCGGGTGGTGAGCAATTGCATTGTGCATCACTTGTTTGTACATATTATTATTATTTTCCTATTATCACCATTGTATTATTATTATTGTTATTATTACTTTTGTTATTATTATTTTCCTGTCTTATTAAACTGTCTTTATCTCAACTCACGGGCTTTACTTTCCATTTCTCTCCCCCATCCCAGAGAGGGAGGGGGGAGG
Source organism: Aythya ferina (assembly GCF_964211825.1). NCBI lineage: Eukaryota > Metazoa > Chordata > Aves > Anseriformes > Anatidae > Aythya > Aythya ferina. The sequence continues at coordinate 14,955,328 of NC_140313.1, forward strand.
GTGAGCGAACGGCTGCGTGGTGTTTAGCTGCCGGCCAGGTAAAACCACGACAGGAGGTCATCTGGTACACCGTGACACCATGAGAAAGTTTCCCAGAACCATGTCCCAATGGCTTTTGAGTATCTCCACAGTGGAAGACTCCACAGCCTCTCTGGGAAACCCACGCCAGTGTGACCCTCACAGTGAGGATGTGTTTCCTGATGTTCAGCAGGAACATCATGTGCTTCAGTTGATGCCCAGTTGTTACTTCTTAACCTCTTACTGTGCAAAACGAGAAAGAGCCTGGCTCCATCGTCTTTGCACCCTCGCTTCAAGTCTGTGTACATGGTGATAAGATGTCCCCTAAGCCTTCTTCTCCTTAGGGTGAACGCTCCCAGTTCTCTAAGACTTTCCTCATATGGGAGATGCTCATGTCCATTTACCATCTTCATGACTCTTCATTGGACTCTCTGAGGTATGTCCATGTCTCTCTTGTAGTGAGGATCCCAGACGTGGACCCAGAATTCCAGGTGTGGCCTCCTTAGTGCTAAGCAGAGGGCAAGGATCATCTCAACTGACCTGCTGGCAATACCTTCCCTAATGCAGCCAGAATACCATTAGCCTTGTTTGCACCATGGACACATTGCTGGCTCATGTTCAACTTGGTGTCCACCAGGACACCCAGGACATTCTCAACCAAGCTACTTTACAGCTGGGTGGCCTCCAGTCTGTACTAACATCTGGGATTGTTTCTCCCTAGGTGAAGGATTTGATTCTTCTCCTTTTTGAACTACACATGGTTGCTGTCAGCCCATTTTTACAGCCAGTCCAGAACCACTGGATGATAAGACAGCCATCTGGAGTATTTACCATTCCTTTCAGTTCTATGTCACTACTAGTTACTGGCCTCCAAAGAGATGTCCCGTGTCTGATCCCCACTCTCTTAGCATGATTGTTCAACCAATATTCAACCCACTTAATGGTAAATCAAGGTGAAAAAAAAATAAAGAAAAAAGAAAAATCTAAACACCAATCTAACCCATCAGTCTTTGTAACATCAAGGACAAAGAACTACAGTCCTTACTGGGTCAGATGGCCCATGGTGACATCACTGAGCAATGGGTTGTGAATGAATCAATCCATGTCAAACAATGTCATGTATTTTGATATTCTATTTCTGTGACAATCACTGAAATTCAGGTTCCACAGCAAATTATTCATACAGCCTTAGAGAAGAATACTTTTTTTTTGTTACAGTGGAGGCAGTGGTTACCCATTATTATTCTTTCAATGTCATATTGGTTTATGCAATCCCCCCTTCAAGCTCCTCATTCTTCTTCCCCAGTTCTCCAAAGCACACTTAAACAGGCTGAGTACACATAATCAAAGTCAGGTTTGAGACATGACCGTTCCTTTATTTATCTAAAGAAAAATACTTTCAAAACAACAACAACAAAATTACTAAAATAAAGTGTTGTGCAAATCCCGGTCCACTAGGTTAGGTAGGAAATGAGGTCAGGTAAGTATCAGCTAAATTTAAAAGAGCTAAACTTCTACTCCCAAATATTTATGAGCACTTCAGTGATAATTTCTGTCTGTGCAGAACAGGAGAAATAAGACAACAGGGCCATTTCTCCTATCCTGTGACAGCACTGCCAAGAGCAGCTGTCCAGGAGCTCTCGGAACAGGAGATCTGAGGGGGAAAAGCCCAAGCTCCACCCTCTTCCAGAGACGCCGCACTCAACTCCCCTGGACCATGCCACTGTCCCTTAGGCATCAAACAGGGACAGCAGGCCCCGGTCAGCCCCACATCAGAGTTGGTACCCAGTACTATGGGTACCTGCAGGGACAGATGGCCCATGGTGACTTCACTGAGTGATGGGCTGTGACCTCGCAGCCCTCACTGCTTATCTTGGGGTGCCAGCAGAGGCCAGTGGCGTCAGCCTAGCTTGTGGCTGGACTACTGCTGAGCGTGTGTGCAAGGTTTGAAGCATTGAGCAAGGATTTGGTGGAGCTGTGCTGTGGGGCCGACGGCAGCTGTTCTCAGTGCCCATCCCCACAGTCATTGCCCGTGTTTCCCTAGCCCTGCCTGGCTCAGGCAGCTGGGGCCCCGTGGGGCGTGCTCACAGCAGTGCAGGTGAGCTGTGCCCTGGGGCAGCCCGTGGGGGGCACAGGACGGCCCAGCCGTGGGGTTGGGGTTGTTTCTGCTGAGGTGCCAGTGGGGCATTGCCTCTGCTCATCCTGGCACAGTGTGTGTATTGGGGGAAAGTTCCCATGACAATGTTACCACATTGCCCGATTGAGGAATTTAAAAATATTGTTGCCAGCAGCTGGCTTCAAGGACAAGATCTACATGACTGCTAATCACAAGGGGGTTGTTTTCTTGCAGTTGTTTGTCTGAGTGCTTTTGACCAATAATCTTGTGTGAGACACTATCCAGCCCTATTAAATTTGCTATAAAAGTCAGGCTATTTGGGTAATAAAGGGGGAGCATGATCTGACCATACTGGTGTCTGTCATGTTTTCGGCTGTCCTTCCTGCAACACACATCTATCTATCTAATAGTTGTTTGACTTCTACAGATTTCAAGATCCAGTACATGTGTCTACATGCATGTAGTCAGCCCTGTCCAGTTCCGTGCTGCAAGAATAGAAGCATCAATGAATTAAAAAACTCATTTGGCACAGACAGCTATAGGTTTAGTGGTATTTTGCAAGCTGGATCGTGAATGACTACTAAGCATAAGACAGATTGATTCTGGCTTTATGCAGCGGGTCAGGTTTTGTACTGTTGTAGGTTTTGGGTTCACTATTCCGGTAATGTCATTAGTTGTCTATGTGTGGACAGAAAATGGTAGAAAGAATGTAGGAAGAAGTAACCAATAGTATCCAATGAATTTGATCTGTCAGGGTGTAGTGGGTTTACATGGCAAGGTTTTGGTAGCAGGGGGCCATAGGGGTGGTTTCTGTGAGAAGGATCTAGAAGCTGCCCCATGTTTGATAAGGGCCCCACTGCTGACCAGAGCCGAGCCAATAAGCGATGTTATTTTGCGTCTCTGTGAGAGCATATTTAAGACAGGGAAAAAAACGCTGTGACACACAGCAGCTGGGAGAGAGAGAGCAGTGAGGAACAGCCTTGCAGGCGCCAAGGTCAGTGAAGAAGGAGGGGGAGAGGTGCTCCAGGCGCCGGAGAGCAGAAGTCCCCTGCGGCCTGTGGTGAGGACCATGGTGAAGCAGGATGTCCCCCTGCAGCCCATGGAGTGCCACGGTGGAGCGGGGTTCCACGCTGCAGCCCGTGGAGGAGACCACGGTGGAGCAGGTGGACCTGCACCGACGGAGGCTGCCGCCTGTGGAAGACCCCTGCCGGAGCAGATTCCGGGCCGGACCTGTAGCCCATGGAGAGGAGACCATGCAGGAGCAGGTGACCTGGCAGGAGCTGCTGCCCGTGGGGGACCCAGGTTGGAGCAATTTTCTTCTGAGGGATGGACCCCGTGGTATGGACCCATATCTGGAGCAGCTCTGGGAGAGCTGCTGCCTGTGGGAAGCCCACGCTGGATCAGTTCATCAAGGACTGTATCCCGTGGGAGGGACCCCACAGCACAGGGGACGAGAGTGACCGAGAAGGAGCGGCAGAGAAGAAGTGCTGTAGACTGACCACAACCCCCATTCCCCCGTTCCCCTGCGCTGCTCTGGGGGAGGAGGTGGAAGAGGGTGGATGGGGGGGGGAAGGTGCTTTTGGTTTCTTTCCTTTGTTTCTCACTTCTCTAGCTTGTTAGTAATAAGCAATAAATCTTACTATCTCCTTATGCCGAGTCTGTTTTGCCCGTTACAATAATTACTGCATGATTTTCTTGTCCTTATCTCAGTCTTTGAGCCCTTTTCACATATTTTCTCCCCATTCCTCTTTGAGGAGGGGGAGTGAGAGAGCGGCTGTGGTGGAGCTCGGCTGCCCACTCGAGCAGAACCACGACACAGGGTGCTGAGTGTGAAACACACCCCGTGATTTGTATTTTACATTGTCACCTGGAGATAAAACAATAGAAGAGTAGGATGAGAAATTGACATTATGTACAAAACAGAGAAATGTTCTACTATCTAAATAAAACACAATTTCATAAGAGATACAGAAGGTAAGTTCTTAAATATGGTCACCAAACAGAACTGGACCGATGCTAAACTTTTAAATCTTCAAATTAAATGTAAGTATTACTTCTGAATGTGTGATTCTCTGCTCCATTTTTCCAGATTGTTTGTTTGTACAGGGACTACGCTTAGCCTTCCTTTAATTTTTTTTTTTTTTCTTTTTTCTTTTTTTTTTTTCTTAACTATACTTTTTCTGTTTGCTTTGAAAGGCTTTTTTCTTCTTGACATTATAAATTTTCATTCAGTTACAACAACGCTGAATTTAACATTTTAAAACTGCCGAGGAGTTGATTGTGGGCTATTTTGTTGATTGAAACATAATTTGTACATTCAGTTCCTTAAGTTACAGATATTTTTTCCAATATTGCATTTTTTTTTTCAATCTCAGAACTATTTTTTTCTTTTTCTGAAAACTGATTTTGCTTATTAGCAGTTTTCAAAATACAGAATTATTTAGCAAAAATTTTGTTTTGTTCTCAGATAAATGTATTGAAATCATTGTGACAAAAAACTCAAATCCCGATATACATATTGCAACTTTTGAACCATATCATTAAAGTGCCATTCTAAAAACTTGCATGTTCCCAGGGGAAAATCATAAATTCAGATGATGTTGGTATATGCTACATTAATTTTACTTCATTTACCAATATAGAGCCATCTCAGAACAGAAATTGGTAAACAGCATGCCAACTATCTTATAATGCCAGTCTAAGAGAAGTTGCCATTTTATAGAGAATAATTCAACTTCTTTGTTAAAAAGTGAGGCAGTTTCAAGTCTTCTTTGCATAACCTTCTGTGTAATTCATTACACTTAACCTTTTTCTATTTCCTTCTTTCTATACATATGAAATATATCAAAAGATTTTATATTAATAAAGTTTACAGGCAACTTGAGAAAAGTAAGAGCCATCCTTTGTATATTATATAGGTATCATGGGCTGTTTTCTTTACTACTTAGAATTTCTGAAGTTTGCAACAAATCTTTCCTCAAAAGCCAAAAGTGATTCTTCTGTTAAATTGTCCATTGAATAATGTGTGGAGAACACACATATTTTCACAGTGGTTATGATGAGAAACTAGTGTTTGATGACTGCTACTTCTTTTTCTGCTATGTCCTTGCTATAGACCTGTTGGCCTAAACCTCTGCAGCCACATAAATAAATAAATAAATAAATACATTGCCTATTGTGAAAAAGAAAAAAGTGAGGGGGGGAAATGTGTGTAATGCAGATACCTGAGGGTGACCTCGGTGAGTTGTCACAAGAAATGGAAATAGGAAGCTGTGTAAAAACTTGTCTCTGCTTGGGTGACCTACATGGTTTCTCAATCTGCTCATTTTTCAGCAAATTCACATATAGGAGGAACATGATGCCAGTAGAACTGAAGCATCTCATATTTAAACAAGCTCGTGTTGAGCTGGCCTCAAGATCTCTACACAGTGTTTTGTTGTGCAGTGTGCACTATCCCACTGGCAGCATGTGCCATACGATGACTGAAATCACAGAATCACACAAATTAATTCAGACCTTCAAGGGTTTAACCAGGAATAGGTTACCCTACTCCTTTCTATCTATAAGCATCCAGTTCTATACAGAAGAAATTCTAAAATTAAAAATAATGTTTAAAAGCCATTTTTCTTTTTCAAGTTAGATGTTTTGTTTGGTTTCATTAAACTGCAATTATTTATTATTTTTTTTAAAGCCCTGTACTACAAAGGAATTACTTGGAACAAATGCAGAAATCTCCTAAATGAAATAATTCAATGTACATGGCAAAGTAAAAATATTCCGCTTTTCTTTGTACTGCCTTTGTGTATTTAGTGTTCCTATGGCAGAGAAACAGGAATCATACTGAAAGCAGAGGAAAATCATAGAATCATAGAATATCCTGAGTTGGAAGGGAGCCACAATGATCAACAAAGTCCACCTCCTGTCTCCACACAGGGCCACCCAAAAATCAGACCCTATATGTGAGAGTGTTGTCCAAATGCTTTTTGAACTCTGGCAGCTCAGTGCTGTGCCAACTGCCCTGGGGAGCCTGTCCCAGTGCCCGACCACCCTCTGGGTGCAGAACTGTTGAAGGAAGAATGGCCGAAAACACGACAGACACCAGTACGGTCAGTTCATGCTTTCTCTTTATTACCCAAATATCATGATATTTATAGCAAATTTAACAGGGGTGGATAGTGTCTCACACAAGATTATTGGTCAAAAGCACTCAGACAAACAACTGCAAGAAAACAACCCCCTTGTGATTAGCAGTCATGTAGATCTCGTCCTTGAAGCCAGCTGCTGGCAACAATATTTTTTAAATTCCTCAATTGGATGTAGTGGGAACATTCTCATGGGAAGTTCTCATAGTCGTCCTGGTAGCTTGGTTCGCTCAGCTGAAGCAAGTCATGGCCTCCATGCTGTTTCAAAAATCCCTCAACAATTCCCCCTTTTTCTTTTTGAGCAAACCAAGCCCGATGTAACAGTTTTTCAAGTAACCCTTTAACCACATTTATTACAATACAACATGCAATGATGATTAACACCATAATAAACAGAATCCTTAATCCCTCTTTGACTAGTCCCAGTAACCATCTAGGCATCATTCCAAACAAATCAGTGAGCCATTGATTGAAAGGATTGATATCATATTTCTCATATCTTTTATCATATCTTTCTCATGTGCTCTTTCAGGAAAGTAATGGGTTTGTGAATTGACTCATTATGATCAGAAAGGTTCAAAGAGCACATTCCCTCAAAGTCCTCACACCCATGCCCTTGAGCCAAGAGCAAGAAGTCAATAGCAGCTCGATCCTGTAAGAGCACATATCGCAGACTATTTTGATCTGGTAACATCTCCTCAAGTACTTCCGTCATGGTGTTGGCTTGCTTTTCGTCCCAGCATACCAATTTTTCTAAATTATTAAGTGCGGCCGCAGATGGCACTCCTGGCACTAAACTTGCCAATGCCGCTTTAGCTGCAACACCAAGCAACTCAACATTATCATTGCAATCCGGTGCGAGCAATGCCTGTTTATGTCTGGTGACCTTACACAACTGTGACAAGCTAGGAACAATTATAGTGAGTTTACGTAAGTAACATGGACCTCCAATAGCATTTGCAGGGATACCTTGCCAGGCCCTATTCCCGCAAATCAGAAAAACATCAGGAGGTAAGGCCATAGCTGTACGATTGTTCCAAACACTGTACTTGTTACCCCTTGTCTCCGTGCCATAAGCCACTAAACCCTGCTTAGCAGTGTCATTGTAATCACAGGTGTTATGGCCCTTTCCAAGTTCCTGTAGCAGGATCTCGGTAATTCATTCTTATTTGTGGTAACACATTTGGTGCTGCCCTATTTATTTTTTGAAAATGAATACTTGCAGGAAGGTCTTCTCGGTCACTAGTCAAACATAAGTGATTCAAGACAACCAATGCCTCGGATAATCGCTCATCGATGTCCTTGATTTCTTTTAATCTCGCTAATTGTTCCTTTAAAACTTGGTGTGATCGTTTGACCATCGCTTGGCCCGTGGGAGAACATAGAACGCCTGTGATATGCTTTACTCCCCACATTTTCATAAATTTTCTAACCTTTTTCCTAACATACGCTGGACCATTGTCCATCTTTATCTGCTTTGGAACTCCCATAACAGCAAGACACACCGTCAGATGTTTACCCACATGGAGTGCTTTTTCTCCCCCCTGCGCCGTTGCCTGTATGAATCTTGAAAAAGTATCAATACTCACATGCATATGTCTTTTAGTACCGAATTCCAGTACATGTGTTACATCCATTTGCAATACCTCAAGTGCCTTAACACCCCATGGATTAATACCTAAACCTAACCCTGGTCCATGATGACTACAAGAAGGGCACGCTCTTACTATTCCTTTCACCTCTGTCCAAGTAAATCCAAGCATTCTTCAAAGACCCTTTGCATTCTGATGGAACATTTTGTGCAACACTTGTGCACGTGCAAAATCACTCTCAGGCCCCTCTGTGACAATACTCACCAACTTGTCTGCTTGTGAATTACCTTCTGCTAACCCAATCGAGAACTGATGACTACATATATGGATAACATAGTAAGGTGCAGTTCTCCCCTGAATGGCATCTCGCAGCTGCAGAAATAATGACAACTATCTGACCCTCTTAGTTTGCCATATCAAGGCATCCTCTCTCCGGCTTACCACGTTGACAACAGAGAGTCCGAGACTAAATTAATCGGCTCATGCATCCAGCACTGACAAGCCCAAACAACTGCAGACAATGCCAATGTTTGTAATGAATCCCCTGTCTCCCCTGGAATTATGTATTTCTCCCAACTTCTGTTCTTGTACCACACACACACAGCTTTCTTACTTGCTGCACCTGCATCAGTGTATACAGTGCGACCCACCACTGGTCAGGATGAAAGCCATGGTACTGCCTGTCATTTATATGATCTTATAACTTGCCAGAGAGGCCTCTTTGGAGTTTGGGAATGTACCAATCCCAGGTAACCTAACACAGCTTCTTGTAGTGGTATGGACTGCTGTAAACACCATTCCAAATGATCCTGAGTCATCAGCAGACTAATATCTCCTGGTTCCTGCCCACTGATCTCAATACTCCGAGAGCAACCCTCACGTACTAACTCTGCGATAGCTTCTGCACGCGTTTGAACACTCATTTTTGGCTGAATCTGTAGGAAAATCCATTCCAGAACTCGAAAATGCTGCCCTATCTTACTACCCTTGCTATCTACTGTTTCACTTATGCCATTCCTATTACCTGCGCTGTTAATGTCAGTGGCATCCTCCTGATGCCGTTTCTGTCTTTGTCGCCCCTTACTCTCCCCCTTTTCTTTTTGCCACTGACCAAGCAGCGCAAATGGATGAGACATGACTGCTAATTAGGAAGGAGAGTGCAACTTCTGCTATACGTCTGCAAGCAGCGCCAGCTGCAACCTTAGAAGCTATTTGTGAAAGAGCCTGCTGGTGGTCATTTGTTAGTGTAATCTGCTGCTCTGTGCTCCTGCCCCACAATAAAGGTAGTAATATAGCTAAGACGTCATTAGTAATCCCTAAAATGTGGCGACCCCACTGAATATTATCCAGGAACATTTGTACATCTGTCAAAGTATGTAACACTGTAGTTATATCAACTTTCTGTGGACAAATAGTAGTCTGATATTTCCCATCCCAAGTATAGCCATGGCTGTTTCTGTTGAACCTTCTCTGGGGCTATCTTCAACCCTTTTGCTTCCAATGTATCCTGAATAAACTTTAAATCTGAATCCTGGAAGCATTCTGGCCTACCAAACCGAATCTTATCCCTATAATGGTAAATAATTACGTCACACCACGCTGTCCAAATTGGTTGTAATGCCCAGGCCACATATAACTGACACAATGTAGGGGAATTCTTCATACACTTTGGAAGCACTAGCCATTCATAGCGCTTTGCTGGGGCCTGTTTGTTAATGGAGGGTACCGTAAAAGCAAATCTCTGACAGTCCTTTACAGCCTGTGCCACCACAGCTGGTTGCCAGGACTGATCAGCTCTCTGTACCCTTTCCAACATGTCCTCTACCGGTGTGGTTCTCAGCAGTGTAACTAAGATGTTTTGAGTTTTTGGGTTTGCATCTTCAAATGGAAGCATTTTAAACACACTGCTTTTAGACTCCGCTGTTAGATCAAGATGATCAGGAATTGCTGCCCACAACCGATCGATAAATTAGGCATATGTTTCCCCAGGGGCCTGTTCTACTGATGCGAAGGGACGTGCTTTCTTTTCCCCTGGGAGACTAAGAAGAACCCTCAGTGCAAGCTGAGCAGCTGTTTGGTGAATAATCGCAGGGAACTGCAACTGAATCTGGGTATTGAGATAAGGACTTGTTCCCTTTAACATCTCTGCAGTAATCCCATACAGAGGGTCCCCCGGTTGACGCAGTTGACCTGCTTCCCCCTGTGGTAACTGCAGCCATTCCCTTTCAATCAATAACAGTGGGGAAGGAGTTAACAATAAGCATGCCAAGTTTCGACAGTCAAGTGGACACATTGGTTTTGCCTGAAATATCCATTGAATTATCTATCGAGCTGCCTGGGATTGTAATCCATAGTCCAAAACCATTTTTTGAGCTTATTGTAGAAGCTTGCAGTCATGTGGCTGCCGCAACCCGGTGCCTTGCACCGAGTCGATAATAATAGGGCAGGCCAAGGATGTAGCATGCCTATGCCCCTCTATGAAAGCATCACGTATAACATCGGAGCACCTGTCCCTCCTTGGAGAGATGGAACCTGCTGTAACAGCCGATGTTGACACAGCCAGGGGTGGCCCAGCAGTCTGGAGGGTGCCCTCAAGCATGGTCATTATTTCTCCTGAGGAAGTGGAATCCAGGTGGTGGGAATGGAACCTGGCACTCAGATCATCAGAGGAGCCGGCTCCGTCCAAAGACACTTGTTGCATGGTGCTCACAATGCAATGGTTTCCCTCTAGTGAAGACCGGAAATTCAAATGCTCAGCTGGAGGGTCCAAAGACACAGGATCAGAGCACCCTAACCTGTGTTCAGAGCTTATGGTTGAAAATATGTCTTTCTCTGCAGAGAGATTCCAGCTTGATGGGTCAGACATGAGCTTCAGTGTGTTCTGAGAAAGCAGAGATAGGGCAGGCCAAGGATGTAGCATGCCAATGTCCTTCTATGATGGCATGGCGTATGACATCGGAGCACCTGTCCCTCCTTGGTGCCGACGCTGTTGTAGCGACAGATAATGAGGGAGTTGGCTCCGGTGGGGCAGACGAGAGAGGAATCTCCTCTGAATCCGTAATTTTTAAGTTCCCCAATTTCTCTAGCAGTTCTTGGAACAGCTCCTCCACTGAAGGTGGATTTTTGTAAGCTGCTGCTGCACCTGTCATTGGCGAAGCATCGCGAGTGGATTTATTGCTGCCTGGCAGCGGCACAGATGCTGGCAGCACAGCTGCATCAAGATTTTCTGGTGCAGGGGGTGGGGAGAGCAGCCCCCACTCCCCATCAGCACTCTGCTTTGATAGTCCCTTAGTTATTTCTGCCGCTGATTGATTTATTGGAGAGGTCATACCCCAAACCGGGATGGGTGTAGGAACCGACAAAAAGAATCGTGCCAGCCACGTTCCTGAGGTCTCAGGTTTTTTACTCGGCGTTCTGTCAGTCCCAGATGGTACTGACAAAGCTTGCGCCGGCACCATCGGCAGCTGCTGTTTGGTTTTCATACCGCACAGCGCATTAATCACTGTGCGCCATGTCCCACTTACATCTTTATCCAGCTTTCCACTTGAGATGGCTTTATCCCATAAACAATCTGCTACGTGCCGCCACTCATCTGGGCTAAACATTAGAGGGATTTCCTTCAGACAACCCTCCTTCTGAGCCCAGTGCTCCAAGGATTTGATCTTTTTTACCTTGCAAGATGCACCTGTCTTAGAGAGAATACTAGAGAGAAGCTGGATAGCTGCTTCCTCCTCCATGCTTACGTCGGACGAGCTGCAGGGTCGTGATCTCCACCCCACTGCTGTGTGCCAAATCGCCTCACAGCAACGCTCATCTGCCGACTTCACTGACACCTCCGATCTCCCATAGAACTCAGCCCTGGATGTCCCACGTCTCTCCACGTCACTACTCCGCATCTCACTGTGACAGTATTCCGCGTCTCACCATGACACTACTCCACGTCTCACCGCGACACTACTCCATGTCTCACCGCGTCTGTCCCCATCTATCCGGGTCTGTGCTCCGAGTCTCTCTGCGTCCTGCGTGTTACCGCATCTCTGTTCCTAGTCTCTCTGCGTCTCTCCGAGGCTCTCTGTGTCTCTCCAAGTCTCTCCACGTTCCGTGTCTCTCCGCATCTCTCTGCGTCCCGCGTCTCTATGGGTCTCTCTGCGTCTCAGGTCTCTCCGCGTCTCTCCGTGTCTCGTGTCTCTCTGTGCCTCTCCGCGTCTCACCGGGTCTCACCGTGTTCGGGCACCATTTGTTGCAGGAAGGACAGACGAAAACATGACAGACACCAGTATGGTCAGGTCATGCTCTCCCTTTATTACCCGAATAGCCTGCAGGGACAGCTGCAGCAAGTCATGGCCTCCTTGCTGTTTCAAAGATCCCTCAACAGCCTCTGGAGGCAACTCCTGGCAGCTGCGAAAGAAAGGTATGCCCATATTGAAGATATTGTATATCGAGTAGGCAAGTGGGCCACTATGGAGAAAGGTCTCCAGCATCTGCGGGAATTATCTGTGCTGGAGATGATTTATAGTGTTTTGGATAATGCCCAGACACATCAAGATCCCGATGAAGTCCAGTGCACAACATCCATGGGGCGTACGTTTGCGCGGAGTACACCATCAGCACATGCCAGTACGCTGGCAGTAATTCAGTGGGATGAGGGGATGGGACCAACAGTGTATAATCTGTCCTGCCAGCTTCAAAAATATGAAGACAATCTCTCCGCTCCACTACAGTCCTGTGTCTCAGCTGTGGAGAAACTGTCTGAAAGACTTGACCAGCTCGTGGAACGAGCATATCCGTCCTCATCCAGATGGAGTGATATTTCAGACATTAAGAATTAGCACTTTCCTGCTTGAGAGTACCCAAGACACACACCACGTGGCACCTTGTGGTTTTATCTGCGTGACCATGGGGAAGATATGAGGAAATGGGATGGTGTACCTACTTCAACCCTAGCTGCTCGGGTACGTGAACTGAAAGGAAATACAGCAGCAAGAAGAGGGGCTCCTAAGAAAAATGCTGCTCCAGTTTCTATTGGGCAGTACCCCAGAGGCAGTAGAAGAGCTGATGTTATTCTTGACCCTGATGAAGGGACCTCTGCTTCTCATTTGCAAGAATTAAGTGTCAGACGCTCCAACCAGGACTAGAGGGGCCCTGCCTCTGGCCAGGTAGAGGAGAGGGATGACCGGATTTATTGGACTGTGTGGATGTGATGGCCTGGCACATTGGAACCAAAAGAATACAATGCTCTAGTGGACACTGGCACACAATGTACCTTAATGCCATCAGGCTGCCAGGGGACAGAACTCATCTGTATCTCTGGAGTGACAGGGGGATCCCAACAACTAACTGTACTGGAAGCTGAAGTAAGTCTAACTGGGAATGAGTGGCAAAAGCACCCCATCGTGACTGGCCCAGAGGCTCTACGTATCCTTGGCATAGACTACCTCAAGAGAGGGTACTTCAAGGATTCAAAAGGGTACCGGTGGGCTTTTGGCATAGCTGCTTTGAGCACAGAGATTAGGCAGCTGTCTACCCTGCCTGGCCTTTCAGTAGGCCCTTCCATTGTAGGATTCCTGAAGGCTGAAGAACAACAGGTACCAAATGCTACTACAGTGGTGCACCAACGGCAATATCGCAGCAACCGAGACTCCCTGATTCCCATCCATGAGTTGGTTCACCGACTGGAGAGTCAGGGAGTAATCAGCAAGACTCGCTCACCCTTTAATAGTCCTATATGGCCAGTGTGAAAGTCTGATGGCGATTGGAGGCTAACAGTGGACTATCGAGGCCTGAATGAAGTCACGCCACCATTGAGTGCTGCAGTGCCGGACATGCTAGAACTTCAGTACAAACTAGAGTCAATAGCAGCCAAGTAGTATGCCACAATTGATATTGCTAATGCATTTTTCTCCATCCCTTTGCAGCAGCATGCAGGCCACAGTTTGCTTTCACTTGGAGAGGCATCCAATACACCTGGAATCGGCTGCCCCAGGGGTGGAAACACAGCCCTACCATTTGCCATGGACTGATCCAGTCTGCACTGGAGCAAGGGGGAGCTCCTGAGCACCTGCAGTACATTGACGACATCCTCGTGTGGGGCAACACAGCAGAAAAAGTTTTTGAGAAAGGGAAGAAAGTAATCCAAATTCTCCTGAAAGCTGGTTTTGCCATTAAACAGAGCAAGGTCAAGGGGCCTACACAGGAAATCCAGTTCTTGGGGGTAAAATGGCAGGGTGGACGTCGTCATATTCCAATGGATGTGATCAATAAAATAACAGCAATGTCTCCGCCAACTAGCAAAAAAGAAACACAGGCTTTCCTAGGCCTCGTGGGATTCTGGAGAATGCATGTGCCAGGCTATAGTCAGCTTGGGAGTCCTTCGAGTGACTTGAAAAAGAAACTATTTTGAGTGGGGCCCTGAGCAACAACAGGCCTTTGAACAAATCAAACAAGACATAGCTCGTGCAGTAGCCCTTGGGCCTGTCTGTACCGGACCAGCTGTGCAAAATATACTTTACACTGCAGCTGGGGAGAATGGCCTCACCTGGAGCCTCTGGCAGAAAACCCCAGAAGAAACTTGAGGTCGACCTCTGGGCTTCTGGAGTTGGGGCTATCGAGGATCAGAAGCCAATTACACCCCAACTGAAAAAGAGATACTCAAAGCATATGAGGGCGTTCGAGCTGCTTCAGAAGTTGTGGGTGCAGAAGCACAGCTCCTCTTGGCCCCACAGCTACCTGTGTTACATTGGATGTTCAAAGAGAAAATTCCCACTACACACCATGCAACTGATGCTATGTGGAGTAAGTGGATAGCGTTAATTACACAGCGGGCTCGAATGGGAAAACCCAATCACCCAGAAATCCTGGAAGAGATTATGGACTGGCTGGAAGGCAGAGATTTCGGAGTGCCAACAGAAGAGGTAACCCATGCTGAAGAGGCACCACCATACAATGAGTTGCCAGAAGACAGAAAGCAGTATGCGTTGTTTACTGCTGGATCCTGCTGTGTGGTAGGGAGCCATCAGAAATGTAAAGCTGCTGTGTGGAGTCCCACACACTGTTGTGGAGGCCATGGAAGGGGAAGGCAAGTCGAGTCAGTATGCAGAAGTGTTGAGGGATTTCTTGAAACAGCAAAAATCCCATGGCTTGCTGTAGCTGAGCAAACCAAGCTACCAGGGCAACTATGAGAAGTTCCCATGACAGTGTTCCCACATCGCCCAATTGAGGAATTCAGGAAAATATTGTTACCAGTAGCTGGCCTCAAGGACAAGGTCTATGTGACTGCTAATCACAAGGGGGTTGTTTTCTTGCAGGTGGGGTTGTTTTCTTGCAGTTGTTTGTCTGAGTGCTTTTGACCAATAATCGTGTGAAACACTGTCCACCCCTGTTAAGTTCTCTATAAAAGTTAGGCTATTCGGGCAATAAATTGGAGCATGATCTGACCATACTGGTGTCTGTCGTGCTTTCGGCCGTGCTTCCTGCAACATATGGCGCCCGAACAGGGACCCCTGAACAGGACCCGAACAGGACATCGCAGCGGCGCCGGGACAAACATCGCAGCGCAGCGGGACACTAGTGGCGCCGGCACATCAGAACGCAGGGGGACCAGGAAACCAGCGGCGTCGGGACCAGCGGCGCCGGGGACCAGCGGCGCCGCGACCTCGCCGCGCCGCCGGGACATCGGAGCGCCCATCCAACCGGCGCTGGAGCAGACCAGACACCGGCCCGGAAACACTGTACACAGGCCTCACGGTGAGACGCGGTACTCCCGGTGAGAGATGTGGGACACGGAAAACGGAATCGCGGTGAGACGCGGAATCGCGGTGGGACGCGGGAAACGGAATCGCGGTGGGACATGGAATCGCGGTGAGACCCGGGAAACGGAATCGCGGTGGGACGCGGAAAACGGAATCGCGGTGGGACGCGGAATCGCGGAGGGACGCGGAATCGCGGTGAGACGCGGGAAACGGAATCGCGGAGGGACGCGGAAAACGGAATCGCGGAGGGACGCGGAATCGCGGTGGGACGCGGGAAATGGAATCGCGGTGGGACGCGGAATCGCGGAGAGACGCGAAATCGCGGTGAGACGCGGGAAACGGAATCGCGGTGGGACGCGGAATCGCGGTGGGACGCGGAAAAAGGAATCGCGGTGGGATGCGGAATCGCGGGGGGACGCGGAAAAGGGAATCGCGGAGAGACGCGGAATCGCGGAGGGACGCGGAAAAAGGAATCGCGGTGAGACGCGGAATTGCGGGGGGACGCGGAATCGCGGGGGGACGCGGAAAAGGGAATCGCGGAGAGACGCGGAATCGCGGGGGGACGCGGAAAAAGGAATCGCGGAGAGACGCGGGAAATTTGAAGTAATCGCATGAAATTGAAGTAATCGCGGTGCGATATGGGACATCCGAGATCGAGTTGCTATGGGAGACCAGAGGCGTCAGTGGACAACGGCAGCCGACCCTCACCGTGTGGCGAGTCGGCACAGAGCAGAGGGACGGACATCAGGACCCTGCAGCCTGCCTGACGGAACCATGGATGCAGCGGCGGCTGTACTGCTTCTCTCTGGCATTCTTTTTATAAGAAGTTTATCTTGCAATGCAAAAAAGACTATTCGTCCCCAGATCGGTGTTATAACTATGTTTCTGGATAAGATTCCGTGGGGTTGCCACATTCTACAGATTACTAGTGACAATTTAGCTCTATTGCGGGGCAGGAGTGCAGAGACGCAGATTACACTGCCAAATGACCATCGGCAGGCTTGTTCACAAACAGCTTCTAGGGTTGCAGCTGGCACGGCCTGCAGCCGTAAAGCAGACGTTACACTCTCTTTCCTAACTAGTAATCATGTGTCTCATCCATTTGTGGTGAATGGTCAGTGGCAAAAGGAAAAGGGGGAGAGTAAGGGGCGGCAAAGACAGAAATGGTACCAGGAGGATGCCACTGACACTAACAGCACGGGTAATAGGAGTAGTATAAGTGACACAGGTGCGGAGCGGTGGCAGGCGCTGCTGCTCTGTGGGGCGCTCTGCCTGCTGCTCGCCCTCACCTGCCTGTGCACTGCCGCCGACAGTGCTAGAGTAAAATGTGAAGACTGCTCAGATGGCAGTGATGAGAGTGCTTGTGTGAAGAAGACGTGTGATGAACCTGACTTTGTCTGCAACAGTGGTCAGTGTGTGCCAAATAGATGGCCGTGTGATGGGGATCCGGACTGTGAAAATGGGTCTGATGAGAGTGCTGATCTGTGTCATATGAGAACATGTCGGGTAAATGAAATCAGCTGTGGTCCTCAGTCAACCCAGTGTATCCCAGTGTCCTGGAAATGTGATGGTGAAAAGGACTGTGACAGTGGAGAAGATGAAGAGAATTGTGGCATTGTGACTTGTAGTGCAGCAGAATTCACATGCAGTAGTGGGCCATGTATTTCCAAAAGCTTTGTCTGCAATGTTCAAGATGACTGCAGTGATGGTAGCAATGAGCTGGAGTGTGCACCTCCTACCTGTGGTGTTCATGAGTTTCAGTGCAAGAGTTCTACCTGCATCCCTATCAGCTGGGTGTGTGATGATGCTGCTGACTGCTCCGACCACTCAGATGAATCTTTGGAGCAGTGTGGCCGCCTGCCTGCACCTCCAGTGAAGTGTTCTACGAGTGAGGTGCAGTGCGGCTCAGGTGAATGTATCCACAAGAAGTGGCGATGTGATGGAGATCCTGATTGCAAGGATGGAAGTGATGAAATTAACTGCCTTTCTCAGACCTGCAGGCCAGACCAGTTCAGATGTGAAGATGGGAACTGTGTCCATGGGAGTAGGCAGTGCAGTGGTGTGAGAGACTGTCTGGATGGCACTGATGAAGCAAACTGTAACAATGTTATTCAGTGCTCTGGACCTGGCAAATTCAAGTGCAGAAGTGGAGAATGCATAGATATCAATAAAGTGTGTAACCAGCAGAGAGACTGCAAGGACTGGGGTGATGAGCCCCTGGAGGAATGCAACATAAAGGAATGTGACTGTCCAGCTGGGTTTGAGTTTGTAGACAAGAGAAACTGTGGAGACATTGATGAATGTCAAAACCCTGGTATCTGTAGTCAAATATGTATCAACCTGAAAGGTGGCTACAAAAGTGAACGTAGCCGTGGATATCAGATGATTCCTGCTACAGGAACCTGGAAAAGGCCATACCGGTACAAAAACACAAATAACACCTGTGATTACAATGACGCTGCTAAGCAGGACTTAGGGGTTTATAGCATGGAGACAAGGGGTAACAAGTACAGTGTTTGGAACAATTGTACAGCTTTGGCCTTACCTCCTGATGTGCTTCTGATTTGTGGGGATGGGGCCTGGCAAGGTATCCCTGCAAATGCTATCAGATGTCCATGTTACTTAGATAAACTCATTGTATTTGCTCCTAGCTTGTTACAGTTGCGTGAGATGACCAGACATAAATGGACATTGCTTGCATCGGATTGCAATGATAATGTTGAATTGTGTGGGGTTGCAGCTAGAGCGGCATTAGCAATGTCAGTGCCTGGAGTGGCATCTGCGGCCGCACGTAACAACTTAGAAAAACTGGTATGCTGGGCCGAGAGGCAAGCCTATACCACGACAGAGATACTTGAGGAGATGTTACCAGATCAAAATAGTCTGCGACATCTGCTTTTACAGGATCAAGCTGCTATTGACATCTTGCTTTTGGCTCAAAGGAATGGGTGTGAGGACTTTAAGGGAATGTACTGTTTAAACCTTTCTGATCATAATGAGTCAATTCACAAATCCATTACTTTCCTGAAAGAGCACATGAGAAAGATTCAATATGGTATCAATCCTTTCAATCAATGGTTCACTGACTTGTTTGAAACAAAGTGTAGATGGTTGCTGGGTTTAATCACAAGGGGATTAAGGATTTGGTTTATGGTGGTGGTAATCATCGTTGTGTGTTGTAAGTATAGCTAAAGAGTTACTTGTAAAACTGCTGTGTCGGGCTTGGTTTGCTCAAAAGAAGAAGGGTGAATTGTTGAGGGATTTCTTGAAACAGCAAAAATCCCATGGCTTGCTGTAGCTGAGCAAACCAAGCTACCAGGGCAACTATGAGAAGTTCCCATGACAGTGTTCCCACATCGCCCAATTGAGGAATTCAGGAAAATATTGTTACCAGTAGCTGGCCTCAAGGACAAGGTCTATGTGACTGCTAATCACAAGGGGGTTGTTTTCTTGCAGGTGGGGTTGTTTTCTTGCAGTTGTTTGTCTGAGTGCTTTTGACCAATAATCGTGTGAAACACTGTCCACCCCTGTTAAGTTCTCTATAAAAGTTAGGCTATTCGGGCAATAAATTGGAGCATGATCTGACTCTACTGGTGTCTGTCGTGCTTTCAGCCGTGCTTCCTGCAACACAGAAGTAAAAGCCATACAACTAGCCCTAGACATCGCCGAAAGAGAAAAATGGCCAGCATTGTATCTTTACACTGACTCATGGATGGTGGCAAATGCTCTGTGGGGGTGGCTGCAGCAATAGAAACAGAGCAACTGGCAGCGCAGAGGTAAGCCTATCTGGGCTGCTACCCTGTGGCAAGATATTGCTGCTGGGGTAGAAAACCTGGCTGTAAAAGTACGTCATGTAGATGCCCACATGCCCAAGAGTCGCGCTACTGAAGAACATCAGAACAATGAAGAAGTGAATCGAGCTTCGAAAATTGAAGTGGCTCAGGTGGACCTAGACTGGGAACATAAGGGTGAGCTCTTTGTAGCTCGTGAAACATCAGGACATCTGGGGAGGGATGCTGTCGTGGTTTAACCCAGCCGGCAGCTAAACACCATACAGCCGTTCTAACTGAAACCAGGACAGATGCCACTTACAGATAAGCTCGTGATCGAGGGGTGGACTTGACCATTGAGGCCATCACACAGGTTACCCATGAGTGTGAGACCTGTGCTGCAATCAAGAAAGCCATGAAGGTAAAATCTCCCTGGAACAGGGGGAGACGGCTAGGGTTTCAATATGGTGAGGCCTGGCAAATTGACTACCACTCACTACCAATTGACCACTCCCAAAAAACCTGCCTAGGTAAACGGTACATACTCACCATGGTAGAAGCAACTACTGGGTGGCTGGAAACATACCCCGTAAACCACGCCATGGCCTGAAACACTATCTTGGGCCTGGAAAGGCAGGTATTGTGGCGTCATGGTACACCAGAGAGAATTGAGTTTGACAATGGGAGTCATTTCCGAAACAATCTTGTTACCTCCTGGGCAAAGAGGCATGGTATTGAGTGGGTGTACCACATCCCTTATCACCCACAAGCCTCTGGGAAGGTTGAGAGGTACAATGGGCTGTTAAAGACTATGTTACGAGCATTGGGTGCTGGGACATGGAAACAATGGGACATAAATCTACCAGAAGCCACTTGGCTAGTTAACAATAGGGGGTCTGACAGCCGTGCTGGTCCTGCCGAAACAAAACCCCTACACACTGTGAAAGGAGCTAAAGTTCCCGTAGTGCATATAGGAAGGTGGATGGGGAAGGTGGTGTGGGTTGCTCCTGCCTCGGGAAAAGACAAACCCACTCGTGGGATTGTCTTCACCCAAGGACCGGGGTATACCTGGTGGGTCATGCAAAAGAATGGGGATATCAAGTGTGTGCCTCAAGGAGATTTGACATTGAGAGAAAACTAATCTGTAATCTAAGTTATGTGTTGTAGGAAGACGCTGCAGGACCAACAACAGGTCAACTTTGCAAGGAGCCGGGCAGTGCAACAAGGACTTGAGCTAAGCTGGTGCTGGTGTCCAGACATCCAACTCCACCTGCCTTGAGTGGCCACTTTGGCAGATGAAGACCTAATCATCAACAGTTCTTATGAACATTTTCCAAGAAAGACCTATGGAATGAAAAAAATACACCTGCCTATTAATCCTATTCTGTTAAATCCTTGTCCTGTTAAAGGACAAGGAATAATGATGAGAATGCTTGTATGCTAAAGTATGGGGATCTGAGTGTGACACAAATGTTATGGAATAAGGGGTGGAGGTTGTACTGGGTCTGGCTGGAATGTTAACATTCCCGGCAGTAGCCCATACAGTGCTGTACCCTGCACTTGTAGCTGGAACAGCAGTGGTATCACACCAGTGTTGTGTCTACTGCTGAGCAGTGCTGGCACAGCATCGGGCCTCTCTCTAACCTTCCTAGGGGGTGGGCAAAAAGTGAGAAGAGAAACATCACCAGGGCAGCTGACCTAAACCAATCAAAGGGATATTCCATACCATGTGATGTCACACTCAGCAATAAAAGGTGGAAACAGGAAGAAGAGGGGAGGGGTGGGCTCTCATTGTGAAAATGTCGGTCCTCCTCCCGAACACCGGCTACATGCGTTGAGGCCCTGCTTCAAGGACGTGGTCAATCATCGCTCATTTGTGGGAAGTAGAGAGTAATTTCTTTCCTCTGCACTTCCACATAGCCTTTAGTTGTTTTATTTGTTT
The DNA here is from genome assembly GCF_964211825.1 of Aythya ferina. Taxonomy (NCBI): domain Eukaryota; kingdom Metazoa; phylum Chordata; class Aves; order Anseriformes; family Anatidae; genus Aythya; species Aythya ferina. Next base: position 14,976,656 of record NC_140313.1, read on the forward strand.
CTTTTCCTCCCTTTTTTTTTTTCCCTTTTCCCCTTTCCCTTTTTATTTCCCTTTAGTTAAATTGTTTAGTTCATAATAATCTTTCTTTAATTATTATTATTATTTCCCTTTAATTAAATTATCCTTATCTCAACCCGTGAGTTGTTCTTTCCTTTACTTCTCCCCCTCCTCATCTAAAGAGGGGGAGTGAGAGAGCGGTTGTGGTGTTAAGCTGCCCAGCACGGTAAAACCACCACACCATATTGGGGTGAGTCATGACTTCAGCCGGTCTTCCTGCAACATGTAACCTCTTCTCAAATCCTCAGCCACTTCTGTGGAGAGCCTGCCACGGCACCTGCAAAGCAAGATGGCTACCCTTCACAGTCACCTTGTGCTACTTGGCCATTCTGCTCCAACCCAGCTCGCGACCAGCCCTTCCTTCTTGTGCTGCTCTTCAGAGTGCAGCTTGGCCCCTCTGAGCCTGTGTGAGACACCTGCAAAAGAAAAAGAAAAGCATAGGCCGAGGCAGCATCCAAAGCCACAGCACAGCTAGGACAGTTACTCTCATCTGCTCCCTCACCTCTGCCCCCTCACCTGCCCTCGACGCAGATGTGTCCATCTGCTCTCTTAGGCCAGCTACAACACCTCTGAAATATAAACAGGATTTTTACTGCATTTTGTGTAGTTAAGTAACTGCAGTGACAACTGCACCCCTAAATTAACTGCTACATCTGTTTATCGCTCACCTTGCCAAAAGCAGCTCTGGTCGTGAAGTCCCGTGGTGTACACTGCATTTCAGCTTTAACAAATGAAAACAGTCAGAAGATAATCATTCAGCTGCCAGCATTAGCACCCATCCCTCAACAACACGAGGGACCCCATTTCTAATTTTATCATTTCAAAACAGCAGCCCCCTTGCCTCAGCACCTCAGAAGTAGATCAAGCCAGTCACCGAGTTGCCTACCGAGTTGCTGGACAGTTACAGAAGGAGCTCTTTCCTGTGACCGGTTCCTCCTAAGGTTTACACTCCACTGGGGAGGGGAAAGAAATAAAAATAAAAGTTTCAGAACCCCATATCTATAAGCTTTCAAGATTCAACAGACCTCCTCCAGCACACTGTTCAAGCACTATGCAAACAGCTGCCTGCAAGCAGCTCGAGTCTCCCCCTCCACATCTGCAAACACCACAGAGATGACTCTGTGCCAGCTGCCCTTCAGTACGTGCACAAAGGCAGACCGGATGTCTTTGCCAAAATAGTCCGGACAATGTATTAGTATGGACTGCCACGTTAGCTATCGTCACTAACTGCCAGGCAGGACAGCTCCAGACCAAACACACACAGGGACGCTACAAACATTACCAACAAGACACAGAACACAAGGCGCAAGAAGAAACGACTCCCAGAGCGAAGCCCTATGGCAACAGCAAGTCAGAACAGGTGCTCTGCAGCAGACCCAAGGAGAGACTCAAATGTCACAACATGCAACTGGAAGCAACTGCCAGAACTGGGATGATGGAGGCATAAAAAGCCTGCCTTTAAGACAAGAGACCAGAAGGATGGGGAGTGCAGACCCCTTAAGAAAACACTTAGGAAATGAATTCCCAAGCAAGAGCTCCTGATGCGACCCAGATGACTTCTGCAAGAGTGAGGATGGAAACAGATGCGATCTGAAACCGAATATGATGCACAAGACGGGAAACAGATCTGCACTTTAAGCAGCGACTGCAAGACAAGAAGTGCTCAGATCAGACCCACGATGACAAAACAAGCATTTAGGACCTTTGGTGTGGCTACCAAGTTGCCTGTCTAGTCAGTCCAGTGCAAAAAGCAAGGAGGATATCAAGACCTGAGGAGAGCATAACTTAGAACACACGCTGCAGAAGCAACACTACAAGACAGACGAACAGAAGGGAACTGTCCTGCCTGGCCCACGCACTCACACTACAAAATACCCCCTGCTCCTTCTATTAGCCTGGTGACCCAGCCTCAAGCAGCCTGAAGGTGACCCAGCCTGAACCGCCCTCACAGTGGCACCAAGTACATTTGATGGCAAGGTACAATAGCATCAAGCTTGTGCAGGAAAATCAGATGGTGCTACTGTCTACTTCCTGAGTTTATGATGATGTGATTTCAGAACAGTTTTAATTTGGTCTCATGGCTGAGTACCTCATCTCGTGAACAGGGTGCACTTACACTCCGTGCTTCAGTTTCATCAAGAGTAGATACAGTTTGAGTGCTCCAAGACCTCTGTTACAGAAATCAAACCTTTCTGGCTGAAGGTCATAGGAATGTTCACTTCCAAACGTATCCAACCTAAGAGCTACTGTAGCCATTCCTCTTTCTTTCCCCAGAACAGTCCATTAAGATCCCTTTGATCATCATATCTCTTATTCCACTACATAAGGAGAACAGTTAAACTGGGTGTCCTGACTTTGCCTGGGATAGAGTTCATTTTCCTCCTAGTAGCTAGTATAGTGCTGTTTTTTGGATTTAGAATGAGAATAATAGTGATAACATTCTGATATTTACTTGTTTCTGAGCTGTGCTTACACAGAGCCAAGGCCTTCTCAGCTTCTCACGCTGCCCTGTCTGTATGGAGGATGGGGGTGCACGAGGAGCTGGGAGGGTACAGAAACAGGACAGTTGACCGAAAATGGCCAAAGGGATGTCCCATACAATGTGTCATGTTGTACAATAAAAATGGGGGAGTTGGCCAGGAGAAGCTTCCCTTGCTCGAGGATGGAATGGACATTGGTGAGCTGGTGTTGAGCAATTGCATTGTGCATCATTTGCTTTGTTCTTTTTGTTGTTATTGTTTTGTTTTGATTTTTTTCCTTCTCATTGTGAAATGTGTTCATCTGATTCGTGTCAATATGGAACAATGCTAGGGCCGCATGGTATGATGAATGTGACCTTCTGTCTTATATACCCTTGTATAACCACAAGTCTAAGAAAAACGGAGTGGTTAATGTATATATTTCTTGTATCTTGCAAAGGAATGTTTTAGCATTTTGTGTCAATAGAGAGCTTGAAGGGAAATGTTTTTGTAGGCTTTTCCTTGAAGTCTCTGATATCTGGGGAGGGTTTCAGAATAACTGCTAACTATTATGACTATTGCATGGGACACTATGCAAGTCTCTGATATCTGGCCAGGAGCTTAAGGAGAAGGGGAAAGCCGAAGGACGACTAAAAGACAAAGCTTGCAGGGGACGCAGCACAAGTCACTGACAACTGGCCAAGATGGACAAGAAAAAAAGCCTGGGAGGATGACTACGAGCCTTCAGCACGAGAGACCCCCAGAGACCCCCAGAGGGACCACCGGAGGCTGATACGCATGCACCAGTAGGAGGGTTTGGATTCCGGGAACTAATTATAATAACCTGTTTTTTTTAGAAGTAGTAATGAATATGTATTAGTCTAGGAGCATAAAAACCAGCCGCTTGATCTAACTGGTGTGCGTCTTGGTGGAGCAGAGACTCCCGGCGCACCCAGCGCTGTTTGCTTACCTCTATTTGTTTAATAAATTGTAAACTTTGATTATAACCCTATTTGGGACTTAGCCATTTATTACATCACTTTCTTTCTTCTCCTTCTCCTTCTCCTTCTCCTTCTCCTTCTCCTTCTCCTTCTCCTTCTCCTTCTCCTTCTCCTTCTCCTTCTCCTTCTCCTTCTCCTTCTCCTTCTCCTTCTCCTTCTCCTTCCCCTTCCTCTTCCCCTTCTCCTTCCTCTTCCCCTTCTCCTTCCCCTTCTCATTCTCATTTTTCCTTTCTTTCTTCTTATTAAATTGTGCTTATTTCAGACCATGAGTTCTTGCTCTTTTCTGTTTTCTCCCCCATTCCACTGAACAGGGGGGAACGTATGAACAGCTGTATGGTGCTTAGATGTCTGCCAGCTTAAACAACAACACTCATTTAAATAGAACTACATATTTAATTACAGTTGAATTCGTAAAACTCTATAATACTCCAACTGAGAAAATCTTGATGAAAAAAAAAAGAATATTTCTAGGGAGACGTTCGGCTTCATCATTTGAAGAGGAAAACAAAATATTCTCTAAGCAGCTGGGAGAAATCTCACATTTGCTAGTCCTTGTTCTTGTGGGGGACATCAACATACCAGATGTCTGCTGGAAATACAACACACCAGAGAGGAAACAATCTAGGAAGTTTCTGGAGTGTGTGGAAGATAACTTCCTGAAACAGCTGGTGAGTAAGCCAACTAGGGAAGGTGCCTCACTCTACCTTTTGCATGTGATTAGATAAGGACTTGTTGGTGATGTGAAAGCTGGAGGCTAACTTGGGCATACCTATCATCAATTAAAAGACTTTGTTATTCTTGGAAAAGTAAGGAGAAGAGTTAGCAGAACTGCCACCTTGGACTTCTGGAGGGCAGATTTTGGCCTTATTAGGAGACTGGTTGGTGGAGTCCCTTGGGAGGAAGTCCTGAAGGGGAGAGGAGTCCAGGAAGTCTTGACAGTCTTTGAGAAAGAAATCCTGAAGACAAAGGAACAGGCAGTCCCCATGTGCTGAAATGACCTGTTGGCATGACCTGTCTGAACAGAGAGAGCTATGGCTAGATCTCAGGAAGAAAAACAGGTTTTATGACCTTTGGCAGAAGGGGCAGGACACTCAGGAGGACTACAAAGATATCATGAGGCTGTGCAGAAAGAAAATTAGAAGGACCAAAGCCCAGCTTGAGCTCAGTCTGGCTACTGCTGTTATGAATGGAGCTAAATTAGGTTGGAAGCCATTCAAGAGGTGTCCCCCTGGGATCAGTACTGGGGCCAGTTCACTTTAATATCTTTATCAGTTGTCTGGATGAGGGGATTTGGTGAACGCTCAGTAAGTTGGGAGATGACAGAAAGTTGGGTGAGAGTGTTGATCTGCTTGGGGGTAGGAGGGCTCTACAAAGGGATCTGGATAGGCTGGACTGGTGGGCCGAGGCCAAGTGTATGAGGTTCAACAAGGTGAATTTCTGGGTTCTGCACTTGGGGCACAACAACCCCATGCAATGCTACAGTCTGGGAGAAGAGTGGCAGGAAAGCTGTCTGGTGGAAAGGAAACTGGGGGTATTGGTTGATAGCTGGCTAAATATGGGCCAACAGTGTGCTCAGGTAGCCAAGAAGGCCAACAGCATCCTAGGTTGTATCAGAAACAGTGTGGCCAGCAGGATTAGGGAAGTGATTGTCCCTCTGTACTCGACTCTGATGAGGCCAGAACTCAAATACTGCGTTCACTTTTGGGACCCTCACTACAAGAAGGACATTGAGGTGCTGGAGTGTGTCCAAAGAAAGGCAACAAAGCTGGTGAAGAAGTCTTATGAGGAGCATCGGAGGGAACTGGTGTTGTTTAGCCTAGATGAAAGGAGTCTCAGGGGAGACCTTATTGCTCCCTACAACTACCTTAAAGGAGGTTGTAGCAGGGTGGGGGGTCATTCTCTTCTCCCAAGCAGCAATCAATAGGACAAGAGGAAGTGGCCCCAAATTTCAACGAGGAAGGTTTAGGTTTGATATTAGGATAAATTTCTTCACTTAAAGAGTTGTAAGGCATTGGAACAGGCTGCCCAGGCAAGTGTTTGAGTCATAATCCCTGGAGGTATTCAAAAGATGTGTAGATGTAGTTTTTAGGAATAAGGTTTATGGTAGAATTGGCAGTGCTAGGTTAACAATTGTACTAGATGATTTTAGAGGTCTTTTCCAACCTAAAAGATACTATGATTCTATGATTCATCTCAACAACTGTAGCAAGTAGGAAAACTCTGTATGACAAAGTTGAAGTCTAATAAGACATGTTAACTTCTGGCTGAGAAACTAGCTGAACTTCAGTCACTTTTCTTACACAAAAAAGGGCAACTTTTCCAAGTTTACTCATTACTGCTAAAATTACATTACATTATAATTATAGATCTCTGTTTTTAAATGCAAACCAAAGCACTAAGTGGAACTTCTAAAACTAACTTTAATCAGTGTAAATTATTTTAAGCTCAGCCTCAGTAAAATGACTTCATGTATTCTTTATAATTTCACTTAGTATCTTATTGAGTCAAATAGCCTTGCAAATTTGTTTGAGATGCACAACAATGATGGCAATTAAATTGTGCAGTTGTATTTTTTGGAACCTGCTGCTACCTTCAGTGCACACAGAAGGGTTTTTAATCTGGTGCAGGTTTCCCTTCCTATTTAATCCTATACAGCAGAAAGTTTTACTACAGACAGTTGTACTATTGACAGAGGCTTTGATTTCTGCATGGGTTGCTGCAGACCTACTAGTTAACTTTGTTGATATTGACCTTGGCCATTTAAGAGACTAAGGAGAGGAACAATGTTTTCTAATCTTAAGAAAATTTAGTTTTCTTCTTAAGAAATAAGAAGAATGAAGACTGCTGTTGTGGTTTCACCATGGCAGGCAGCTCAGCACCACATAGCCATTCACTCACTCTCCCCATGTGGGATGGGGGAAAGAAGATGGGGGAGAACTGGAAAGGTAAAGGTGCAAGAATTCATCAGTAGAGAGAAAGACAGTTCAAGAAGTAAAGCAAAAACCCCACACAAACATTTTTTTTCATCAAAAATTCAAAACATATCATCATGTGAGCCTCCACAAAGAAAATTAACTCTATCCCAGCCAAAACCATGAAAATTGTACATCATTTCTGTCACTGTGAAGAAAAGGTTACTTGGTGAGAGACTTCAAAATGCATCCATGTTATTTTTCCTCCTAGTAGCTGGTGTGGTGCTGTGTTTTGGATGTAGGATGGGAAAAATGATAATTACACATTGATATTTTAGCACTTACAGAGCAATGCCTTTTTGCTTCGCAAAGAGACGAGTCCTTTTTAGCTTCTAACACTGTCCTGCCAGTGAGGAGACTAGGGGTGCACAAGGAGCTGTGAGGGAACAGAACCAGGACACCTGACCAAAGTTGGCCAAAGGGATATGCAATACCATATGATGTCAAGCTGAACAATTAATATGGGGTGGTTGGCTAGGGTGGGGAGAACCGCTGCTCAGGAATGGGATGGATATCAGTCAGAAGGTGTTGAGCAATTCCTTTGTGCATCACTTACTTTGTACTTTTTAGAATTTATTATTGTCTCTAGGCATATCAAAGATAAACGCGTCATTACGGGCAGTCAACATGGCTTCACCAAGGGGAAGTCGTGCTCGACCAACTCGATAGCCTTGTATGAGAACATAACTAGGTGGATAGATAATGGTGAAGCAGTAGATGTGGTCTATCTTGATTTCAGTAAAGCATTTGACACCATCTCCCACAGTATCCTTGTAGCTAAACTGAGGAAGTGTGCTCCAATAGTCCCTTAGTTATGGCTGCCGCTGATTCCTTTATTGAAAAGGTCATACCACGACCCGGGGAGGGTGCAGGAACCAATGAAAACAATTGTGGCAGAAGTGATCCTGAGCTGTCGGATTTTGTAGTTGAAGGTTTGTCAGACCCGGACCGTGCTGACAAAGCTTGCGCCGTCGCCATCGCCACCTGCTGTTCGGCCTTCATACCACACAGCGTGTTAAGCACTGCACGCCAGGTCGTACATAGATCTTTATCGAACTTTCTGCTTGTGATGGTTGTATCCCATAAACGATCTCCTACGAGCCGCCACTCATCTGGGCTAAAAATTAGAGGGATTTCATTTTGAAAACCCTCCTTCTGGGCCCAGTGTACCAAGGATTTGATCTTTTTTACATTGCAAGATATGCCTCTCTTAGAGAAAAAGCTAGAGAGCAGCTGCACAGCCGCTTCCTCTTCCATAGTTACGTCAGACGGGCTGCAGGGTCGTGATCCCCGCCCCTCTGCTACGTGCCAACTCGCCACACGGTGGGGGTCGTCTGCCGTTTTTCACTGACACCTCCGATCTCCCGTAGCAACTCGATCCCGGATGTCCCGCGTCTCACTGTGATACGTCACTTTCCCGCGTCTCACCACGCACGATTCCTTTGTTCCCGTGTCTCACCGCGATCTCTGTATCAATCAATCAATCTCCATGTCTCACCACGATGTGTATATTCGGGTCTGTGCTCAGAGTCTCTCAGCGTCTCTCAGGTCTCTCAGCATGTCCGGGTCTCAGCCTGTTCGGGCACCATATGTTGCAGGAAGAACGGCCGAAAACACGACAGACACTAGTATGGTCAGATCATGCTATCCTTTATTACCTGAATGTAATAAATATTGTATAATAAGTTTGTTAATCAAACCGGTTGGAAAGCTTGTGGGGGCTGTGACAACCCTGTATAGCTGGAAAGTTTCCAGCTGCCTATCCTGATAAGAAACTGTAATAAATTTTGAGGAAGCTTGTGGGGACTGTGACAACTCTGTATAGCTGGAAAGTTTCCAGCTGACCATCCTGATAAGAACACGTATAGTGCTTACTCAGCAAGATTGCAACCCGCAACACAGAGGAAGACTACGGCCTTCATCCTCACGACCACCGGGAGGTCCGAGACGACCCCCTAGCAACAGTATGCACAACCGCAGGACATACCAGGATATGCCATGTACACCCGGAACAACCAAGCTATAAAAGGGGGACTATGATGGGGGTGAGGTGTGCGCCGTTGGTGGAGCGGAGACTCCCCGGCCGCCCAGTGCTGTTTTGCCTGCTTGAATGTTTGTTTAATAAATTTGGCTCTGATAAAGATTATTCTGAGAGTGGTTTTGGTTCCGACCACTTATTACACGAATAGCCTGACTTTTATAGTGAACTTAACAGGGGCAGATAGTGTCTCACATAAGATTATTGGTCAAAAGCACTCAGACAAACAACTGCAAGAAAAAAAAAACATTAAGATTAGCAGTCATGTAGATCTTGTCCTTGAAGCCAGCTGCTGGCAACAATATTTTTCTAAATTCCTCAATCGGGCAATGTGGGAACACTGTGGTGGGAACTTCTCATAGTCGTCCTGGTAGCTTGGTTTGCTCAGCTGCAGCAAGCCATGGGATCTTTGTTGTTTCAAAAATCCCTCAACAGAGATCCTGGTGGACAGTGGGATGACCATGAGCCAGCACTGTGCCCTTGTGGCCAAGAAGGCCAATGGCATCCTGGGGTGTATTAGAAGGGGTGTGGTTAGTAGGTCAAGAGAGGTTCTCCTCCTCCTCTACTTTGCCCTAGTGAGAACACATCTGGAATATTGCATCCAGTTCTGGGCCTCTCAGTTCAAGAAGGAGAGGGAACTGCTTGAGAGAGTCCAGCGCAGAGCCACAAGGATGATTAAGTAAGTGGAGCATCTCCCTTACGAGGAAAGGCTGAGGGAGCTGAGTCTCTAGCTTAGAGAAGAGGAGACTGAGGGAGAGGAGACTGAGGGGTGACCTTATTAATGTTTATAAATATGTAAAGGGTGTGGGAAGGACAGAGCCAGGCTCTTCTCGGTGACATCTAATGATAGGACAAGGGGCAATGGGTGCAAGCTGGAACACAGGAGGTTCCACTTAAATAAGAGACAAAACTTTTTCATAGCGAGGGTGACAGAACACTGGAATAGGCTGCCCAGGGGGATTGTGGAGTCTTCTCTGGAGACATTCAAAACCTACCTGGACACATTCCTGTGTGATGTGATCTAGGTTTTCCTGCTCCGGCAGGGGGATTGGACTAGATGATCTTTCAATGTCCCTTCCAATCCCTAACATTCTGTGCTTCTGCGTGATTCTGTGATTATTATTATCATCACTATCATCATCATCACCATCAGTATGTAGGAATAAGAAGTGACTTACAAGAAATATGCAGGTAATTTAATGAAAACATTCCCTCATATTTTGAGTTAAAAAGCTAAATAATATATGCCTTTCTATGCATGTTTCTGTACATCCAAAATAATAAAACCTTACTGAATAAAACTCTTTAGAGGAAGAATGTAGTTTTGTCTGGGGTTATTTTAGATGTCCTTCTCCTTTGTCCATCTTGGCCGGATGTCAGAGACTTGCGCAGCGTCCCATGCAAGCTTTGTCTTTTAGTCGTCCTTTGGCTTTCCCCTTCTCCTTAATCTCTTGGCCGGATATTAGAGACTTGCGTAGTGTCCCATGAAATAGTCATAATAGTTAGCAGTTATTCTGAAACTCCCCTAGATATCAGAGACTCAAGGTTTACCATTCAAGCCCTCTACTGACACGAATTGCTGAAACATTCCTTACATTTTCTATGTCCTAAAGTTCATAGGCTACTTATTTGAACTTCCAGTACTGGTTTTAAATATTACTTTCACTCTATGCGTATTTAGACTGCTTTGACATATAGGAACTTCAGAAAAAATAATTTTCAACACATTCTTCAGGTGCTGCTTAAGATCTGACATACTTTAGCCAACTGTACCACTTGTGCTTTCTTAACTGTTATGTGGATTTAGAGGAGATCAAAATCAAATCTAAACATAACAAAACAAAACAAAACAAAACAACAGAAAACAACAAAAACAAAAACTGAAAGATTCTGACCTCCTTATTTGGTCTTGTTTTTCCAGTAGACACACTTTTTCAGAAATAAAGATTATTTAATCTATGGGTAAAGGAATATATGGCACTATGTGAAAAGGATAAGGTGTATCTGAATTTCTTGTCCAGTGCTGCCTGAGACATGGTCAGCAGCCATCTGTATCTCTGATAGCAAGGTAACAAGATCTGGCCAGAGGAGAGTAAGAAATGAGTGAAACATTTTTTATTCCACTTATGCTCAATATACCTGTTAATTCAAACAGGGGATAACTTGTTTTTTGCAGGAAGAACACCGAAAACATGACAGACACCAGTATGGTCAGATCATGCTCTCTCCTTTCTTACCTGAATAGCCTGACTTTTATAGCAAACTTAAGAGGGGCGGATAGTGTCTCACACAAGATTATTGGTCAAAAGCACTCAGACAAACAACTGCAAGAAAACAACCCCACCTGCAAGAAAACAACCCCTTGTGATTAGCAGTCACACAGATCCCGTCCTTGAAGCCAGATGCTGGCAACAATATTTTTCTAAATTCCTCAATTGGGCGATGTGGGAACACTGTCATGGGAACTTCTCATAGTTGTCCTGGTAGCTTGGTTTGCTCAGCTGCAGCAAGCCATGGGATCTTTGCTGTTTCAAAAATCCCTCAACTATTCCCACTTTTTGTATTTGAGCAAACCAAGCCCAATGTAACAGTTTTGCAAGTAACCTTTTAACCACATTTATTACAATACAACACGCTCAGAAATGTACCAGTCCCAGGTAATCTAACACAGCTTCTTGTAGTGGTATGGATTGCTGTAAACACCATTCCAAATGATCCTGAGTAGATCCTGGCAGATCTCCTGGTTCCTGCCCGCTGATCTCAATACTCCAAGAGCAACCCTCACGTACTAACTCTGCGATAGCTTCTGCACGCGTTTGAACACTCATTTTTGGCTGAATCTGTAGGAAAATCCATTCCAGAACTCAAAAATGCTGCCCTATCATTCTACCCTTGCCATCACATGTGTCACTTAGACTACTCCTATTACCCGTGCTATTAGTGTCAGTGGCATCCTCCTGATACCGTTTCTGTCTTTGTCGCCCCTTACTCTCCCCCTTTTCTTTTTGCCACTGACCATTCACCACAAATGGATGAGACACATGATTGCTAATTAGGAAGGAGAGTGCAACTTCTGCTATACGTCTGCAAGCAGCGCCAGCTGCAACCTTAGAAGCTATTTGTGAAAGAGCCTGCTGGTGGTCATTTGTTAGTGTAATCTGCGGTTCTGCACTCCTGCCCCACAATAAAGGTAGCAATATAACTAGAGTCGTCATTAGTAATCCGTACAATGTGGCAACCCCACTGAATATTACCCAGGAACATTTGTACATCTGTCAAAGTATGTAACACCATAGTTATATCACCTTTCTGTGGATGAATAGTAGTCTGATATTTTCCGTCCCAAGTATAGCCATGGCTGTTTCTGTTGAACCTTCTCTGGGGCTATCTTCAACCCTTCTGCTTCCAATGTATCCTGAATAAACTTTAAATCTGAATCCTGGAAGCATTCTGGCCTACCAAACCGAATGTTATCCATATAATGGTAAATAATTTCGTCACACCACACTGTCTGAATTGGTTGTAATGCCCAGGCCACGTATAACTGACACAATGTAGGGGAATTCCTCATCCCCTGCGGAAGCACTAGCCATTCATAGCGCTTTGCTGGGGCCTGTTTGTTAATGGAGGGCACCGTGAAAGCAAATCTCTGACAGTTCTGTGCCACCACATCTGGTTGCCTGGACTGATAAATAAATTTAGCATATGGTTCCTCAGGAGCCTGTTCTACAGATGCGAATGGAGGTGCTTTCTTTTCCCCTGGGAGACTAAGAAGAGCCTTCAGTGCGAGCTGCGCAGCTGTTTGTTGAATAATTGCAGGGAACTGCAACTGAATCTGGGTATTGAGATAAGGACCCGTCCCCGTTAACATCTCTGCAGTAATCCCATATAGGGGGTCCCCCGGTTGACGCAGTTGACCCGCTTCCCCCTGTGGTAACTGCAACCATTCCCTTTCAATCAATAACAGTGGGGAAGGAGTTAACAATAAGCACGCCAAGTTTCAACAGTCAAGTGGACACATCAGTTCTGCCTGGAAAATCCATTGAATTATCTGTCAAGCCACCTGGGATTGTAATCCATAGTCCAAAACAATTTTTCGAGCTTGTTGTAAAAGCTTGCAGTCATGTGGCTGCCGCAACCCGGTACCTTGCACAGGGTCGATAATAATAGGGCAGGCCAAGGATGTAGCATGCCTATGCCCTTCTATGATAGCATCACGTATAACATCGGAGCACCTGCCCCTCCTTGGTACCGATGGTGTTGTAGCGATGGATAATGAGGGATTCGGCTCCAGTGGGGCAGACGAGAGAGGAATCTCCTCTGAATCCGTAATTTTTAAGTTCCCCAATTTCTCTAGCATTTCTTGGAACAACTCCTCCAGTGAAGGTCGATTTTCGCAAGCTGCTGCTGCACCTGTCATTGGCGAAGCATCGCGAGTGGATTTATTGCTGCCTGGCAGCGGCACAGATGCTGGCAGCACAGCTTTATCAAGATTTTCCACTGCGGGGGATGGGGAGGGCAGTCCCCACTCCCCATCAGCACTCTGCTGCGATAGTCCCTCAGTTATTTCTGCCGCTGATTGATTTATTGGAGAGGTCATACCCCAAACCAGGGTGGGTGCAGGAACTGACAGTAAAGATCATGTCAGCCGCATTCCTGAGGTCTCAGATTTCATACTCAGTGGTCTGTCAGTCCCAGATGGTACTGAGAAAGCTTGCGCCGCCGCCATAGCCAGCTACCATTTCCTCCGACGCCTCCAATCCCCCCCTAGTAACTGGACTCCGGATGTCCTGCGTCTCACCGCAATACGTCACTTTTACGCGTCTCACCACGATTCCTCTGTTCCCGCGTCTCACCGCAATCTGTATCATTCAATCAATCTCCATGTCTCACCGTGATCTCTGTATCAATCTCCACATCTCACCGCAATCTGTATCAATCAATCAATCTTTGCGTCTCACCGCGATCTCTATATTCAGGTCTGTGCTCAGAGTCTCTCAGCGTCTCAGCATTTCTCAGGTCTCTCAGTGTGTCTCAGGTCTCTCAGCGTGTCCAGGTCTTAGCCTGTTCAACTTCTCATAGTCGTCCTGGTAGCTTGCTTTGCTCAGTTGCAGCAAGCCATGGGATCTTTGCTGTTTCAAAAATCCCTCAACACTTGATAAATGTATTGAAGACCATGAGAAGTAAGATTTAATGGAAACAAAGCCTGGAGGAAGGCTTTGTTAAGATAAATGAGATGAGATTTTGAGACCCAAAGCAAAACATATGACAGCAAGTAAGTCAGAGCTCTTTTGTCTGAAGGAGGACAAAATTTCAGGAAGAGAAAAAAAAAAAAAAAAAAAAGTAGTATAATTCTGATGAAAAAGTTTAATAAAGTTAAAGAGAAAACTGATTCTCACAAAGCAGCAAAAGAAATGATGAATGAATATTGGACATTTCAAGAAAGGTGATAAAATACAGGGAATGAAGAAAGCCAGTTATTAAAGAGTGATAATTGATGGCTCAGATCTGAAAGGTAGTGTCTGACAGTGTTAATCAGTGCTACTTCAAATAAAAGATATGGTGAAAGAGGAGTTTAAAATTCAGAATTTCTCAAAAATGAAAAAGAAATACAAAAGGGGTGGGTGAGCACAGTGATCAAGAAGGGGCAGATAGCAGCAAGGAAAATCACAGTAGACTCCAATCATATTCATATAAAATATAAGAATATATGTAAAAGGCAAATAAAAAGTTTATGCAAAAAGTTATGCAAAAGTTATGCAAATAAAAAGTTTAAAATTGCAAAGAAGCCAAAAGTCTTACTGAAAGAGAAAAGATGGCTTAAATGAAAGGGATAACGGGAAAGAAGTTTTGTTTTTAAACAAGATTCAGTAGAGTGTATAAAAATAGATGAAACAAGGCACTGAAAAATAAGATGTAAAAACTATGGACTTTGAAAAATTGCTTCTATGAAAATTTAGCTTGCCTCTCTCAACAAGCCATGGTGGAGGGCAGTTAGTGTGGACTAAATTTTATCTCATGTTGGCTTTAAATTCTGGCTGGATGTCCCAGCTTTATTTTCAGGTATATATATTGGAGATACTTTCTCTCAGTTTTAAATGAATAGAATATTCTAGCCAATATTGTTAGTCGCACTAATTTGAGAAAAATACACTTCCAGCATCCATGTTATTATTTACCTGCAATTAGCAGCAATACCTACAGCTTTAAAGGTAACAATCATATGAAAGTATGGGTGGAGAGGTGGAGAATTCTCTGGCTTCCCTATTAGTTTTCAGATAAGTTTGTGTATTTTCTTTTAGTTTTCCCTCTCTTAATTTACATTATGTTTCCACCTGATATAAGGAGTTTCATAAATCACGATAAATCTTTTATTACTCTATTATTATAAAATAAAGGACAATAATGGACAAGAGCCATCAGCATTTTCAAAATGAAAATAGACCAAGTGGAAATTATTGACAATATTTTTTATATATATATATATATAAAATTTCTAAGTATATTTTTTATTTTGTTGACATTATTCCATGTAAAAAATGCCATAAACATTTTGAAGCAATATGTCCTTACAAAATTTGTTATTGCTCTCTGCTTCAAAATTTTGTATTTTCATTGCAATTAACATGTTTTCAAATATTAGACTGTGATAATATAGTGTTGAGAATCTTTGTACTAAACAAATATTTTCTAGCAGTTGTAAATTAAAGAAAAATTATCTTTCCTCAAAGTGTTATGCCAGAGTAATGTCTATAGCTTCTTCTTGATAGTTCTGCAGAATATCTGCTTTACCCTGTAAAATATACATCATCCGTTGCTTTGCATTTTTCCTCTTATTGGAAAAGATCAAAAACTTGTAAACTTGCTTGAGAGTTTGTAGTTGTCCTGAACACACATGGTTAGTATTTGTTCTGTAAAGCAAAGATGAAAGGAAAGGAATCAGATAATTCTGCATACAAATATTTTCAGATTTCTAATACATTTGTTCCTGTGTATGAATGGGGTGGACTACTCTCACTTGCACACTTTCACAGAATCACAGAATTTCTAGGTTGGAAGAGACCTCAAGATCATCAAGTCCAACCTCTGACCTAACACTAACAGTCCTCCACTAAACCATATCCCTAAACTCTACATCTAAACGTCTTTTAAAGACCTCCAGGGATGGTGACTCCACCACTTCTCTGGGCAGCCCGTTTCAATGTCTAACAACCCTTTCGGTGAAGAAGTTCTTCCTAACATCCAACCTAAAACTCCCCTAGCGCAAACTCCCCTTTGCAGCACTCAAAGTTTTTTTTTCCTTGTTCATCTCTGCTTCACAAGTGAATCCTACTTTTTTTTTTTATTATTATTATTATTATCTAGAAAGAATAAAAAATAAATGAACCTCTAAATCTTCTAAATGGAAACCTCTAAACTGGAATATAGCACCAACAGAAAAATACAGCTTAAGAAGTCAATACTTAACTTTCTTGTGAATACGCATTTCTTTATTTTTTCTAGACAACTAATGAGCTTGAGTATGTTTGTTAATATTTTTCTTTACTATGAAATATGAATATAAACATTTTCCAAATTTTCCCCATATGGAAAAATGAAAGTGTGAACCACTTCTATTAAAATGATGTTCCAATAAAATTACAATCACAGTAATCTCTTAACATCTTGCATCTGAATGCAGTTGGAAGCTGAATCCAGATCATGTTGGAAAAGTCAACTCTGCATTATGAAGACCGTGAACAAAACAAACTTAATATTAAGTCTTAAAATGAGAAAGAAAAAAAAATATAAATCAAAGTCTACTTAATTCTAAATAAAATAAAATATTTTTATTTTATTCATCTATAATCTTATTAAATTCCGTAGGAGTATTGCAAAAAGTATATATCAAAAGGAAAAAAGAGATGAGGTCACCAGTAAAAAGGGGGAAAGGAAAGTTTTTCCTTTTCTGCAAAAAGTAAAAGGAAAACACAAGAAGATTGTTTCAAACCTGGCTAAGTTATTTCTCAATAATGATATTAGTGGCAAACATGCCATGGAGGTCATAGATTCTTACTATAGTCCCAGATGAACCATCATATCCTTTGAACATAGTCAATATCCACTGCCAAAGAGCAGAGATCAAAAATCCACAAAGACTTTTAAAGAAATTAATAAACACCGGACTAACAATGAACATATACCTGCTTTAGCTTTTTGAAACCTGGTTTTGGTCTGAAAGCAAAATGAAATTTCTATCTACTAATTCATTCAGGAGCTTTGTTGAAACAAATATGTAGGAATAATTTAATTAATGTTTACAGATTTATTTTTGTGTTATTCACCCAGAGTTCATAGTGCAAGATATGACATGAATCTTGCATTATGTAAATGCAGATTTGCAGGATGAGTTCAATTTCTGTGTCCATAGAAATCCACCTTCATTGCTCTTACATATGGGCAGATAAAGAGGTTGGAGGAAGAAGCATATCACTGAGGGATTACTGGGGATTACTGTGACAAAACAAACAAACAAACAAAAAACAGCTCACATGATAATGTAAGTGAATTTTCTTTCAAAATAGAGACATTCAAAATGAGAAAATAAAAATGAGTTAATTCTTTCTGTTAGCATAAGCATCATACTGATTATGAAATACGATTACACTAATAAATAAAATAAAGAAATCTTACATCCTTGAAACATAGTCTGTAATCAGATTTGAATATACATTGAAATAATTACATGATTGATATACCATAAATAATTATGAATCCTGACCTTAACAATGCTACAAATGAAGGATTTTGCTTGCTGTTGCTACTAGTAACCATTTAAATGCATCTATGCCATTGCAAATTAGCATTTTGCTACATGCTGGGACCTTGATTAGATATGGTTTCTCTCAGTCTGTCTTAATGGAGTTGTTCTACCTTGTGCGTATAATTAAAACATTAATTAGAGCAAAAACCTCAAACACTGAGGCATTATGTCACATCTGATTGCTAGCCTCCCAGACAGTACTTATTTTTGCTTTCTTATCCAATGAATAAATAGTTGTGTTTCTGATTGAAGCCAAACTTGGGGGTTTACCCCCAAGTAAACTGTAATAATATGATTTGGGATATTATTGTCTAAATGAAATGCATTGCATGTAGGGACTTGAATCTGGGATTTCCTCATCTAAGTTTTCTGCATTTAGACCAGAATCCTATTCCAATGTCAGGAATCCTTTTCAGATGATACCTGTGTCAAAATGGTTAGAAACCATAAAATGAACACTGGTCTTATGACATACAGGTTTCTCAGGATTCTTTTTTCTCTGCTACTTCATTTACTGTTGAACAACAACAAAAAAAAAAGCCTTGGTCTGGCAATAGATATTTTTGTTGTTGTTGTTTATTACATGATACATAGCATCTTGAAAGCTACACAGATCTATTGTATATTTTTAATTTATTTGACACTCATCTGGTTAGACATAAAAGCAATTAGTTCCATGTATTCTAAACACTAGATACTAACAAAGCAAGACATCTAATTCATTTTTAAAGATGAAAAAAATCTTACAATAGACTCAGGGGCTCTAAATTGCATCCTTCATGAATATTAAGTCACACTGTAAAAAACAAAAGAGAAAGAAAACCACATGGTTGAGTGTAGCCTTTTGCTTCCAGATTTTTATTGAAAAATTCAGTTGTTCTGGATGTTCCAGTTATACTGTCTCAATTCCTGAAAAACCTCACTTTCCAAAGGAGATAATATTTAGACATTATAAGTCAATTTTTTAATGGCCTTCGAAGATGGAAGGATCAAAAATAAACAAGAGCTGCATATCCACTTTTAGAAAGATTCCCCTGAAGATATATACTTAAAAGTAAATGAAAGGAAACATTTAATACACACCAAGATTACAGAAAATTGTAAAATTTGTATAGCTAACAGATTTTGAACAGCTAGCTGCCTTCTACACAAAGTAATAAACCTTGTAATAAACCTTGACGTTAAAGGTATCAATACTTAGAGTTTGATGAAAATAAGAAATTTGTTTTCAGAAGTCAATTCACTTTTATAGTTGTCCCCATTCAAATCTGAGCCACTTTAAACCGTTAATGAATTGTGGAAATGCAGACTTATGGAACATACAGTGGGTAGACTTCAGTTCTGAGAGCCAATGAGGCTTGGAGAAAGGTCAGCAGTAGAAGCACAGATGTGACCATGTGTGGGTAAAGGCTGATACTCAAGAATTTCATGAAAAATCTTCTTGAAGCTAATTTCTTGGTCTTTCACTTTTTTTTTCCTTAACTTTTATTTAAATCATTGAGGTACTTAAGGAAGACACTTCGTTCTTCATCCATTCTCTCTATTTCTTTCAGCTGTTTTAAGAACATTTCAGGAAAATAGTTCCCTTGCCTCCTTCCTCTTCATATTAAATTCTGTTGCTTTGTTGTTGTTGAAGTTACGTCTGAAAGCAATCAACATGCAAGTACACTTTTTTTTGTTGTTTTGTTTGGTTGTTTGGTTTTTTCTTAAACAATTCACATTTGTATTCTCTATTTCATTGCTTGGAGCCTCCTAAGGACAAATACGCTATGTTCCCATAAATCAAATTTAAGTGCTCTACAGATGTTGCAATAAATCAAATTTAAGTGCTCTGCAGAGGTAACAGTGATAGCAAAAATGTCGTGTATTGGCATTGGGTTAGTGAAGAATAATCCATTTTCATATGAAAGTGATAAAATCTGTATGATAGAACACATAAAAATTGTAACACTTTTAATGCTGAGGACTCAGAGAGATTTAGATCAAAGTTGTACCACCAATTCATACTGACTAATCTGGAAAAGCAGGAGGAAACAGGTAAAAAGCAAATATATTTACCAATTTTTCTTTGGGACCTGGAGAGTAAATTCAAATAAGATTGAAAATATTCTGATATAATAGGTCATATAAGAAAGAGGGCATTTTCCTCCAATGGAAATGTACTTAGAGATAAAGATTACCGTTCAAAACAGGCAGTCTTAAAAACCTACAAATAGTTAAGACAGATAGCATGCACCATAAGCCATCCTTGGTCCATTAAGGTATTTCCCAGTTAATTTAGATGGGACATCTACAATTTTAAGTTGTCATAATAAAAGTGAGTGAAAATACAATTATAACTTTAAAATGGTCTTAAAGATTAACTATTTTATAAAGTACTGTTGGGTTCATCACAATGCATTATATGGATCTTTCGGATACCAAATTGAGAGCAGCTACACTGTTAACCCCATGAGGTTTTGGAAAGTAGCAAAGAAGATAAAATTGAAGTGCACAATCATTCCTGTTTTCCTAATCCATAGTAAATTACAGTATGCACACACAGAGACAAGAAAATATCTCTCAAATAGCTCACATCTAATTAGTTACAAATGGTAGTTTAGAGCTAATAGAGTGAAAACGATAACAACAGCAACAACAACATCAACAAAACCAATTCCATTACATTGGTGGAGAGAAGATTTACTTTATCTATGATATAATAATGTTTCATTCTTTTCAAACGATCTATTTTGATAGTTTCTGGTGCTGGAACATCCTTCATGTCAATCTATGTCCATTTATATAAATTAAAGAGTAAGCATCTTTTTTGAAATAGTGATTCATTTTGATTTTTGGTTTATGTTTTCACTTTAAAGCATGAAATTGGTGTTCTGAAGCATGAAAAATATGTATGTATATTGAAGTACACATGTATGCATGCGGCTATGTATGTATATACACTAACACTGCAATTTTTCAGTCTATCTTCCTCCTTAAAAGTCACAAATCTTTCTACATGATTGTGGATCTGAGGTTTCATGGGGGAATTAGTTAATAAATAAAGATATTAAAGTTTTTTTGAAAAAAGTATTGTACAGTATTGCTTCCTTCTGGAATTGAGCTTATTTAGCTTCACTGCTATGGACACACATTAATGATAGATTTCAAAACAGATTTCAAATAAAGTAGTAGGATAGAAGAATTTTCTGTCACCTAAGCAAGCTGTAGGTCATTGGTGATTTTTCATTATTATTATTATTTATTTATTCATTTTTACTTAAAAGGTATTTAGAAAAAGATGTTCCACATTTTTTGTATTTTACCTACTGTACTGTCTGGTTCTGCTTCATCGTGATTTCATGCTTCTAGTTATAAGGTAAATATACATAACACTTTTTTTTTTTTAAACAAGATTTTAATAATGTCCTATATACCAGAAAGACAAAGCTAAACAAGCAATAATTTATTTTGGTTTTATTAGCCCTCAAGATTCATGTGAGGACATTAGAAATTGTATTACACAATAAATACATAGGGATTCTGTTAATAACAGACAAATTTAAGCTCTCCTTTCTTATTTACATTTATAAAAAAAAATCTCAAGATCATTTCAAACATCTGGTGGACTATTCCACAGGCAGACTTAATGCTATGCTCTTATACTGTGGGTATTATGTACCTCAAAATTTCAATGTGCTGCCACATGTGTTTAAAACTAAAATAGCTAGATAAAAATTTAGGAATAATGATGAATATAGTAAGAGGGTTTACAGTAAAGAGACAGTGTATATATATAGAAATAGATCCCGACAAAAGAGTCAGGAGGCCTGCATGGATGCATAGGGAGGTGGAGACTGGGAGAATGAAGAACCACCGACTGTAACAGAATACTAGATCTGAGACCAGCTAAGGAACCTGAAAGGGCACAAATCCAAGGGACCTGATGAGGCTCTTGAAGGAACTGGTGAATGACGTTGATAAGCCACCCATCATATTTGAGAAATCTTGGCAGTCTGATGAAGTTCCCACTAACTGCAAGGGAGGAAATATAACCCCTGTTTTTAAAAGGAAAAAAAAAAAACACAAAAAAAACAAACAACAAACATAGAATCATAGAAATTATAGAAACACAAACTTGGAAAGGACCTACATGATCATCTAGTCCAACCGTCCTCCTATCACCAATACTACCCACTAAGCTACTAAATCGTATCTTGTAGCACCTCATCCAGGCGCTTCTTGAACATCATGAGGGACCATGATTCCACCATCTCCCTGGGCAGGCCATCCAGTGCCTGACCACTCATTGAGATAAAAAGTTTTTCTTGATATCTAATCTAAATATACCCAGGTGCAACTTGTGGCCATTGCCTTGAGTACTATCATTAGTAATCTGAGAGAAGAGGCCAACCCCCTTCTCATCACAACTTTCCTTCAGGAAGTAGTAGAGCACAAAGAGGTCTCCCCTGAGCCTCCTCTTCTCCAGACTAAACAATCCCAGCTCCCTCAGCCGCTCCTCATAAGACTTGTGCTCTAGACCCCTCACCAGTTTTGTTGCCCTTCTCAAAGGGCATGTTGCCGTTCATGTGCCTGTCACCTGGCACATGGAAGAATAGACCAACCCCCACCTCGCTACAGCATCCTTTAAGGCACCTGTAGAGAGTGGTAAGGTCACCCCTGAGCCTCCTTTTCTCCAGAACAACCCCAACTCCCTCAGACACTCCTTGTAGGACTTGTTTTCCAGACCCCTCACCAGCTTCGTCGCCCTTCTCTGGACTAGCTCAAGCACCTCGATGTCCTTGTAGCAAGGGGCCCAAAACTGAACACAGTACTCAAGGTGCGGACTCACCAGAGCTGAGTACAGGGGGACAATCACTTCCCTAGCCCTGCTGGCCACACTGTTTCTTATGCAAGCCAGGATGCCGTTGGCCTTCTTGGCCACCTGAGCACACTGCTGGCTCATATTCAGCTGACTATCAACCATCACTCCCAGGTCCTTCTCTGCCTGGCAGCTCTCCAGCCACTCCTCTCCCAGCCTGTAGCTCTGCTTGGGGTTATTGCACCCCAGGTGCAGGACCCAGCACTTGGCCTTGTTGAACTTCATGCAGTTGACCTCTGCCCATCAGTGCAGCCTATCCAGATCCTCCTGCAGAGCTTTCCTACCCTTGAGCAGATCGACACACGCGCATAGCTTGGTGTCATCTGCAAACTTACTGAGGGTGCACTCAATGCCCTCATCCAGATCATCGATGAAGATATTAAAGAGGACCAGCCCCAGCACCGAGCCCTGGGGGACGCCACTAGTGACTGGCCTCCAACTGGTCTTGGCTCCATTCACCATGACTCTTTGGGCCCAGCTATCCAGCCAGTTTTAACCCAACAAAGCGTACGCCAGTCCAAGCCACGAGCAGCCAGTTTCTTGAGAAGAATGTTGTCAAAAGCCTTGCTGAAGTCAAGGTAGACCACATCCACAGCCTTTCCCTCATCCACCCAGTGTGTCACTTTGTCATAGAAGGAGATCAGGTTCGTCAAGCAGGACCTGCCTTTCATAAACCCATGCTGACTGGGCCTGATCGCCTGCTTGCCCTGCAAGTGCCATGTGATGACACTCAAGAGAATCTGCTCCATGAGCTTCCCTGGCACTGAGGTCAAACTGACAGGCCTATAGTTCCCCGGGTCTACCCTCCGGCCCTTCTTGTAGACAGGCATCATGTTTGCTACCCTCCAGTCGACTGGGATCTCCCCTGATAGCCAGGACTGTTGATAAATGATGGTAAGTGGCTTGGCCAGCTCCTCCACCAGTTCTCTCAGTATCCTCGGGTGGATCCCATCTGGTCCCATCGACTTGCGTACATTCAAGTGCTGTAGCAGGTCGCCAAACATTTCCTCGTGGATTATGAGGGCCACATTCTGCTCCCCATCCCCTTCTACCAGTTCAGGGTACTGGGTATCCAGAGAGCAACTGCTCTTGCCACTAAAGACTGAGGCAAAGAAGGCATTAAGCACCTCCGCCTTTTCCTCATCTTTTGTAACAGGGTTTCCCCCCGCATCCAGTAAAGGATGGAGATTCTCCTTAGTCCTCCATTTTGCATTGATGTATTTGTAAAAAGATTTTTGTTGTCTTTAACAGCGGTAGCCAGATTGAACTCCAGATGAGATTTGGCCTTTCTAATTTTGTCCTTGCACAGCCTTGCAACATCCATATAGTCCTCCCTAGTAGCCCACCCTCTTTTCCAAAGATTGTAAATCCTCTTTTTTCTCCTAAGCTCAAGCCACAATTCTCTGTTCAGCCAGGCCAGTCTTCTTCCACTCCGGCTCGTCTTTGGGCATGTGGGGACAGACTGCTCCTGAGCTATTAAGATTTTGTTCTTGAAGAGCGCCCAGCCTTCAAGGACTCCTCTGTCCTTCAGAACCGCCTCCCAAGGGACTCTGCCAACCAGTGTCCTGAACAGTTCCAAGTCATCCCTCCAGAAGTCCAATACAGCGGTTTTACTGGTCTCCATCCTGCCTTCTCCAAGAATGGAGAAATCTACTATTTCATGGTCACTCTGCACAAGACAGTTTCCAACCACCACATCTCCCACCAGTCCTTCTCTGTTTGTGAACAGAAGGTCTAGCGGGGCACCTCCCCTGGTAGGCTCACTAACCAGCTGTGTCAGGAAGCTATCTTCCACGCTCTTCAGAAACCTCCTAGACTGCTTTCTCTGGGCTGTGTTGTGCTTCCAGGATATGTCAGGGAAGTTGAAGTCCCCCATGAGAACAAGCGCTGATGATTTCACAACTTCTGTCAGCTGCCTGTAGAATTCCTCATCCATCTCCTCATCCTGGTTCGGCAGTCTATAACAGACCCCCACCAGGATGCTTCCCTTGTTGGCCTTCCCGCCGATCCTAACCCATAGGGACTCAACCTTATCATTCCCAGCCTCAAGTTCCACAACATCAAAACTCTCTCTGATATAGAGAACCACACCACCACCCCTTCCATGCCTGTCCTTTCTGAAGAGCCTGTAGCCAGACATTGCAATACTCCAGTCATGAGACTGGTCCCACCACATCTCCGTGATGGCAACCAAGTCGTAGCCTGCCTGCCGCACGATGGCTTCCAGCTCCTCCTGTTTGTTACCCATGCTGCGTGCATTGGTGTAGATGCACTTCAGCTGGGCCATTGCCTTATCCCCCAGCCTTGCCATTGTTCCCCCTGGCACAGCTCCAACTAACCTTAACTTTTCTAACTAACCTTAAGCTTTTCTAACCTTAATGATTCTATTCTATGAGCTTGCTTAACAACTTCCCTATAGACAAGCCTAAATGCTTGTTTCAAATACGTTTCATAAATGCTTTATTATGTCCCCAATTTAGAAAAATGCCACATGATTATTCAAATATAAACATAGAATTGTTTTATTGAATGTATTATCTCCACCTAATATGCTATGCAGTGAGAATTCTAATGTTAGTGATATCACAAAATAACATTCTGAAATGTAACATTTGAGCTAGAAAATACCATCCACAGTGTGAAGAGAGCCATTTAACAAAGCTGCTTTTTTCCAGACTGCAACACTAAAAAAATCCTAAGTGAATAACATCATATTTTCATACAATACTCTTGTTCTACACTATAAATTATAGCTATTACTTTTATTAATTGAAGCTGTCACTTTATGCTGTTAGGACAACTCAGGTATTCCAAAAAAAAAAAAAAAAACTGTACTATTTTAAATGAAATATAATGGGTTACAGAGAACTCATTTGGACTTTCTATTAAAGTATAGTTATGATAAAGGCAAAAAACTATAAACTTCTAAAAGCAGACCAAATAAATAAGGACATTAATCTAGTTTCAATTTTGATTTTACTGGTGTTTAATTTTATTTATTTTTTTAAATCAGTGTTCTAGTTCTCAAGTCAGCCAGGTGAGAAGTTATACAACTAAATTCAAGTTAAAAAAAAGTAACGCATTTTACTGTTCTGTGAGAGAATGTCTGTGTATCATTCCACATCCATACCACCTACCTGACCATATACTATGTTTTTCACACACCAAATTTGAAAAGGTAAAACTGAAGCCAGGGATAGAAGAATGGAGGCTTTGCTCTCAGACCCTGGAAGCAAAGATATATTCACCTCTGACTGGAAAGACCCTGAAATGGAGCAGAAGCAACAATACAGGTGGACAATTTTACCTCAGGGGTTTACAGGACCACCGATTTATTTGGGCAAGTTCTAGAACATTCTAGAACAGATTTGGAGCAATTTCAACCTTGATTAAGGAGGTATTGGGGAGGCAAGGACAATCCCCAGACATGGACTGTATATCTCGAAACAAGACACTGAAACTCATGATAAGGAAGCGGCAGACGGACAGAGAAACAAACGTAAGGACTATAAATCTCAAAACTGGACATTGGAATTCATTATAAAGATACAACAAACGGAAGAATTGGCAACAACCAGCTCTCGCAATTAAGAAACATGCCAATTCAGCAGATTCCTGACCAAAGGTGAAAAGTACACTGTGAGGAAGACTCGGGGTCTTCCTCCCAAAGACCCCTGCCCACGTCCCAAAGACCCCTGCCCACAATTCTTGGAAGGCTCTACGCAGGCGCAAGGTGCCAAAAGGCTAATTAGCATGAGAAGCGAGGGAAGGCGGGGATAGGTAATGCATATGTATAGGTGCTTGTAGAATATTGATAGATTGATTGTATAAATTCAAGACTGCTTTTTGCTTTGGGTATGCACGATAGGTGGAGAGATCCCCCGTGCATCCAGCGCTGCAATAAAGAATATACCACTTAAAGGAATTTCGGCTTCCATCTTTGAATCAACCTCCCAAGGAGGTGTAACCGTTAAAATATGTGGTTTATCTTTTATTGTCAGGACAGTAAAAGACAGTTGTGAAGGAAGCTACTAACAAGCTATTCAACTTTCTGGGAAAACAGGGCTTGGGACTACTGAAAAATAAACTACAATATGTAGAAGGAGAAGTATTTAAGGCATCTAATGTCTGAGGGAAAAGGAAGAATAAATCCAGAGAGTGAAGCCAGGGATAGAAGAATGGAGGCTTGTTTAATCACATTAAAATAGATGTTGCTGAGTGTCTTTGCTTACTACTGTGCAAATTAACCGAAACAAGGAGTCTCGGGGCTCCTCACGGGGGGGGGGCTTTTGTTTTTTTGTTTCCTGACAAAAGTGGGGATCCTGTCTCAAAAACTAGCTGAGAGTGACCTTGTGGTTTGGACAAGATCAAGGAGCAGCTGAGTCCGTATAAAGGCAGGGGGACGACTAGTGGTGATGAAGAGGAGTTATTGGACTTCATCCCCATGACCCCCCGACAACCACCACCAGAAGGCACTGCGCAGGCACAGATAGGAGGAGTTTATGGAAGTGACCTCTGGGAGCTAATTTTAATACGAAGTAGGGATAGGTTATGTATATGTATAGGCATATAGGGAAACTTCATGCATATGCAACTCTTCACTGCATATAACCAAAGCAAGTTGCCACGTTGGAGAAGGAGGGGGAAAAAAAAAGCTGCATGGAAGCACAGAGAGAAAGGGCGGGGGGGGGGGGGGGGGGGAAGGGAAGGTTATTTTCTACTTCCCATCAAGGAGCAATGTTCGGCCACGTCCTGGGAAGCAAGGCCTCAAAACACATAACAGTTGTTCAGGAGGACAGCCCCCTCCCCCATGAGAGCCCCCCTTTTTATTGCTGAGTGTGACATCAGGTGTTATGGAATATCCCTTTGGTTGGTTTAGGTCAGCTGCCCTGGCGATGTCCCCTCCCCATCACTTGCCCACCCCCAGCCTACTGACTCTTGGGGGCTTGGAGGGAGTCCTGATGCTGTGCCAGCATTATGCAGCAATAGACAACACTGGAGTGATACCAATGCTGTTCTATCTATGAGTACATAGCACAGCACTGTATGGGCTGCTGCAGGGAAAGTTAACTCCATTCCAGACAAACCCATCACAGAAGACAACAGAAATAAATAGAACCAATGAAGCATTGACTATGCATAAAAGTCATCTAAATGATATTAGTCAGTATTACAAGCTTCGCATAGACAGAAGAATCCCTATAGTAGATGCTCATGTGATCATCTCTTCAGGGGAGGTCTAACTCCATTAGTTTGATTTATACCCCAAAGCAAAAAGAATTGATTCCTTCCAAAACATTTGTACATTTACTTGTTCAGTTGGTGACTTTTATGAAGTCCTACAATGGATTAGTTTAAAGCAGAAGTTGAAATTTGAAAACCACTTCTAGCAAGCATTAAATGCCTTCCTCACTTCATGCACCATTGAATGCTTCTTTTATTTTGCTTTAGTGTGCTATAAGACAAAATAAAGATACACACACCAAAATGTGACAGCCACTCTCATAAGTACCAGAAGCATTCTGAAGTAGCTTTGTTTTGCAAGGGGTTTCCTATTTAAGGAGCTTTTTGTCCCTCAAAATTCAAACTAGCTTATTATGAAAAGAAAACCATGACAACTGTCCATAAGAATAAAGCAAGAGTACATCTGACATAGACTGAACTTCTGAGAGTAACCATTACTGTTCCTAGGAGTCAGTTGCTGTGCAACTTAAAAGGGTATGTGGTACTTTCAGACTAGGAAGCATTAATAAACCTGTAGTCCTCCTTATAAATCCGACCAACTTGCTTAAAGAGCTTAAAACTCCTCACAAAGAGTCACACATACCTACAGACATCTTTTTAAAAAGGGTTATACTAACAGATTTTAACACTATATGTAAATATTAAAGCAGACAAAAATAAAGCAGTACATATCTGCACTGCATTCTAACTGAACGCAAACAGAAGCTTTCCTCTAATTCATCGTTTAGAAGGACAATTTAAAAAAGTGTGAAACATTAACTCAGAGATTTGGTGTTTAAACAGTTAAAACAACTGCACATGTTCCATAGAGATATTTTATTGTACACTTTCAAGAACAGTATATCAGACTCCATATTTTGGACCATAAATTAACAATCTTAAAAAAAAAACAGATCATGACACTTCATTTTACTTTTTAATATCTAAACACATCCAGAAGATCTTCAAGTTGACTACAATGTTTTTGTTAGACTGGGTTCTTCTATATTTGTTAATCATTTTCAATCAAAAAAATCTGCAGGCCAAATTAGATATCTACAATTACCTACACAGGATCAGTGCTTTCAATGAAGTTTTTCACAAATCCACTGGAGAGGGGCTAAGAAATAGCACATAGAAGTAAACAATATGGCTTTTCTCCAAAGAGTTGTTGTATAGTAACAAAATTAATGACATCTATAGGAAATAGTAAGTCTGGCTTATGGATATGTTTAAAGAGCAAAAGCCGTATTACAATAGAGTACATTTGGCAATTGCCCAGCTGTCTATTGCCAAATTAAATACATAACACCTGAGCACTGCCTTTCCTTCAACAATAGGATAAGTTCTTATCTTTCCCAGATAATTATTCAGATGAAATCTGTGTTCAGATACCTCTACCTTTCCTTCAAATTAGATGGAGGGCAGTATCACAAACTATTTCCTTAGGAACACAAAAATAAAAAGATGTCACAAAAGTTATCAAAAAGGCTAAGATTAACTAGTCTATAAAATACCTAGTTTGTACACCTCAAAACATTTCATACTACTGTCATAGTACCTCTCAAAAAGAGGTAATAAAAATGAAGACTGCTCTGAAAGCAAAAAGTCAAGGGGGGTGACAAAATTCTTCCTAAGAAATCATTCATGAAGACAAACAGTTTTGCATCTGGTATTTTGTTTCTTCAGAATTCATAAGCTTGCAATGTCCTTTCTAAAGCAAAACCAGACCTTTTCTTGCCTACATTAGGTTAATGGGTTTATAAGACAAACCATCATCTCTTGCCTCAACACTGTACTTTTAGGATTTAGCCTTGTAAAAAAAAAAAAAAAAAAAAAATGCAGTGGCAACTAATGGATTCCAGAATCAAGCAATTATTTCCATCAACTAATTCATGCAAAAAAATACACAAACTAATAAGCACAGTCTTTGCTACTTTAAATTACTTTAAAGGACAGATCACTGCAACGTTAAAAGCTACCCTACTGACCATGGCCTCAAAAGTGATGGAAAATAGCCTAGAATCATGATATCAACACAGCTACAGTTAAAGATATCTAGATACATTATGAAGTAAAAACACTTATTGAATTGTACTTAAAAATTACTGGTTATCTGAACTACATTGTACTGTCATGAATTTGTCAGATCTCGTTTCCACTGATATTGTATAGACTCACTTTAGAATAAATCTTGTGGTTAAAAATTAATGAGAACAAAGTAAATGACATCTTGTTATCTGTTGTCCTTCTGTTATGTTGAAGCATCTTGTTATTTGAAAACATCCCGTTATCTGTTAACCATCAGTCAGGCTGAGACTTGAGATAACTTGAGTCAACTGTCTTATGTCTTGTTAACTGAGACATCCTGTTATCTGCCGACCCTCAGTTAGGCCAAAAGCCAACTCAGCATTTCTACAGCTTGGAAAACAACTGATTAAGCAAAAGGTGAAAAGTGCATCATGAGGAAGTCCTACGGCCTTCCTCCCAAAGACCACTGCCCACATCCCAAAGACCCTGGCCCACAATTCTTGGAAGGCTTTGCGCAAGCGCAAGGACTGATAAGCTAATTAGCATATGAAGTGAGAGTAGGCGGGTTAGGTAATGAATATGTATAGGCGCTAATAGAATATTCATTGTTTCACTGTATAAATATGAGATAGCTTGTCACTTCGAACATGCACGATAGGCGGAAAGATCCCCCGTGCATCCAGCACTGCAATAAAGAATATACCACTTAAGGAAATTTCGGCTTGGATCTTTAAATCACCACTGAGGCAAATTCTTTTTCTGTGTTGCCCAAGGAAATACTAGAGACAGGAGGTACTTCAGCAAATAGCAGTTACAAAATACTCTAACTTGAGTTGTACCATAAGTAACCTTTTATTAGGTATTATAAGATAATCCCTTGAATGTAATTGAAGTAAACGAAATTTCTGCAGACAAACAGGTTTGTTTATGTAAAACAGGACAGAGCCTCAAGTTTGATGAGACAGCTTGGCTGAAGACAGATTTTTCACATAAAGAAATTCAACCAGAACCAGGCCCTACTGATATAAAACCTGCACCTGGGCCAGGGCAATTACAAGCACAAATACAGGCTGGGCAGAGAATGGATTGAAAGTAGTCCTGAAGAAAAAAAAAAACTGGGGGTATTGGTGGATGAGAAGCTCAACATGAGCCTGCAACGTGCACTTGCAGCCCAGAAAGCCAATTGTAACCTGGGCTACATCAAAAGAAGGGTAGCCAGCAGGTCTAGGGAGTTGATTCTCCCTCTCTACTCTGCTCTCATAAGACCCCACCCGGTGTACCATGTTCAGCTCTGGGGCCCCCAGCACAAGAAGGACATGGAAATATTAGAATGAGTTCAGAGGAGGGCCACGAGGACAATCAGGGGCTGGAGAGAACTGGGGTTGTTCAGCCTGGAGAAGAGAAGGCTCCAGGGAAACCTTAGAGCAGCCTCCCAGTACCTAAAGGAGGGCCTATAGGAAAGCTGGGGAAGGACTGGACTCTGTCAGTGAGTGGAGTGATAGGGCAAGGAGTAATGGTTTTAAAGTAAAAGAGGATAGATTTAGATTAGATATAAGAATGAAATTCTTTACTCAGAGTGGTGAGACACTGGAACAGGCTGCCCAGAGAAGTTGTGATGCCTGATCCCTGGAAGCGTTCACAGCCAGGTTGGATGAGGCTTTGAGCAACCTGGTCTAGTGGGAGGTGTCCCTGCCCATGACAAGGGGGTTGGAATTAGATGATCTTTAAGGTCCCTTCTGACCCAAGCCATTCTTTCTAAGACTCTATAAACCAGCACTCCTCTCTCCCCTCTTCTGGAGGATCTCTCTCATCTGTGAGGCTAGCATGCTTCTACCATACAAGTTGTGCAAGTTGAATGCTCCCTTTAGTCTTTTCCACTCTAATTCTTTCTCCCTCACACCTCAGCATCAAACTTTAAGTAATTGATGCAAGTATGTAGATCAGGCTTTGACAAATACACACATGCTTATTCTTTCCTAAAGAACTGTTTTACATGTACATGATAAAGATCTATCTGAAGTGAAAAAGATAATGCCATCTACACTTCAAAAAATGTTTATGGTAAATTTAACATGGTAAAGGGTTATGGCACCAACAGAGGTGTTTAAATCAGCTTTCAGGTTGCTGTTGAGAAAGTGAGAAAAATAGATCCTGAACTGCTAAATAAACATTCTTTCTAGTCATTTACAGTTGACTAAAGAAGTCTTCCTCAGAATAGATTTTAAACATCAATTGTGTGTATGTTCAGATGAAGCCAGTAAAGTTCACCCTCCAAAATAAAACAGGAGATTAACAAAAGAGTAACTGTAGGGTATCCCTGCAGTTCAGTTGGATATACTTCAGATACAACTGATGTGCAATGCTTCCCAACGTTGCCACATCCAAACTATCTCAAGTGAACTGTGAAATGTTAAATCATGTGGAGGTGAAGCATCTAACAAGGAAAAGAACGGTGAATAGGAAACAATTCAGCAACAGGGAACTGAATTGAGGAGCTCAATCAAGACTGAAATTGAGCGTCAGCAAATACAGAAAACAGAATTGTAATATGTAGATTAACAGACAACACTATCAGCAATAGGCGGTGGGAAGCAAAACAGGTCAGAAACATAAATTGCAAAAACAAAAGACGACGTTGATAAAACAGAAGATTTAAAGACTGATATTTAGTTTAACTCCTTTTCTAGAAACAAAATGAACAAGATATTTAAAGGATGTTATCTTCCACCACTGTCTGAATACAAAAAATCCCTTTCAAAATCTAGCATTTTGTCTTCCACTTTCACAGACTTGTGTCTGTTTGTTTAAAAAAAAAAAAAAAAAAAACAGAAGATCTAGAAAACTTTTTTTTTCTTAATACAATGTTACTTTATAGTTAGGTCAAAATTTCAGTCTTAGTTGAGAAAAGGTTTACTTCAAGAAGACCAATAATAGGATAAAAATACCTGTTTTGTGCCAGTTTGTAAGAGGCAACTAATAAAATGGAATTGAACATTAGAGAGATAAACTAGAGCAAATCTAAGGAAAGCAATTATACAGGAAACACCCATGGGATTTATGTTAAGAATCAATGAAAAACACTGGCTAAGGGTCTGTGAAGGATTAGATACCCACACAGTACTAATGTTTTTCTTCTTTTAAGTTAATTTACAAATAGGTTAAAAGCCACAACAGTTCTGTTACTATGTAGAAAAGCAATGACACCTTCATTAGTTAACAGAAAGACACTATAATAGGTACATTTGTTGTAAGAAGGGATTGTCTTCCTAAAACAACATAAGCTAGGGTTAATCAACTATAAGACTGTTTAAGAACATCTACTGAGAGAATACAACCTGATACAGGAACTAAATGACAACAAGAAACCATGCATACCAACTAGCAAGTTTGGACCACCTTAATTAAGAAAACATATGCACATAGATGGTTATTATTCCTATAGAGCTTTTCATTAAAGCCTTCTTTTGCTCTTCAGGAACAAATGTTTCTAAGAAAATAAGACAAAGACACAGCATTGGGTGCTCTAAATACACGTAATTCTTCTGATTTTACTGAAAACTTAGTGGTTTCTATACTATCAGATTAAATTCTACAAGTAGTATGAACTAGAGAATTCAAGAAGGTTTGAATCAGTTCATGAAAGATAACACAGTCAAGTATTCCATTTAGAACAAGTATGTTTATAAATAATGTGAAAATATCAATGAGAACAGAAAGTTGGGGACTCAGAAGCACGATTAGAGTTAAATTCTAAAGCTTGCAACCCAACAGATTAGTTTACAGAAACGACAGCTAATTACAGTGAAGAATTTCATATAGCACCCATTAGCCTCTCAACCTCCACTATTAACCACTAATCACACCTTCAAGCCAATTTTAAATGATCTCTAATCCCTCTGCTGTGTTACCCACTGGCCTTCCCTATCAATACACAAAATATTCTGGAACATTACAAGCACCACAGCATCTCAGATCACAACTTCCAATAAAACAGATAAATTCCCTTCATAATAAACAACCACAGAACAATGTGCATCATTTTCGGAAAAAGTGGAAGTTATACTTATTCCCATATTATAAAATGGGTGAGAAGAAAGGTAGAGGACATGAAAGAATTCGAGCTGTCTTCCACCCCCACCCCCCCAATAGCAGAGCCCAAAGGAGCAACCCCTGCACAGATGCTGCAAGGAAAGAGAAGATAAAGGTTAGAGTAAAAGGAAAGAAGAAAAAAGGGAGAAAAAGACAAACCGTTATGCAAATGCGTGCATAACAGCTACATTCACCTGAACTGCGGAAGGTTGTTCTTGCTGGTAGCGGCTGTTCTTGTAGGTGACGATTAGGAAGGAAATGGAAAACAGCAGAAGAGCAGCTGTTGTTGATGAGTAATAGTCACCAAGGCTACAGTGACTATGGCGCTTGATTCACAAGGCAACAGTTGCTATAACTCACAAAAGAGAGAGAGAGCAAGCGAGAGAGGAGGAAGCAGTGACCCAGCGTAAGCTACCCGGAAGAGGCAGAGCCTTTCTTATGACGGACAGCTTCTAGGACCGGAGGGGAGGGGGTGCGGTTTCCTTAACGGGGAAGGAAAATAAGGTTGGCAGGGACGTACTAATTCCTCCGCCTCCCTAAAGGCATAAGATGGCACTTTCTATTCCCAACAAATGAAATAGCAGTACTATGACAATGGACAATCCCTGGATGTAAGTCACACTACATTAGAGAGGCTAGGGAAGAAAGATGATGGCTGGTGGCAGTGGCTGATTGTTCAAAAGGATAGCAACCGCCAAGCTGAAACCCGAGTGGGAGGGAGGAGAGAAAGGGGGTGTGGTCATATCTACATATCTATCTCCCGAGTGGATCACTCTTACTGACATCCTGATGTCACATCCGATTAGCAACCAAGAGAAAGTTTTTTTGCTTGTTTGTGTTTTTGTTTGCTTGTTTGTTTTTGTGCAGGGATCTCTGTTCAGGGGATTACTTTGCTTTTCCACCATTCTTGTTTCCTGCCACTCAGAAGCAATTGCAGAGTAAGCAGGAACTTGTTTTGTGCTCACTGTTTGTCACCTTTCTACTAATTTTTCCATCAGAAAATGGCAGGGAAGAGCTGCTGATAGATGGGGTATTTGTGGCCAGCAGGGAGGTGATTCTCCCCCTTCTCCCCCTCTATTCTACCCTTGTGAGGCCCCACCTAGAGTACTGCATCTAGGTCTGAGGCCCCCAGCACAAGAAGAAACTGAACCTGTTAGAGCAGGTCCAGAGGAGGGCCACAAAGATGATCCGAGGGCTGGAACACCTCTCCTGTGAAGATGGGCTAAGAGATCTGGGCATGTTCAGCCTGGAGAAGAGAAGGCTCCGGAGTCACCTCATTATGGCATTTCAGTACTTAAAGGGGGCTTTTAAAAAAGATGGAGTGTAACTCTTTGCTCAGTCGGATAATGATAGGACAAGGGGGAATGGTTTTAAACTAAAAGAGGTGGCATTTAGATGAAAGGTTAGGAGGAAAGGGGAGACCTTGTAGTGACTTTCCAGTACCTAAAGGGGGCCTACAGGAAAGCTGGGGAGGGACTCTTTGTCAGGAAGTGGAGTGATAGGACAAGGGGGAATGGCTCTGAACTAAAAAGGGTAGATTTAGATTAGACATTAGGAAGAAGTTCTTTACTTTAAGGGTGGTGAGGCACTGGAATGGGTTGCCCAGAAATGTAGTGATGCCCCATCCCTGGAAGTGCTTAAGGTCAGGCTGGACAGGGCTTTGAGCAACCCAGTCTAGTGGGAGATGTCCCTGCCAACGGTAAGAGGGTTGGAATTACAGAATCACAGAATTTCTAGGTTGGAAGAGACCTCAAGATCATCGAGTCCAACCTCTGACCTAACGCTAACAGTCCCCACTAAACCATATCCCTAAGCTCTACATCTCAATTAGATGATCTTTAAGGTCCTTTCCAACCCAAACCATTCTATGATTCTATAAAAACATTTTGATAGGACAGAAAAGGAAGGGAAAATAATAAACGAATATACAAAAGAAGTAAGGCACAACACAGTTGCTCACCACGCACTGACCGATGCCTAGCCAGACCCTGAGCGTCTTCTGCTCCCCCCAGCCAACTCCACACATATTAATTTTTCAGCTTGACATCATATGGTATAGAATATCCCTTTGGTCCATTTGGGTCAGCTGTCCTGGTTGTGTCCCCTCCCAGCTTCTTGTGCACCCCCAGCCTCCTTGCTGGCAGGGCAGCACAAGAAGCAGAAAAGTCCTTACCTCTGTGTAAGTACTGCTCTGCAACAACTGAAACATTGGTCTGTGTGTGTAGGAATGGGTTAAAAGTGGAAAATTGGTGAGGACAATAGGTTGAGAAGGGAAGATTGGTGAGCATGATTATAAATACACTCAAGTGACATTGCAGCTGGGATGGACTAAAGTCTGGAGAGTAGTAATGCAGGAAAACATACATGTATATCTATTGCTTTTTATGCTCTGTGTGTTTGACAAGTGGAACATCTTTGTATAGACTTGGAGTTGCCCTATCAGACATACTTGAGCTCCCTGCCTTGGTATGAAGAAGATCAAAGCACAGTGAAGATCAAAGCATGGTGGTAAACTACACCTGTGTGAACCCTTGATAAACAGATGTAAACAACAGGTCAGCAATCCTCTAGCATGGACCGAGTTCAGCAGTGCCTGTGTCCCCATTTGTGTGCCTCTGCCTGAGTGTTGCTTGCTTCAGAGATCCCCTATTGGCAAGGCAATGAAAATAAATGTACCTTGTGTTTCAGCCATGGGTCTGTGGTTGTTCCTGCTGCCTGCGCTGACTCGCACATTTGGCATAGTCGGCAGGATCCAGGAACAGTTATGCCATGGCTAGCAAAAAAGTCAGAGGCTGGGGAGGCTGTGGTGGCGACTCCCCACATTCTGGGATGGCCCAGTACTGAGTGCTGAACCCCTGTGTCTGCTTTCCTAGCTATGATGGCTCCGCTGGAAGCATAGCCTGAGCTAGTTGACAGGGCAGTGGTTACCCCCTAGACAACTGAGATGGCTATGTGAGGATTGCCATGGAAAGTGGCATCAGAGTCTTCTTGCAAGCTGGCAGTGAGATTGGGATGGCTATTAGCTACTGGGTTTAGAGCTCTTGACTGTGAATTTGTAACATTATGTAGTAAAGCGAGAGAGTTGGAAGAGGAGGTCAGGACTTTACAAGATGCAAAGGTGATTGTGCAAGAAGTAAGTACTGCTCAAGCAGAGCTGTGCTATGAGCAGCAGTGCACTGTAGAACAGCTGGTGGTGCATATTGCTAACGAACAAAGGCGCAGATATGGGAAAAGTGGGGGTTCGCCTTCCCAAGTTCATACTCTTACTATTTAACCTTCATGGGATCCCAGGAAATGGGATAGAAATATCTGGAGTGAGTCTTCAGACTCTGAGATTGAATTTGAGCTAGACTTAGAAGGTAGGGAGGTGGTAGAAGCACAACATACAAATGAAGGGGCAGCAGGAGCTGGCAGATGAAGGGGTATAGATGACACACGCTTATACCCCAAAAGAGTTAAGGGAATTTTTAGAAGTGTGTCAGCAAAGCAGTGGGGAAGGTGTATTGGCATGGGTTTTGTGAGCTTGGGATAGTGGTGATGCATCTATCCATTTATTAATGGATGAAAAAGATCTATTAAGCCCTATAGCTGGTGATGATCAGATACAAAGAGGATATGCTCAATTACAAAATACCAGAGATCCCGATGGGCAGGTTATTATTGAACGTAAACTATATCAGTGGTTGTGTGCAGCAATTTTAATAGCATATGCAGATCCTGTCGAATTAGCATCATCCCTCAGAAATTGATATACAATGGAAGAAGTTATTAATTTAGTGCAGCAGATGGGGATGGCTCATGCGTTAAATTACAGAATCCAATCCAGATAGGGTAGCAGTAACAAGAAGTATCAAAATGCAGCTTTTGAGAGGGATGCCTGCTTCACTGAAACCTTTGATTATACCAACAGTCTTGAGTGCTACTGGTAATGTAGGCACCCTAGCAAATATCTAGAGGGAAATTTGGGATCTAACTTCAGGAGGATCTGTGCAGGTGGTAAATAAAGGAAAGCCAGCAAAACCAAAAGGAGTTGCATCATGGGTAACAAGGAAACAGACGTGGAATGATCTTGTGCAAGCTGGTATCCCACAATCAGAAATAGATGGGATCACAACATGTTTCACCAATAGCAAAAGTTAGCACCCATGTGGAGAAAAAAAAAATTCCCCCTCCACCCTGCCTGCCACCTCAAGGCAAGGCCCTACCTGGCTGTTGTGGTCTCAGGTGAGACTGTGTGACGTGTGATTGAGACGTGATTGAGACATACTTTTGTACAAAGCGAGTGTGGAGTCCTGATCTGCAGTTCCGTAGCTACGTGAGGGGTGTGGCCAGAGACAGACGAAGTGTGAGATAAGAGAGAGAAAGGAAGAGTCTCGGGAAATTTGGTGTACAGTACCCCTTGCACGGGGAAGTGCTTGGCAGTACACCAGGGAATCTGGTAAACTCATAGGTGTGTGGTACCCCTTGCATGGTAAAGTGCTTGGCAGTACACCCCTATTTTCCAGAATTGGAACGTTAGTGTGTGGTATCCTGTAGGAGGGAAAATTCTGTAGCAGCACACTGACAAGGGCTAGGAAAAATGGGAAAATGTGGATTCCAGGGGACAGAGAGATATCCCTGGGGGAGTGCCTACTGACAGTTCTTCCTGAAGAATGATAAGAAATTGGAAAAATGTCTGTACTAAGTATGTTGTTTACAGGGGGAGAAATGGGAATGATCAGGAGGAGAGCTGCTATACAAGAATGGGAAAGAGCTCATCCTCCAGGACCAGGGGTAATACCGGCAGGGCAGAAATACCCACTTGCCGACCCTGGCTGGAATAATAATAATGCGCAACACAGAAATCAAATGAGAGACTTGGAGTCAGAATGAGAAAGTACTCGTGGATGAATCCCGAGGACCCAGTATCCCAAGGACTCTTAAAAGTTCATTTTGTGATTAAAGCCTGGAAAGATACTCAGAAAAAGCTTCAGAAGGTGGGGGGATGTAGTGAACAGTCACTGGGGGGCCCTCCTGCGGGAGGTCCTGAAGGTGTATGTCAGGAGGGAAGATGAGAAGGAAAAGCAGAGAGTGAAACTAATGGTATTGACAGTGTAGCAAGTAGTGAGGCAGAAAGAGGAAGAAAATCTTCAGGGGGAGTCAGGGCCAGAATGGAAAGGAGAGGAAGATAGATGAAGGAATGGCAGGCAAGGAAAGCTACCTGTGTTGTGGCCTGAATCCTAGCAGGGACAGGCTTTGATAAGATGTTTTAAGTGTGGTCAGGCTGGCCACTTCAAATAGGAGTATCCAGCGTGGAAGAAGGAGGAGAGAGAGCTGTTATACATTTAGAATCTAGGAGTCGGGGCTTCTCAGAAAGCTACTCCCACTAACAGCCCCTGATAAATGAAAAAGGGCTCAAGGGTTAAGACAAGGACATGGGGATCACTCTACAATTATTGTTGCAGGCAAAACAGACTTAGCATGGGAAGATTAATAAAATTTATTACCTATTGCTGATAGGCTGTGACTCATGGAAAGCTGACTCCACAATCAGTAAGATTGTAAAGTAGGTATGTTTATTCAGCGCTGGGCAGCACGGGGGGTAGTCCCACCAAAGTCGTGCACCTCTAACACGGCAACTTTCTTTGGTTATATGCAGTAAATATTTACATATGCACAAGGTTTCCCAGTATGCCTATACATATTCATAACCTGTCCCCGCTTAGTATTAAAATTAGCTCCAAGAAGTCATTTCCATAAACTCCTCCCCTCTGCGCTTGCACGGTGCCTTCTGGTGGTGGAGGCTGAGGGTCGTGAGGATGAAGTAAGATGTCTTGATCAGGGTCGAACTTTTCACCTTGTCTCCTTGAGCATGCTCTCTGAGCCCTTGGTCACAATCTGGGCCATAAGGTTGGTTTGGTCCGGTTGTCCGGGACTGAGGGGCTCCTGTTATCTCAAGGCCTTGCATGTTTGACATTCTTAATCTTGTCCTTTTAAGAACAGTCCTCCTTATCTCTGAGTCCTTGGTCACAGTCCGAACCATAAGGTTGGTTTGATCTGATTCTCCGGGTCCCAAGGGCTCCTGTTATCTGGAGGCCTAAGCGCAGCACAGGCAAATGTAGCACATTTTAAGCAATGAATGTTGCCTACATATTCATTCTTAATCAGTCGCTCTCTAATTTCTAATCCCATGTTTCAGTCCCACCTTTTCTGGAAAATCTAGTAAATTCTTTTACTTAATACGAAAATTCTTCTTCCCAGTCTCTATGATATGTACCCCTCAATGCTTTGCCATGTACTTTTGTCAAGGAAGCTAATATAGCCATTTGTTGTAACAATTTCCAATTCCAAACAAGTATTACAAAGGACAATATTAAACATATACCAACTAATATCAGTAAAACAATAATTAGGTGACACAATGTGTTCAAAATCCCAGTTGCAGTTGGCGACCATCCAAAGAGTGCGTCCCACCAGTTGTGATTTGTGTCTTGTTTTACTCTTTGCAAATCTCTGCTTATTTCCTTTGTATCATGATGGACAGTGATTAGAGTCTTCTCTCCATTTTCCTGAATGCTTTTTAAAATTTTAATCAGGTCTTGGTGTTTAACTAGTTGCTTCACTAGCGTGAGGTTCATCCCAATAGGTGTAGGTAATAACTTGTGATACATTGTGTTGTTAGACTTGATCAACTGGTAGGATACCACTGGTGCCAAATATAGAAAGTCACACCCAACGATTCTAACAAAGTTACAAATACAGAAGTTAGAATGATTTTTGCTATGGAGAGTTATGTTCTCCTTATCTACTTCTACAAAATTACAAGCAGTTCTTAAACACACACAGCCTTGACCAATATATACAAGCACAGTCTTTTGACTAGTATTTGGATGAATTTCAAAGTGGCAGACACCTTGCTTCGTGTCAAAACATACATCCTGAGCATCAATTGTGTTGCTTTCACAAATAAATCCTTGTTGTTCCCAGGTAACACATGATTCTAGATTTACAGACTGCCATTTCCCATTCTCCATCCGTGCCCATGTTCTATGCTCCGAAGGATAGAGCACTGTCTCCTCATGGTTTAATCCTAGTGCAACGATGGGGTGGATAACATAAACTGTGGCATTACTTATAGTAAGCACAAAGGCAGTAGCCATGTTAACAATGGGATCATAGGTAAAATTCCATTAATCATTCGGCACCCTATTTTAATTTTGTCCCCTATGGTTCTTTGGTGTGTCCACTCTTCCCCTAATTTACGTCATTCTGATAGTGTATATAAATGGTCACCATTTGTTCGCCAGATGACCATAACTGCTAACTTTCCTTTAATGCTCTTATCCTCTGTTGTTACGGCTTGGGACCAAGGCCACTCACCATTCTCTATTATCATAGAGGCACCTTCTTGAATCACAATTACAACTATAAGCCATAGAAACAAAACAATTCTATCAACAAAATTTCTGCCAACGATATTACCAAATACTCCCGACCGTAATGTCCTCATTTTGTTCGACTAAGCTTTAGTTTCAGTTCATCGTCACCTGGCATTACTTTCCAGGGAGCTCCTGGAGCCTTCTTCACTTGAGAATGGTGGATCCAAGCGGCTTGTTCTCTAATCTTGATAGCAGTATGAGTTGTCAGCATCACTTGATACGGTCCATTCCATTTTTCCTCTAGGGGTTGTCCTGAAAAAGTCTTTATATATATATAATCCCTGGGCTTAAAGGGGTGGATTGGTTGATCCAACCCTCTAGCCCTGGTCCCTAAAACAAATTTATGTACTTTATTTAATTGTTTCTGAAGTTCAGTTATATAAGCATATAAATATTCTGATCCTAACTACGTTAGGTCCTCTCCACTAAATAGAAATTGATATGGCCTTCCATACAAAATTTCAAAAGGGCTCAAATTCTCTTTTGTTCTAGGTTTAACTCTGATTATAAGTAATGCTAAAGGGAGGGATTGAGGCCATGACAAATTAGCTTCTTGTCCGATTTTAGCTATTTGTTGTTTAATTAAATGGTTCATTTTTTCTACCTGTCCACTTGCCTGCGGTCTATAAGGAGTATGTAGTTGCCAATCTATCTTCAGAATCTTACTTATCTGTTGTACCAATTGCGCACAAAAATGTGAACCTCTCTCAGAAGACATTGCTACTGGAATCCCAAAGCATGGTATTATTTCATTTAACAAGACTTTAACCACTTCTCTTGCTTTGTTTGTTCGACAGGGAAAGGCTTTGGGCCATCCTGAAAATGTGTCAGTCAGAACCAGTAAATAACGATACCCCCCTTTTCTAGGGAGTTCTGAAAAATCAATTTGCCACTGTTGTCCCAGATAATTTCCTTTACTGATTATTCCAAATTTTATTCTATTCTTGGTATTGGGGTTATTGTGTAAGCAAATGCTACATTGTTGAGTTACTTGTTTTATCATTGTATATAAATTTCATCCCACCAGGATCTTATGCAATGTGTCAGCTCCCCAATGTGTTTTATTGTGTTCTGTAAGAACTATGGGCCATGTCAAATTAGAGGGTATTATTACGCGGTTATCTTTTAAATATACCCATCCATCTGGTTTCATTTTACCTTTCAAATCTTCAATTAATTTAAAGTCTTTTTTGTATAATTTGGCTTTTTGGTTCATGTATATAGTTTGGATTTTACCATCTGGTATCAAAGACAATGCCTTCACCTCAGTTATTTCAGCTGCCCGTTTAGCCTCCTGATCTGCCAATCGATTTCCAATTTCAAAATCAGCATTTCCCTTTTGGTGTCCCCGACAATGCATGATAGCTACCTTTTCTGGTTGTTTTACAGCCTCTAACAATTTTTAAATTTCTTCAGCATGTTTTTTCTGTTTTCCCTGAGCGGTCAGCAATCCACTTTCTTTCCAAATTGCTCCATGAGCATGTACCACGCCGAATGCATATTCAGAATCTGTCCAAATATTTATTTTCCTTCCTGCTGCCAGTTCCAGTGCTCACGTAAGTGCAATTACCTCTGCTTTCTGGGTGGACATCCCAGGGAGTAATGGTTTGGACTTGATTACCTTTTGAGCAGTTGTAACAGCGTATCCTGCCTTACGTTGTCCTTGTTTTACAAAGCTGCTTCCATCAGTATACCAAGATTTGTCAGCATCTTCTAAAGGTTCTTCCTTAAGATCGGGTCGACTAGAATACACAGTCTCCATTGTTTCTATACAATCATGGGTTACGGGTTCATCCAGAGTTCCGCTAAGGAAAGAAGCTGGATTTACGACGTTAGTGACCACAATTTCCACATCATCTTGTTCTACTAATATTGCTTGATATTTTAAAAATCTCTGTGGTGAAAGCCAATGGTTTCCTTTTTGTTCCAAAACTGCTGAGACAGTATGGGAGACTAACACTGTCATTTTCTGTCCCATTGTAAACTTCCGAGCCTCTTGTACAACAGCTGCAACAGCCTGAAGGCATCCGGGCCATCCTTTACTTACTTCATCTAATTGTTTAGAGAAGTAAGCCACTGCTCGTTTATAGGGACACAATCTTTGTGCTAGTACTCCCAAAGCTATCCCTTGTCTCTCATGAGAGAACAACCAAAAGGGTTTCGAGAGATCCGGTAATCCCAAAGCCGGAGCTTGCATCAATTCTCGTTTAAGTTGTTTAAAGGCATTTCGTGCTTCTCCAGTCCAGACTAACTTTGACTGATTACTCTTTATCAATTCATATAGAGACTTTACCACTAGTCCATAATTATAAATCCAAAGGCGACACCAACCTGTCATTCCTAAAAAGGTTCGTAGCTCCTTTACCATTTGAGGTTCTGGAGTCCGGCAAATGACTTCCTTACATTCAGTTCCTAGTTCTCGTTATCCTCCCGAAATTTCAAATCCCAAGTAGGTCACGCGTTGTTGAACCAGCTGGACTTTCTGTTGAGAGACTCGATATCCATTTAAACCCAGAAAATTAAGGAGACTTATAGTCCATTGAATACAACTCTCTTTAGTGTCGGTAGCTATTAAGAGATCATCTACGTATTGTAACAAAGCCCCTTCAGTGTCCGGAGGTATCCAAGTTTCAAGTTCCTTTGCTAATTGGTTTCCAAAAATAGTGGGGCTATTCTTGAATCCTTGAGGTAGCACTGTCCATTGTTAGCTGTGTCTTTCTGCCTGAGTCAGGGTTTTTCCACTCAAAGGCAAATAGATTTTGGCTTTCAGTGGCTAAAGGTAGGAAGAAGAAGGTGTCTTTTAAATCCAGTACGGTAAACCAGACTTGACTATTCCTTAATTTAGTCAGCAAAGTATAAGGGTTTGCCACTACTGGATGTATATCCTCGGTGATTTTATTTATGGCCCTCAAATCCTGAACTAGCCTACAGCTTTTTCCATCTGCCTTTTTAATTGACAATATGGGTGTATTGTATTCTGATTCACATTCAACCAATAATCCATACTGTAGAAATTTATCAATTATCTCTTTAATTCCTTTCCTATCTTCGATCCTCAAAGGATATTGCTTAACCTTAACGGGTTTCTCTCCTGGCTTTAATTTAATAATTATTGGGGTCACATTTTTAACTCTTCCAGGGACTTCGGTGGCCCAAACTCCTGAATATACTTGATCTGTGATCTCTAAAGGTATTTCACTTTTAGGGTCAGTTTGTATTAGTGCCAAGCTCAACACGTTTATTAGTTGTTCTTCTCCTATCCTTAATTCCATTTTCCCTTTTTCAAAGACAATTTCTGCTTCTAATTGTTTTAACAATAACCCCAAGCAGAACTACAGGCTGGGAGATGAGTGGTTGGAGAGCTGCCAGGCAGAGAAGGACCTGGGAGTGATGGTGGATAGTCAGCTGAATATGAGCCAGCAGTGTGCTCAGGTGGCCAAGAAGGCCAACAGCATCCTGGTTTGTATAAGAAACAGTGTGACCAGCAGGGCTAGGAAGGTGATCGTCCCCCTGTACTCGGCTCTGGTGAGGCCACACCTCGAGTCCTGTGTTCAGTTTTGGGCCCCTCGCTACAAGAAGGACATCGAGGTGCTTGAGCGGGTGCAGAGAAGGGCGACGAAGCTGGTGAGGGGCCTGGAGAACAAGTCCTACGAGGAGCGGCTGAGGGAGCTGGGCTTGTTCAGCCTGGAGAAAAGGCGGCTCAGGGGTGACCTTATTGCTTTCTACAGATACCTTAAAGGAGGCTGTAGCGAAGTGGGGGTTCGTCTGTTCTCCCACGTGCCTGGTGAAAGGACGAGGGGGAATGGGCTTAAGTTGCGCCAGGGGAGTTTTAGGTTGGATCTTAGGAAGAACTT
This sequence comes from Aythya ferina, assembly GCF_964211825.1. NCBI lineage: Eukaryota > Metazoa > Chordata > Aves > Anseriformes > Anatidae > Aythya > Aythya ferina. The sequence goes on from NC_140313.1 coordinate 15,021,462, forward strand.
CTTTACTGAAAGGGTTGTTTGACCAGGCTGCCCAGGGAAGTGGTGGAGTCACCATCCCTGGAAGTCTTTAAAAGACGTTTAGATGTAGAGCTTAGGGATATGGTTTAGTGGGGACTGTTAGTGAGACTGTTAGTCAGAGGTTGGACTCGATGATCTTGAGGTCTCTTCCAACCTAGAAATTCTGTGATTCTGTGAAGAAATCTCTACCTAAGAGTGCCCATGAGGAGTTGGGTATATATAAAAATATGTCCATGCCCCATTGTTTCCCTAACTTGTCCTTCAAAGGTTCACAAAAATAAGCCTTTTCAGGTTGATCGGTTGCACCTTTTACCCTAACATAATCATTCCGTAAAGGCATTAATGCTTGATTTAGAACCGAATATGTCGCCCCCATATTAACAAGAAATTTCACTTCCGTTCCTCCCCTAACTTCATTATAACCAGTGGAGGATCCGCTAGGGTAGATTCCCCAGGTCCCCGTTATTCCTGTTGAAATCAGGGGCCAATGATTACCCTAGAAAAAGGCTAGTCAGTTTGTCCTCCGAAGCCAGGTCCAAATCGTTGTTTGTTTGTTTGTTTGTTTGTTTGTTTCTTCCATTACGTTTCAGAGTTGGTCCAAAAATTCCATAGGGGTTTCTTTTGGACCTTGTTGGAAGCATATTCTCAATTCCCAATTCATCCAGATTTTAGTATGTACTTAACCGTTCATAATTTTCGGGATGATTAGGGTCTCAGTAGGGGTCGGTCAGGGGAATGCAATTGTCCACAGTTCCCTGAGGGGTCCCATTGGGAATCTGAGCTCACACATGAACTCAGGTTGTTTTAAGAGTTAGCTGCTTTTCTGTTTCCATGACAACTCTCTTGGACCCATCACAGTCCCTCTGCCCCAGAGGGCTAACACCAGTGATTTTGAGATCTCAGCCTCTGTTGGAGGCAGAACTATTAACATTCCTACATCCTCTTTCCCTGCTCATTCAACTTCCAACACCTTTAACACTTTCAACAACCCTTTTAACACTTCCTTTATCTTTCTCCATCCTGTACTTTTCTAATGCCAACATCAAAGGCTCAGTCAGGGCCCAAATTATTTCTGTACCTTTTCCCTCCAAGATGCTGAAACAACATCAGTATACAACTGTCGTGGTTTAACCCAGCCGGCAGCTAAACACCACACAGCCGTTCGCTCACCCTCCTCCCTCCCTCTCTGGGATGGGGGAGAGAAATGGGAAAGCCCGTGAGTTGAGATAAAGACAGTTTATTAAGACAGGAAAATAATAACAACAACAACAATAACAATAATAATACAATTATGATAATACTACTAATAATAATAATGTGTACAAACAAGTGATGCACAATGCAATTGCTCACCACCCGCTGACCGATGCCCAGCCTAACCGTGAGCAGTCCGGCCCCCCTCCCCCGGCTAGCCACCCCTATATATTGTTTAGCATGACGTCAGATGGTATGGAATACCCCTTTGGCTAGTTCGGGTCACCTGTCCTGGGTCTGTCCCCTCCCTGCTCTTACTGCACCCCCAGCCTGCCCGTTGGCAGGACAGAGCAAGAAGCTGAGATGATCTTGGCTTAGTATAAGCACTGCTCTGCAACAATTAAAACATCGGGGTGTGTCATGGTTCCGACAATATCCTTCTTCCACCCCTCGCCTCTGTTAAAAGCATATTTAAGATTACTCACAACATACTCTTACTTTACAATTATCACAACAACCTTCACAAACTTCACTTACATCAAAAAGAAAAAGAATTCACCACACCAAAATAAACATAACATCATCACAGCACTGACAAGGTGGACATTTTACACACACATCACCCCTCGTCCCTTCACCACACTAACATCTCACAGTTACTGCTTTCTTAAATTCTTCACAACTTGTACATTCCTAACAATCATCCTGCACATATTTTGCCCGTTACTTCTATCAACTATCATCCTTATCTCGTGGGTTCGAGCCCCACGTTGGGCACCAAAAAAGACTGTCGTGGTTCCGCTCAAGTGGGCAGCCGAGCTCCACCACAGCCGCTCTCTCACTCCCCCTCCTCAAAGAGGAATGGGGAGAAAATATGTGAAAAGGGCTCAAGGGTTGAGATAAGGACGAGAAAATCACGCAATAATTATTGTAACGGGCAAAACAGACTCGGCATAAGGAGATAGTAAGATTTATTGCCTACAACTAACAAGCGAGACAAGTGAGAAAACAAAGAAAAAAAAAAAGCAAACCAAAAGCACCTTCCCCCCCATCCACCCTCTTCCATCTCCTCCCCCCGAGCGGCTCAGGGGAACGGGGAATGGGGGTTATGGTCAGTCTACAGCGCTTCTTCTCTGCCTCTCCTTCTCGGTCACTCTCGTCCCCTGTGCTGTGGGGTCCCACCCACGGGATGCAGTCCTTCCTGAACTGATCCGGCGTGGGCTTCCCACAGGCAGCAGCTCTTCCAGAACTGCTCCAGTACCTGGGTCCGTACCACGGGGTCCATCCCTCAGGAGAAAACTGCTCCAACCTGGCTCCCCTACGGGCAGCAGCTCCTGCCAGGTCACCTGCTCCTGCGTGGGCTCCTCTCCACGGGCTACAGGTCCGGCCCGGAATCTGCTCCAGCAGGGGTCTTCCACAGGCGGCAGCCTCTGTCGGTGCAGGGCCACCTGCTCCACTGTGGTCTCCTCCACGGGCTGCAGCGTGGAACCCTGCTCCACCGTGGTACTCCATGGGCTGCAGGGGGACATCCTGCTTCACCATGGTCCTCACCACAGGCCGCAGGGGACTTCTGCTCCGGCGCCTGGAGCACCTCTCACCCTCCTTCTACACTGACCTTGGCACCTGCAGGCTGTTTCTCACTCCCGGCTGCTGTGTGGCACAGCGTTTTTTCCCTGTCTTAAATATGCTCTCACAGAGGAGCAAAACAACATCGCTTATTGGCTCAGATCTGGAAAACAATGGGGCCCTTCCCAAACATGGGGCAGCTTCTTGATCCTTCTCACAGAAACCACCCCATGGCTCCCTGCTACCAAAACCTTGCCACGTAAACCCACTACAGGGTGTTATCAGCACTCTTCTCATCCTAAGCCAAAACATAGCATTCTACCAGCTACTAGGAAGAAAATTAACTCTGTTCTAACTGAAACCAGGACAACAACATTTCATCCTGTTCTCCTTCTCAAAAACAACATTGACTGTAATATGGTATTATAATTAATAGTTCCATTTAGGGGTCACTTTTCTTCACATTCAAGCTCATAAAGTGGCCACCATTGATTACAATATTTTATCAATGTTTTCCTGTTCACGCTTCCACTGGCAGATCCTCCAATATCCTTCCAATGACTCAAAAAACATTCTAAAGGGCTTTTCTTTAAAATTCCACCACTTTGCCTTCCTCCCATTTTCCCAGTTCACACTTTCAGAATACACTTATAACTTACAAAATGCAGCACGCAGGTATCTTTCTATAGCAATGCCATGAACCTACTATTATTACCAAGAATATAGCCAAAATCACAATAACAATAACCAGAGTCAAATTCCACATGCAGTAAGTCAGAAAACCGAAATAAGTAACACTGTAACAAATGAACCTTATAAGCAAACTTGCCAGGTTCCAAACGGCAATTGAATGCCAACAAAATCAAACAAAATCAACCGTATACTTAAGGTGATAGCCACAAAAGTATACACCACCCTGCAGAACTTTTATCTTCTTACTTATGGGCAGTTTCAAATGACTGGTCTACCAAACAAACAAACCAAAACCAAAATAAACAATACTGTCACTTACAGCGATGGGGTCCTTATCTACCTCCGCAGTGATCCGTTGAGTCAAGGAGTCCCTCCGAAAAATCCTGGGGGTACCCTAGGGGGTCCCATTCCCAGCGGGTCCTGCAGTCCGACAGAGAGGGTGTCCCATCTGGGTCGCCAGATTGATTCAAAGAACAAAGCCTAAATTTCTTAGTGACAAAGTATCCTTTATTGTCAGCGCTGGATGCACGGGGGATCCTTCCACCTAACATGCATGTTCGAAGTGACAAACTATCTCATATTTATACAGCAAAACAATGAATATTCTACTAACGCCTATACATATTCATTACATAAACCTGCCTACTCTCGCTTCGTATGCTAATTAGCTTATCAGTCCTTGCGCTTGGGCAAAGCATCCCAAGAATTGTGGGCAGGGGTCTTCGAGACATGGGCGGAGGTCTTTGGGAGGAAGACCGTAGGTCTTCCTCATGATGTACATTTCACCTTTTGCTAAAGAATGCCAAGTTGGCTGAATCAGTTGTTTTCCGCAGGAAAAGCCGCAGGAATGCCAAGTTGGCTCAAGTTAGCTCAAGTTTCAGCATAACTGAAGGTCAACAGATAATGGGATGTTTCAATTAACGGTGTTCTATATGGAGTGGTAATTCGTGTCAGAAAAATGGTTGATATTAATAAAGAAGGGGGAGATTTGGGAATGTGGCAATGGGGGTCAGAAAGCCTTGTGGTTGATGATAACATCAGACTCTTAACAATAAAGAGGGGATGGGAGGCGCAAGGAAAAACCGAGAATTAGAGATCCCAGCCCCACTGCCTCCCTATATTCCACCACCCCCACCTGCAGCCTCTCCGACTCCCGGGCTTCCCCACTCAGGGACCAGTGACTAGGAATATGTGGCCATCCCCATTAACTCCGGGGATGTCCGAAATTTTAAGAAAGAGACAGGAGGAGGGTAAGCGAGCTTTAATGGCAACTGGCATAATGTTTGCAGCTGCTTGAGGAATAATTCTAACTGGAATAATAACTGTACATTGTATATTGTATATATAAAAGCCCGGGCATTTTTGTTAAAGTATTCTTTTATACATATGTTAATATGTAAATATGTAAATATAAGAACTGCCATTGAGGTGTATGTCTAAGGGAACAAAATTTGCCCAGGCATATTATCGGCTCATCAGGTTTAAATGTCCTCAGAGTAATTGTCAACAGGCAGTTAATTTACAGTGGTCTGATTTTACTTGTGTATCTGTATATTGTGGATTTTGGAGGGATTGGGATTGACTAGTAAAGAGCTTCTAGGAAAACGGTGGAATATTAACCACTGTAGATTACAATAGGAAAAGTTCAAAGCAAAGAAATCCCGAGGAAAAGCCCCCTAGGATGTATACTAACACATTGGAGGGATATAGTGGGGTGAGAGGGTACAGAAAGTAAAGAACTCTTATCAAATATTGTAATCAATGGTGGCCACTTTATAAACTAGAGGATGGAGCGGAGTGGCCCCTAAATGGAACTATTAATTATAACACCATATTACAGTCAATGTTGTTTTTGTGGAAAGGAGGAAAATGGGATGAAATATGGTATATTGATTGATATGTTGTTTCAGTATCTTGGAGGGAAAAGGTATGGAATTAAGTTGGACTCTGACTGAGCCTTTGGTGCTGGTATTAGAAAAGTACGGGCTGGAGAAAGATAAAAGAAGTGTTAAAAGGGTTGCTGAAGGGTTTAAAGGTGTGGCATGTAGTATTTAACAGAGCTGTTTGAAATTGAATGAGCAGGGAAAGAGGATTATCTAAGTAACAGTCTAGAAGTTTTGGTATATTTGCATATTTGCTGTGGTGTTTGTTCAGTTTCCCAAGCATGGGGGAAGGGGACAGGAGGGGGGAACAGCCTGCTCCACCAGGGGCCTCTCCAGCGGCCGCAGGGGGGCTTCGGCTCCAGCGCCTGGAGCGCCTCCTCCACCTCCTTCTGCGCTGACTTTGGTGTCTGCGGGGGGGGGGGGGTTCTCGCTCTCCCAACTGCTGTTGAGCAGCAGGTTTTTGTTTGTTTCTTTGTTTGTTTTCGTGGATGTGCTCTCACAGAGGCACGGACTGTATTGCTCATGGCTTGGCTCTGGGCAGCAGTGGATCCCTTTGGGGCCAGATGAAATTGTCCCTTCTCTACAACGGGGAGGTTTCTGGGTTTTTCTCACGGGGGCTGCCACTGCAGTTTCCCACCCCCACACCCCTCACACCCCCCGAACCTTGCCATCAAACCCAATACACTGGGGAACAGCTAGGTCATTACTGACTTGTAAAGTATCAGGGATTAAATTAACTAATGAAACCCTAAAAAGTGATGGGGGCAGAAGGGACTGGGATAACAGTGCCACTTTTGGGGAATACCAAGCTGAGACTAGGAGATAAAACGATCACTGGGCAATTATTGTATGTACCCAAGGCAGGGACTAACTTGTTGGGAAGGGATTTGATGATTAAATTGGGCATTCAAATAGCAAATTGTTAGACTGGAATAGCAGTGTTATTAATGGAGTGCTCTCTGGCCCTGAGAGCAAAGATAATATTCACCTCTGACTGGAAAGACCCTGAAATGGGGGCGGAAGCAGCAATATAGGTGGACAGTTTTACCTCAGGGCTTAAAGGGCCACCTATCTATTTGGGTAAGTTCTAAAAAGATTTTGAAGCAATTACAACCTCCCAAGGAGGTATTAATGTTAACAAATATGTGGATCATTTTTCTATTGTCAGGACAGGAGAAAAGAGTTGTGAAGAAAGCTACTAACAAGCTATTCAACTTTCTGGAAAAGCAGGGCCTAGGAGTACTGAAAAATAAATTACAATATGGAGAAAGAGAAGTCAGGTATTTAAGGCATCTAATGTCTGAAGGAAAACAGAATAAATGCAGAGAGGATTCAGGGAATTGTTGAAAATTAAGAAAGAACTAAAGAGTTTTAAAAGAAAGATTTTTTTTTAAAGAATCAGGAGCCATGAAGTCTGAAGGAAAATGGATACTCCCTGATGGGAGAGAAATGCTGAATAAAGTGATAATGAGGCAAATATTAACTGTTTTACATCAGAAGAGTCATTGGGAGGTGCAAGCAATGTGTGATGTTGTGCTAAGAAAGTATGTCTGTGTAGGAATATACATTTTAGGGAAGCACATATGCAGAGGATGTACCATATGTCAAAAGGCAAATAAAAAGGTCTTCTGTAACCTATCTAGAGGGGGACGGGAGCCAGGGCTTTGACCTTTCCAAAGTATGCAGGTAGACTTTACTGAGTTACTTGTTTGTCCTAATTGACCACGTGACTAGATGGGTGTAAAGCTTTACTGCAAGGATTAAAGCAGACCTTAGAGATTGAGTGGGATTTTCACAGCCCCTGGCGCCCCTCCTCTTCTGGAAAGGTAGAGCGAATGAATGGTGAAATTAAGAAACAACTAACAAAACTTATGCTGGAAACTAAGGCTTCTTGGGTAAAATGCTTACCCCTTGCACTGTTAAACATATGGACGCAGCCCAGAACTGATGTAGGAATTTCTCCTTTTGAAATGCTATACGGTATGCCCTATGACTTGGAATTGCCACTTGATCACCCTCAATTCTAATTAAGACTTGGAAAGAGACTTTTTTAACACCACGATGGGGAAGGCCCCATGTTGTTTTGCTTACCACAGAAACAGCTATTTGAACTGCAGAGAAAGGATGGATGCATGCCAGCCATGTGAAAGGACCAATCTGGGAAGGCAAATGGGAGGCAGCTCCAGGCCCTGACGACTTGAAGTTGACACTAAGTGATAAGTATTGTGTATTATCTGTGTATCATGGGAAGGGGAGGAGGCCCTGATTCGAAGGCTCCCTAGTAGGTTCCCCTGAAGAACACTGCTGCTGCCAAGAAGAACCGATACCTTGTAGTTCACTGCAACCGAACTGACAAGCGAGGCAGAGAAGTGAAAATGGTGGGGGATTGAGGGGCCGACAATTTAAAAACACCCTGGAGAGATGGGCTCCGACCACCTCCTACGATACATGGGAGTCAGTATCATCGTTTTGGTCAGCTATGGGTCTGCGCATCCCCACCAGCCTTTTAAATGGAGCTTGATCAGATGGAAGGATCAATTCATCATCCAGCAAACAACGACAGCGGGTGCTCCCAGTTTCTGCATCACATTATGTGACCTGGTGTCAGTACAGCCATGCTTTAACCGATCAGGATTTTATTTCTGCCCAAGTTCTAACCCAGGAAAGGGGTACTGTAAATGCCCGAATTTGTATTATTGTGCATACCGGGGGTGTGAAACCATTGCTACAGACTGGACACTCAGGGCTGGTCGGGATAAATTCTTACAAGTGGGATATGGGCTGCAAGGTTGTAACCAACAAGTGGATCCCCGTTACAGGTGGCGAGGGCATGGTATAGGGTATACAGGAACCTTCCACGGAAATAAAGAAATTTGCAAGGTTCTATATATAAATATAACAAACTCGGACGATACTAGCTGGGTACTAGGAAAAATGTCAGATTTTACGAACACAGAACAGATAGGGGAGGACTCATACTAATAAAAAAGGAGGATGCTGATAGGCCCCAGGCAGTAGGACCAAATGAGGTATTGTCAGAAAATGTCCAGGGAATCCAGCCTGCGGAAAATACTACAGTGCCAACCCTCGGCAGCCCTACAAGCTCAGGTAAAGCCGAGAATGATAACATAGCTGAGAATAACATATGGGGGGGGGTCATGAATGCCAGCTACCAATTATTAAACAAAACAAACCCAAATGTAACAAAACACTGTTGATTATGCTTTAGTATAAGGCCTTCATATTATGATGCTATTGGGGATCCTGGGGAGCCCACCCGCACAAACGAGAACAACCCTCTGCATTGCAGTTGGGGAAAAGACATAAGGGTAACACTAACACAAGTCACTGGAGGTGGTAGGTGTGTACAGTTCCTAGTGGGAAGTGTCACCTATGTAATGTCACAGAGAATAGAAAACAATCAGCTGAGTGGTTAATCCCAGCCAACAACGCTAGGTGGGTTTGTTAGTCAGTGGGCGTAACTCCTTGTCTATCACTAAAACTCTTTAATGCGTCTCGTGATTTTTGTATAACAGGTGATAATTATACCAAGGATTCTATACCACCTTGAGGAATATATGTACACCCAACATACTGTAGCAGAATATCATTTACAAAGAAGGGAACCTATTATGGCTGTCACCTTAGCCACACTAATGGTTCTCAGGGTTGCAGGAGCAGGAACTGGAATTGCCTCCCTGGTAAAACAAAGTCAGGAATTTACCTCTCTACACATTGCTGTAGATGAGGATTTGGTCCACATTGAACAATCCATATCGGCTTTAGAAAAATCTGTTAGATCCCTATCTGAAGTGGTGCTTCAAAATCGTAGGGGATTGGATCTGATTTTCCTGCAACAAGGAGGACTATGTGCAGCCTTACGAGAGGAATGTTGTGTATATGCTGATCACACTGGAGTAGTGAGAGACACAATGACCAAATTACGGGAAAGGTTAGAAAAACGAAAAAGGGAAAATGAAGCCCGCCAGAATTGGTACGAATCCTGGTTTAATTACTCACCTTGACTTACTACCCTGCTATCAACCATAGCGGGGCCCTTGTTGTTACTTATATTAGCACTGACTTTTGGACCATGTATATTCAATCGAGTAATCGCAATTGTGAAAAGCCGATTAGAGGCAGCTCATCTTATGCTTGTGCGTGCGAAATACGAATCTCTGGAGCAGGAGGAAGATGACGCTGAGACTTTAGTGCTAAGCAAGCAAATGCTTCAGAAATTCAATGAACAAAATATGTTAGAAAAAGAAAAAGGAGGGATTGTGATAAATTAGCAGGGGTTTGTTCATTGTCCTTGAGAATTTGAAGAATCTACTGAGGAGATAAGGTTTCGCAACTCACGGCATTGTGACATGAGGATTAAGCAAGTAGACAAACTTCCCCCACCTGAACACGAGCACAACGTTGTGCGTGATCACAGGAGGAAGAATAACGACCCCCAACAACAGACTGTACAGCCTCAGAACAAGTCTCGACAAGCCGGAACTTGAATGCTATAAAACAGCAACACTGGAAAGGGAAGTTGTGTGTCGTGGTAGAGTGGAGACTCCCCAGCCGCCCAGCGCTGTTTTGCTTGTGCCTGCTTACTTAATTAATTAATTAATAAAACACTTTTGATAGACCAGAAAATTTGCGTGGTCTCACTTATAACAAGATAACCAGTTATGAGCCAAAAGAGGTCCCCTATCAATGGTGGATAGAGGTAAGAGTTAATAATGAAGGAGGGTTAATTGGGAAAAGTACAATTATTATACACCTTGTGGAATCGTGAAATTGAAATACGAGCTAAATATGGGATTCCAACCATTGCTAAAAACTTGTTTATAAAACTTACAGAGAATATTGTGAAAGCGTTCTTTTATGGTTCAATTGGCCTTGGCCAAATTCGAAGCCAAGACACGAATTACAGAATCACAGAATCACAGAATTTCTAGGTTGGAAGAGACCTCAAGATCATCGAGTCCAACCTCTACCTAATGCTAACAATCCCCACTAAACCATATCCCTAAGCTCTACATCTAAACGTCTTTTAAAGACTTCCAGGGATGGTGACGCCACCACTTCCCTGGGCAGCCTGTTCCAGTGTCCAACAACCCTTTCGGTAAAGAAGTTCTTCCTAACATCTAACCTAAAACTCCCCTGGCGCAACTTTAGCCCATTCCCCCTCGTCCTGTCACCAGGCACGTGGGAGTGATTTAAAGATCGAAGCCGAATTTCCTTAAGTGGTATATTCTTTATTGCAGCGCTGGATGCACGGGGGATCCTTCCGCCTATCGTGCATGTTTGAAGTGACAAACTATCTCATATTTATACAGCGAAACAATGAATATTCAATTAGCACCTATACATATTCATTACCTAACCCCGCCTACCCTCGCTTTGTATGCTAATTAGCTTATCCGTCCTTGCGCTTGCGCAAAGCCTTCCAAGAATTGTGGGCCAGGGTCTCCAGGATGTGGGCAGTGGTCTTTGGGAGGAAGGCCGTAGGTCTTCCTCGTAATGCACTTTCTTAATCAGTTGTTTTCCAGGCTGTAAAAATGCTGAGTTGTCTTTCGGTTTAACTGGGGGTCGGCGGATAACAGGATGTCTCAGTTAACAGGACATAACAGACAGTTGACTCAAGTTATCTCAAGTCTCAGCCTGACTGAGTGTTAACGGATAATGGGGTGTTTTCAAATAACAAAATGCTTAAACGTAACAGAAGGTCTATGGATAACAAGATGTTGTTTACTTTGTCCTTGCTAACTTTTAATCACAAGTTCTATTCTATCCTAAAGTAAGTTTATACAATATCATTTCACAAGTTTTATTCTATCCTAAAGTAAGTTTATACAATATCAATCCACAAGCTTTATTCTATCCTAAAGTGAGTTTATACTATATCATTCCCCCCTTTTCTTGGAAAATCTAGTAAATTCTTTTACTTAATACGAAAATTTTTTTCCCAGTCTTTATGATATGTACCCCTCAATACCTTACCATGCACATTTGTCAAGGAGGTTAACATGGACATTCGTTGTAACAATTTCCAATTCCAAGCAAGTAATATAAAAGACAATATTAAACTTATACCAACTAATATCAATAAAACAATAATTGGGTGACTCAATGTGTTCAAAATTCCAGTTACAGTTGGCGACCATCCAAAAAGTGTATCCCACCAGTTGTGACTTGTGTCTCGTTTTACTCTTTGCAAATCTCTGCTTATTTCCTTTGTATCATGATGGACAGTAATTAGAGTCTTCTCTCCATTTTCCTGAATGCCTTTTAAATTTTTAATCAGGTCTTGGTGTTTAACTAGTTGCTTCACTAGTGTGAGGTTCATCCCAATAAGTGTAGGTAGTAACTTATGATACATTGTGTTGTTAGACTTGATCAGCTGGTGGGATACCACTGGTGCCAAATATAGAAAATCACACCCAACGATTCTAACAAAGTTACAAATACAAAAATTAGAATGATTTTTGCTATGGAGAGTTATATTCTCCTTATCTACTTCTACAAAATCACAAGCAGTTCTTAAACACGCACACCCTTGACTAACATATACAAGCGCAGTCTTTTGACTAGTATTTGGATGAATTTCAAAGTGACAGATACCTTGCTTGGTGTCAAAACATACATCCTGAGCATCAATTGTAGTACTTTCACAAATAAATCCTTGTTGTTCCCAGGTAACACATGATTCTAGATTTACAGACTGCCATTTCCCATTCTCCATCCGTGCCCATGTTCTATGCTCCGAAGGATAGAGCACTGTCTTCTCATGGTTTAATCCTAGTGCAAGGATCGGGTGAATAACATGAACTGTAGCATTACGTATAGTAAGCACGAAGGCAGTAGCCATGTTAACAATGGGATCATAAGTAAAATTCACCAGGGTCCACCAAGACTGGAACTTCTTTTCAAAATCATTGGTATTGTCCCAGACTGCCTTTCGGACTTCAGCTGGAAAAATGCCTTCACTTCCTTCCCTAATGATCAAGGCAGCCGTTGCCTGTAACCATAACTGTGCTTGCATACAACTAAGAGCTAAGGATACATTGTCTTGTGCTCCTAATTTTTGCCATTCTGATGGTTTACATAAATAGTTACCATTTGTTCGCCAGATGACCATAACTGCTAACTTTCCATTAAAGTTCTTATCCTCTGTTGTTACGGCTTTAGTTCAAGGCGACCCTCCATTCTCTATTATCACAGAGGCACCTTCTTGAATCACAATTACAACTATAAGCCATAAAAACAAAACAATTCTATGAACAAATTTTCTGCCAACCATATTACCAAATACTCCCGACCATAATGTCCTCATTTTGTTCGACTAAGCTTTAGTTTCAGTTTATCGTCACCTAGTGTTACTTTCCAAGGAGCTCCTGGAGCCTTCTTCACTCGGGAATAGTGTATCCAAGTGGCTTGTTCTTTAATCTTGATAGCAGTGTAAGTTGTCAGCAACACTTGATATAGTCCATTCCATTTTTCCTCGAGGGGTTGTCCTAAAAAAGTCTTTATATATATATATTCCCCAGGCTTAAAGGGGTGGATTGGTTGATCCAGCCCTCTAACCCTGGTCCCTAACACAAATTTATGTACTTTATTTAATTGTTTTTGAAGTTCAGTTATATAAGTATATAAATATTCTGATCCCAGCTGCATTAGATCATTTCCACTAAATAGAAATTGATATGGCCTTCCATACAAAATTTCAAAGGGGCTCAAATTCTCTTTTACTCTAGGTTTAACTCTAATTCTGAGTAATGCTAAAGGAAAGGATTGAAGCCATAACAAATTAGCTTCTTGTCCGATTTCAGCTATTTGTTGTTTAATCAAATGGTTCATTTTTCTACCTGTCCACTTGCCTGTGGTCTGTAAGGAGTATGCAATTGCCAATCTGTCTTTAGAATCTTACTTATCTGTTGTACCACTTGCACACAAAAATGTGAACCTCTCTCAGAAGACATTGCTACTGAAATCCCAAAGCATGATATTATTTCATTTAACAAGACTTTAACCACTTCTCTTGCTTTGTTTGTTCGACAAGGAAAAGTTTCGGGCCATCCTGAAAACGTGTCAGTCAGAACCAGAAAATAACAATACCCCCCTTTTCTAGGGAGTTTCGAAAAAATCAATTTACCACTGTTGTCCCAGATAAATTTCCTTTACTGATTATTCCAAATTTTATTCTATTCCTGGTATTGGGGTTATTAAATAAACAGATGCTACATTGTTGAGTTACTTGTTTTCCCCAATGTGTTTTATTGTGTTCCGTAAGAACTATGGGCCATGTCAAATTAGAGGGTATTATTACACAGTTATCTTTTAAATATACTCATCTATCTGGTTTCATTTTACCTTTCAAATGTTCATGTATATAGTTTGGATTTTACCGTCTGGTATTAAAGACGATGCCTTCACCTCAGTTATTTCAGCTGCCTGTTTAGCCTCCTGATCTGCCAATCGATTTCCAATTTCAAAGTCAGTGTTCCCTTTTGGTGTCCTTGACAATGCATGATAGCTACCTTTTCTGATTGTTTTACAGCCTCTAACAATTTTAAAATTTCTTCAGCATGTTTTTTTTTTTTTTTTCTGTTTTCCCTGAGCGGTCAGCAATCCACTTTCTTTCCAAATTGCTCCATGAGCATGTACCACGCCGAATGCATATTTAGAGTCTGTCCAAATATTTATTTTCCTTCCTGCTGCTAGTTCCAGTGCTCGTGTAAGAGCAATTATCTCTGCTTTCTGGGCGGATGTCCCAGGGGGTAATGGTTTAGATTCGATTACCTGTTGAGCAGTTGTAACAGCATATCCTGCCTTTATGTTGTCCTTGTTTTACAAAGGTGCTTCCATCAGTATACCAAGATTTGTCAGCATCTTCTAAAGGTTCTTCCTTAAGATCGGGTCGACTAGAATACACAGTCTCCATTGTTTCTATACAATCATGAGTTATAGGTTCATCCAGAGTTCCGCTAAGGAAAGAAGCTGGATTTACGATGTTAGTGACCACAATTTCCACATCATCTTGTTCTACTAATATTGCTTGATATTTTAAAAATCTTTGTGGTGAAAGCCAATGATTTCCTTTTTGTTTCAAAAACTGTTGAGACCATATGGGAGACTAACACTGTCATTTTCTGTCCCATTGTAAACTTCCGAGCCTCTTGTACAACAGCTGCAACAGCCTGAAGGCATCCGGGCCATCCTTTACTTACTTCATCTAATTGTTTAGAGAAGTAAGCTACTGCTCGTTTATAGGGACCCAATCTTTGTGCTAGTACTCCCAAAGCTATCCCTTGTCTCTCATGAGAGAACAACCAAAAGGGTTTCGAGAGATCCGGTAATCCCAAAGCCGGAGCTTGCATCAATTCTCGTTTAAGTTGTTTAAAGGCATTTCGTGCTTCTCCAGTCCAGACTAATTTGACTGATTACTCTTTATCAATTCATATAGAGGCTTTACCATTAGTCCATAATTATAAATCCAAAGGCGACACCAACCTGTCATTCCTAAAAAGGTTCGTAGCTCCTTTACCATTTGAGGTTCTGGAGTCCGGCAAATGACTTCCTTACGTTCAGTTCCTAGTTCTCGTTATCCTCCCGAAATTTCAAATCCCAAGTAGGTCACGCGTTGTTGAACCAGCTGGACTTTCTGTTGAGAGACTCGATATCCATTTAAACCCAGAAAATTAAGGAGACTTATAGTCCATTGAATACAACTCTCTTTAGTGTCGGTAGCTATTAAGAGATCATCTACGTATTGTAACAAAGCCCCTTCAGTGTCCGGAGGTATCCAAGTTTCAAGTTCCTTTGCTAATTGGTTTCCAAAAATAGTGGGGCTATTCTTGAATCCTTGAGGTAGCACTGTCCATTGTTAGCTGTGTCTTTCTGCCTGAGTCAGGGTTTTTCCACTCAAAGGCAAATAGATTTTGGCTTTCTGTGGCTAAAGGTAGGAAGAAGAAGGTGTCTTTTAAATCCAGTACGGTAAACCAGACTTGACTATTCCTTAATTTAGTCAGCAAAGTATAAGGGTTTGCCACTACTGGATGTATATCCTCAGTGATCTTATTTATGGCCCTCAAATCCTGAACTAGCCTATATCTTTTTCCATCTGCCTTTTTAATTGGCAATATGGGTGTACTATATTCTGATTCGCATTCAATCAATAATCCATACTGTATAAATCTATCAATTATCTCTTTAATTCCTTTCCTATCTTTTATCCTCAAAGGATATTGATTAACCTTAACGGGTTTCTCTCCTGGCTTTAATTTAACAATTATTGGGGTCACATTTTTAACTCTTCCAGGAACTTCAGTGGCCCAAACTCCTGGATATACTTTATTTATGATCTCTAAGGGTATTTCACTTTTAAGGTCTGTTTATATTAGTGCCAGGCTTAACACATTTATTAGTTGTTCTTCTCCTATCCTTAATTCCATTTTCTCTTTTTCAAAGATAATTTCTGCTTCTAATTGTTCTAACAAATCTCAACCTAATAGAGATTTTGGAGATCCAGGTGGATATAAAAACCTATGTATCCCCATTTGTTTCCTGTTATAAATGAGGTCTGAATTTTGTAATATTTATAAAACAAATATTTCTAAAAGGTATATAAAAGGCAAGTAAACAGTGCTGAGTGAGCAGGGAGTCTATGCTCCACCAACACGCACACACAAACATCAAACGTTCTAAATACATGTATACAGAGTATACAGATATTATATATTATATATTATTATTACAATATATTATATATATTATATATATTATATTGCTTATATATTATATATTATTATTGCAGATTATTATTATATAATATATATATCATATAATATAATATACAATCACATATATATATATAATTATATATTATATATTATACATCACATATTATACATTATATATTGCTTTACATAATAACCCGAGTATGACTATACATACATACAATCAGGATAGGTAACAAACAATCCTTTAAGTTCCATAACTTAACAGTCTCTATTCTCCCAGCCTGTTCCTCTTCACTTCTTTTTCCTGCTTCTTTACTGATGTAACTTCATAGTGTTGCTTTTTTTTTTTTTTTTTTTTTCCTTTGAGGGCAGGCTCCCCTCTTATACCCTTCTCTCCACAGCAGTTCTTTTCAAAACAGCTTTTTTATTGGTCTAACAACTTTGAATGTAACAACAACAGCAAACACCCAGAAACATCCATGCCTTAAGGGCTGGAGAACAAGAGAACCAGCTGGAGAACAAGAAACCGGAGACTGCATGGAGTCTCCTGAATCACCCTTCTTTGTTAATATCAACCATTTTCTGGACACGAATTACCACTCCATATATAGCATTTCCCCAAATTGTACTTCAAAGGTTCACGAAAATAAGCCTTTTTGGTTGCACCCTTTTGCCCTAACATAATCATTCCGTAAAGGCATTAATGCTTGATTTAGAACTGAATACGTTGCCCCATATCAATAAAAAAATTTCACTTCTGTTCCTCTCCTAACTTCATTATAATCAGTGGAGGATCTGCTAGGGTAGATACCCCAGGTCCCCCTTAGACCTGTTGAAATCAGGGGCCGATGATTACCCTAGAAACAGGCTAGTCAATTTGTCGTCCGAAGCCAGGTCCAAACCGTTTTTTTTTTTGTTTTTTTTTTTTTTGTTTTTCTCCTTCCCCATTACATTTCAGAGTTGGTTCAAAAATTCCACAGGGGTTTCTTTTAGACCTTATTGGAAGCATATTCTCAATTCCCAATTCGTCCAGATTTTAGTATTTACTTAACTGTTCATAATTTTCAGGATGATTAGGGTTTTAGTGGGGGTCGGTCAGGGAAATGCAATTGTCCACAGTTCCCTGAGCGATCCCATCGGCAATCTGAGCTCACACATGAACTCAGGTTGTTTTAAGAGTTAACTGCTTTTCTGTTTCTGTGACAACTCTCTGGGACCCATCATGATCCCTTTGCCCCAGAGGGCTAACACCCAAGATTTTAAGATCTCAGCCCTGGGCTGAGGCAGAACTGTTAACATTCCTACATCCTCTTTCCCTGCTCATTCAACTTCAAACAGCTCTGTCAAATACTACATGCCACACAACCTTTACCACCTTCAACAACCCTTTTAACACTTCCTTTATCTTTCTAATTCACAATTTCAGAATATATGTATCACTTACAAAAATGTGGGCACGCAGGTTTCTTTCAATAGCGATGTCACAAAACTACTATTATTACCAGGAGATATTGCCAAAGTCACAATAACAATAATCAGAGTCAAATTCCACATGCGATAGGTCAGAAAACCGAAATATGTAACACTGTAACGATATCTTTCTTATAACAACGTCACAAAACTTATTATTATCACCAAGAAAATAGCCAAAATCGCAGTAACAATAACCAGAGTTAAATACCACATTCCATGAGTCAGAAAACCAAAATAGGCAACACGATTCCAGATGGACCTTAAAGCGAGCTCTTTCCTTAAGGTCCCCAAATATACTTATGGTTCTTACCACAAAGTATATACCAAATACTGCCTTGCAGAAGATCACCTTCCGACTTACAGACAGTTCCAGATCCAGATGGACCTCAAGGTCCCCAGATATACTTGTGGTACTATCCACAAACTATATACCAAACACTGTCCTGCAGAAGATCACCTTCCAACTTATCGGACAGTTCCAGACGACCGGTCTACCAGAAAACCAAACCAGAATAAAGAATATACTCACTTACAATGATGGGGTCCTTGTCTGCCTCCGCAGTGATCCAGTGAGTTGAGGAGTCCCTCCGGGAAATCCCGGGGGTACCCTAGGGAGTTCTGTCCCCAGCGGGTCCTGCAGACCGGCAGAGAGGTTGTCCCATCTGGGGTGCCAAATTGATTTAAAGATCGAAGCCGAATTTCCTTAAGTGGTATATTCTTTATTGCAGCGCTGGATGCACGGGGGATCCTTCCGCCTATCGTGCATGTTTGAAGTGACAAACTATCTCGTATTTATACAGCGAAACAATGAATATTCAATTAGCACCTATACATATTCATTACCTAACCCCGCCTACCCTCGCTTTGTATGCTAATTAGCTTATCCGTCCTTGCGCTTGCGCAAAGCCTTCCAAGAATTGTGGGCCAGGGTCTCCAGGATGTGGGCAGTGGTCTTTGGGAGGAAGGCCGTAGGTCTTCCTCGTAATGCACTTTCTTAATCAGTTGTTTTCCAGGCTGTAAAAATGCTGAGTTGTCTTTCGGTTTAACTGGGGGTCGGCGGATAACAGGATGTCTCAGTTAACAGGACATAACAGACAGTTGACTCAAGTTATCTCAAGTCTCAGCCTGACTGAGTGTTAACGGATAATGGGGTGTTTTCAAATAACAAAATGCTTAAACGTAACAGAAGGTCTATGGATAACAAGATGTTGTTTACTTTGTCCTTGCTAACTTTTAATCACAAGTTCTATTCTATCCTAAAGTAAGTTTATACAATATCATTTCACAAGTTTTATTCTATCCTAAAGTAAGTTTATACAATATCAATCCACAAGCTTTATTCTATCCTAAAGTGAGTTTATACTATATCAGGAGAACAGGCCAACCCCCACCTCACTACAGCCTCCTTTAAGGTATCTGTAGAGAGCAATAAGGTCGCCCCTGAGCCGCCTTTTCTCAAGGCTGAACAAGCCCAGCTCCCTCAGCCGCTCCTCGTAGGACTTGTTCTCCAGGCCCCTCACCAGCTTCGTTGCCCTTCTCTGGACCCACTCAAGCACCTCAATGTCCTTCTTGTAGCGAGGGGCCCAAAACTGAACACAGGACTCGAGGTGCGGCCTCACCAGAGCCGAGTACAGGGGGACGATCACCTTCCTAGCCCTGCTGGTCACACTGTTTCTGATACAAGCCAGGATGCTGTTGGCCTTCTTGGCCACCTGAGCACACTGCTGGCTCATATTCAGCCGACTATCCACCATCACTCCCAGGTCCTTCTCTGCCTGGCAGCTCTCCAACCACTCATCTCCCAGCCTGTAGCTCTGCTTGGGGTTATTGCGCCCCAGGTGCAGGACCCGGCACTTGGCCTTGGTGAACTTCATGCAGTTGACCTCAGCCCATCGGTGCAGCCTATCCAGATCCTCTTGCAGAGCCTTCCTACCCTCAAGCAGATCGACACACGCACCTAACTTGGTGTCATCTGCGAACTTACTGAGGGTGCACTCAATGCCCTCGTCCAGATCATCGATGAAGATATTAAAAAGGACCGGCCCCAGCACCAAGCCCTGGGGGACGCCACTAGTGACCGGCCTCCAACTGGACTTGGCTCCATTTACCACGACTCTTTGGGCCCAGCTATCCAGCCAGTTTCTAACTCAACGAAGCGTGCGCCAGTCCAAGCCAAGAGCAGCCAGTTTCTTGAGGAGAATGCTGTGGGAAACGGTGTCAAAATCCTTGCTGAAGTCAAGGTAGACCACATCCACAGCCTTTCCCTCTTCCACCCAGCGCGTCACTTTGTCACAGAAGGAGATCAGGTTCGTCAAGCAGGATCTGCCTTTCATAAACCCATGCTGACTGGGCCTGATCGCCTGCTTGCCCTGCAAGTGCTGCGTGATGACTGTCAAGAGGATCTGCTCCATGAATTAATGACATTCAAAAGAAGAGGAGGGATTGTTATATATGGAGTGGTAATTCGTGTCAAAAAAATGGTTGATATTAATAAAGAAGGGGGAGATTTGGGAATGTAGCAATGGGGGTCGGAAAGCCTGGAGGTTGGTGATAACATCAGACTCTTTAACAATGAGGTCATCAGTAATGTAAAGAGTTTACAGGAAACAAAGAAAGGTGATTGAGGCGACGCCCTGCCATCTGGGGTTGCTTGTTTTCCCCTCTGTTAAGGCACGGAAGTTGCTGGGGGGGTTGCTGGTTAGAACTGTTAATATTTATTGTTTAATGTTATATGATAATAATATTATTAGTGTGATTTCAAGGGTTAACGAAACGCGGGAAAAGCAATCACGTTTTGTTGCTTCCGGGAACCTTGTGGTGGGCAGAGCATGTGCAGAAGAAGAGGGAGACAGTCGAAGCTGCTCCTGCAGTCTGGAACAAAAGGTTGCTAATGGTGATGGGGAAACCATGAGCCTTTCACCCACAACGACCACCACAAAGAGAATTATAATATGAAGCGGGGATAGGATATCCATATGTATAGGCGTACTCGGGTTTCTTGTAAATATGTAACAGCAATGTCCTATATATATTTGGAAAGTTCGACGGGTGTGTGTGCATTTTGGTAGAGCATAGACTCCCCACGTGCCCAGCGCTGTTTACTTGCCTTTTATAAATATTCTTTTATGTTACTAAATTCAGAGTTGAGACTTCATTTATAACAACAATATGCTTCAACATAACAGAAGGTTGACAGATAACAAGATGTCGTATATTTTGTTCTTATTACATTTTTAACTACAAGATTTATTCTATCCTAAAGTGAGTTTATACAATATCACTTCCTGGGCTGTTCCTGAATGGGCTGCAGCGTGGAGATCTGCTCTGCTGCGGTACACCATGGGCTGCGAGGGGGTCTGCCTTCTCCACCAGGGGCTTCTCTGTGGGCCACAGGGGGGCTTTGGCTCCGGCACCTGGAGAACCTCTGCACTGCACTCCCCCTCCTCTGCACTGACCTTGGTGTCTGCAGGGAGGTTTCTCACTCCTCACTCTCCCAGCTGCTGTTGTGCAGCAGGTTTTTTTTGTTTGTTTGTTTGTTTTTTTGTTTTCCTTTTCTTGGATATGCTTTCATAGAGATTTAAACTGCATTGCTCATGGCTTGACTCTGGGCAGCAGTGGGCCCCTTTGGAGCCAGCTAAAATTGGCCCTTATCTAACATGGGGCAGCTGCTGGATTCTTCTCAGAGGAGCTACCACTGCAGCCGCCCCTGCTGCCAGAACCTTCCCATGTGAACCCAATACACTGAGGCAGCTAGGTCATTACTGGCCTGTAAAGTGTCAAGGCTTTATTATATATGGAGTGGTAATTCGTGTCGAGAAAATGGTTGATATTAATAAAGAAGGGGGAGATTTGGAAATGTGGCCATGGGGGTTGGAAAGCCCCGTGGTTGAGATTACATTAGACTCTTAAAGATGAGGCCATCAGGAATATAAAAGAGTTTAGAGGGAACAAAGAAGGGTGATTCAGGAGACTCCATGCAGTCTGGGGTTTCTTGTTCTCCAGCTGGTCTCTTGTTCTCCAGCCCTTAAGGCATGGATGTTTCTGGGGGTTTGCTGTTGTTGTTACATTCAAAGTTGTTTGACCAATGAAAAGTTGTTTTGAAAAGAACTGCTGTGGGGAGAAGGGTATAAGAGGGGAACCTGTCCTCAAGATGAAAAAAAAAAAAAAAAGGGCAACACGATGTGATGAAGTTATGATCAATAAAGAAGCAGGAAAAAGAAGTGAAGAGAAACAGGCTAGCAGAATGGAGACCAGGACGGGAACAGGCACATTGATCACCTCATGAAGATAGGTTCGGCCAAACTCAGCAAACCGCTCAAAGAAGAAAGTCTCTGGAAATAGACGCACTGGAGCTGGAAAGAAGCTCAAGCTGAGAGAAGCTGACCTACACACACAATTGCCTCTCGCTGGCCAAAGTTGAGCATTATGGGGAGTCATATGTCCTTAGAAACACAGACTGTCCTGGTAACCTTACAGCTTATTTTCCTTATTAACAATCAGACAGTTTATGAGCCTGAAATATGGGCCCAAACTGAGGTCAAGGTGTAGGACTCTGCAACTAAAAATGACAAGGTTGCAGCGGAATTTCTCGGTGTAATATACCATAAATGTTTGTTCATTGTCTTTTGTATTATAAGAACAAGGAGTTCTGTTTGGGGGGTGGGGGTAGTGAAGGTTTCTTGCTGAGCATAGTGGGTTTACGTGGGAGAGGTGCTCCAGGCGCCGGAGCAGAAGTCCTCTGCGGTCTGTGGTGAGGACCATGGTGAAGCAGGATGTCCCCCTGCAGCCCATGGAGTACCACGGTGGAGAAGGGTTCCACGCTGCAGCCCGTGGAGGAGACCACAGTGGAGCAGGTGGCCCTGCACCGACAGAGGCTGCCGCCTGTGGAAGACCCCTGCCGGAGCAGATTCCGGGCTGGACCTGTAGCCCGTGGAGAGGAGCCAACGCAGGAGCAGGTGACCTGGCAGGAGCTGCTGCCTGTGGGGGACCCAGGTTGGAGCAGTTTTCTCCTGAGGGATGGACCCCGTGGTACGGACCCATATCTGGAGCAGTTCTGGAAGAGCTGCTGCCTGTGGGAAGCCCACGCCGGATCAGTTCAGGAAGGACTGCATCCCGTGGGTGGGACCCCACAGCACAGGGGACGAGAGTGACCGAGAAGGAGCGGCAGAGAAGAAGCGCTGTAGACTGACCATAACCCCCATTCCCCCGTTCCCCTATGTGAGAAACACTCCGTAGCCAATAACTTAGGCTCAGGCAAGGATCTCAGTGAAGTAGTAATTTATTCGCAATTGCAATGGCGGGCGCCCCACAAGCAGGAGAGAGCGCATCTACTAGTTCCAAAACACAGTTTATATACCTTTTGATGGCAGGACCCTCCCCTGTTTCCCCACTGAGTGGGTAATCCAGGTTCACAATCTATCTGATGCTTCACAAACAATGCATGGCCTTCAGTCGCCGGCCTGTTAAATTTTAATTTCCATTTGCCATTTTTACTGCTTGAAATGGTAATGTTTCTTCACTTATCTGACTTGACTTAACACCGTGATTTTCACCTAATTGTCCTAAGGAGTCTGATTGTCTGCATTTTACAAGGTCACCTGCTTAAGCTTTCATATCACTGTAAGCATATCTCAGTACCACATTCCTTCTTTCTAAACAATGTAACTCTGCAAAAACAACATTTCTATTCCCACAATTCCCCCCTTTTCTTTTTTTTTTTTATAAACTGCTGATTTTTGCAAAAACTCTTTCTATTTATTTATTTATTTATTTTTAGTGTAATTTGGTAAATATCTTCCTCTTCTTCACTTTCTTTACCCTCCATTTCCTCTAATATCATTTTATCTGAGTAGGGTGGTGGATCTATGGTCATTTGTTTCAATAATGCGGTTTCAATTAACCGCTGGACAAGTCCCCTTACACAGGGGATAATGTAACAGCCAATAGCTGTCAAAACTCCTGCTACTATAATTGAGGATGTAAATATGGACATTACCATCCCTTTCCATTTACCAAACCAAGATTTCAACCATCCTGTGATGGAAGTGTCTGCTCCCGAATTTTCTGCCAATTCATTGGCAAGGGTGGTAAGCCCTTGCAATGCTCTTGTTACTGTGCCATCCGGGGCAGTATTGTTAGGGATAAAAGTACAGCAATGGTTGCCCAGCATCACGCATACACCACCCTTCTCCACGAGCATCATATCTAATGCTATCCTGTTTTCCCAAGCCATTTTGCTGATGGCATCTAGTTGTTCAGCGATTCCTCTCATCGCATCTTTGGTATAATTGATGAATCTCTGCTGATTATAATAATTAATCCAATTCACATTTTTATTGATTGTTACCCACCAGAACAGTGACTCAAACCCTGCAGCAATTTAATTTCTGGCTTTATGTTCATCCGGAACTCCTCTAGGTACCCCAATAGAATCTATGTATACTCTATCATCAAATGATATTCCTAAGCCTCTTTTACTTCTTCTGGGTATTTGTGATGTTTCTTTTTCAAATGCCAGGGTGAAGGGTATAGCTGATTGAACAAGTGCACAAGTACCTCCCCAATTAGATGGTAGGGTGGACCATAAGATCTTCCCTCCACCGTACTACCAGAGATCTGCCCTGGGGATCTCTAGTCTTGAGCAGTTTCCCATCAAGTCCTTGGTAGCACAAGGCAAATTCTCCCAGATGCCAGGTAGCACTCACACCCTGCCGAGAGAGGCAAGCTGTATGGTTACCTTTAGCTATAGAGAATGCAGGGGGAACCGTGATATTGCTATCATGCAAGAAACAGCAAAGAGAGACTTACAGGCCTCATTTCCCCAGGCAGTCTTTTCTTGGTACAATGCAATCATATATCGCATCCCTTGGGAGTCCTTGGTCCACCCCCATGGGAAGGGCACTATCTGGGCAATCGGTCATCCCGAGGCACAAGCGTAGCAGTAGCTACGGTTGAGACTCTGGACGGTATATTTGACCCATTCTATCCAGGCATTCACATCCCCATACCCTGTTTGAATCTCAAATGTTTGAACTGCCACATTTCAGAGGGCCTCCTGTTTTCTCTCCTGTTTTCTCCTTGAGTTTCTCCCTTTCTCTGATGGCAATAGAGGATTGTTTCCATACAGCTATTCTCAATCTGGCTGTTGTGTCTCTCCCAGTTATTTGTTCTTTCTGCTCAATTGTCATTGGGCATTTAAATCTCCACAAGCTAACACCTCACAAGCATCAAACGTGATGGCTTGTGGTACATAACCCTCTGTCACAGTCACCCATATTTTGATGGGGTATCCCGTTTTTGCAATTATCTGGTCATGCCTTTTCCAAGTTACCAATTGACCAAGGCCTTCTCTGAGGCCTAGAATCACTAAAAACAAAATTAGTAATCGATTTTTCCCTGTCATTATTCTTAAACCTTAGGTTTCCAAATAATTATCAATACAAAGAGTGAGATGTACACTACTACTATAACAACCCCCCCCTTGGGAGCACTGCAATTCTCTATAGGTCTGTCCTTTCTCTCAATCACAAGTCACTCTCGTTAGTTACCTGTGAAAATAAAAGGTTAGATTACAATTGTAAACTTTTATCCTACTCAGAGTCCATTATGAGATTTTTCTCTTTGATTTCAACTTCCAACAAGTCTTTTGTAGGAACAGCTTCCCAGGTACTAGGGTCGACGGATGCCTTCACTCGAGTATAGTGAGTCCAACCTTTTTCCGCAGTTCTTACTGCTGTTTCAGTGGTCAGTAATTGTCCTTCCCATTCAGGCCGGAATTGACTCTTTCCAGGTCCAAATCAGGACCTGGTTTCCTGGGTGATGGTGGTGAATGGGGAATTCCAAAGGTGGGGTTTGAGCCGACCACCCACAGGTCCTGAGAGATGACAAAGAAGAGGACAACCCCAGAATACAGTTCTTAAGAAAACTCTCTTGTTTTGAATTGTGGTATCTCATCCCTTCTGCCCAGATAGGGCAATCTGAACAGCATCTCATATGGTGAAATTCCTATATCCTTTCTTGGTGCTGTTTAAACCTGTAGGAGTAAGCATTTTACCCAAGGAAGTTGGGTTTCTAACACTAGTTTAGTTAATTGCTTCTTTAATGTCTGATTCATTCGATCCACCTTCCCAGAAGAGGAGGGGTGCCAGGAGCTGTGAAAATCCCACTCAATCTCTAGGGCCTGCTTTAACCCTTGCAGTAAAGCTTACACCCATCTAGTCACGTGGTCAATTAGAACAAACAAGTAACTCAGTAAAGTTTACCTGTATACTTTGGAAAGGTCAAACCCCTGGCTCCCGTCCCCCTCTAGATGGGTTACATAAGACCTTTTTATTTACCTTTTGACATATGGTACATCCTCTACATATGTGCTTCCCTAAAATGTATATTCCTACACAGACATACTTTCTTAGCACAACATCACACATTGCTTGTACCTCCCAATGACTCTTCTGATGTAAAACAGTTAATATTTGCCTCATTATCACTTTATTCAGCATTTCTCTCCCATCAGGGAGTATCCATTTTCCTTCAGACTTCATGGCTCCTGATTCCTTAAAAAATAATACTAATTTTAAAACTTTTTAGTTCTTTCTTAATTTTCAGCAATTCCCTGAATCCTCTCCGGATTTATTCTTCATTTTCCCTCAGACATTAGATGCCTTAAATACATGACTTCTCTTTCTCCATATTGTAATTTTTATATATATA
The DNA here is from genome assembly GCF_964211825.1 of Aythya ferina. Classification (NCBI taxonomy): domain Eukaryota; kingdom Metazoa; phylum Chordata; class Aves; order Anseriformes; family Anatidae; genus Aythya; species Aythya ferina. Next base: position 15,047,734 of record NC_140313.1, read on the forward strand.
TATATATTTTTTTAATACTCCCAAGCCTTGCTTTCCCAGAAAGTTGAATAGCTTGTTAGTAGCTTTCTTCACAACTCTTTTCTCCTGTCCTGACAATAGAAAATGATCCACATATTTGTAACATTAATACCTCCTTGGGAGGTTGTAATTGCTCCAAAATCTTTTTTTTTTTTTTTTAAAACTTACCCAAATAGATAGGTGTCTCTGTAAACCCCTGAGGTAAAATTGTCCACCTATATTGTTGCTTCCGCCCCCATTTCAGGGTCTTTCCAGTCAGAGGTGAATGTACATGTATGTTTGCTCTCAGGGCCAGAGAGCACTCCATTAATAACACTGTTATTCCAGTCTAACAATTTACTATTTGAATGCCCAATTTAATCATCAAATTCCTTCCCAACAAGTTAGTTCCTGCCTTGTGTACATACAATAATTACCCAGTGATCATTTTATCCCCTAGTCTCAACTTGGTATCCCCCCCAAAGTGGCACTGTTATCCCAGCCCCTTCTGCCCCCATCACTTTTTAGGGTTTCATTAGTTAATTTAATCCCTGATACTTTACAAGTCAGTAATGACCTAGCTGTTCCCCAGTGTATTGGGTTTGATGGCAAGGTTCGGGGGGTGTGAGGGGTGTGGGGGTGGGAAACTGCAGTGGCAGCCCCCGTGAGAAAAACCCAGAAGCCTCCCCGTGGTAGAGAAGGGACAATTTCATCTGGCCCCAAAGGGGCCCACTGCTGCCCAGAGCCAAGCCATGAGCAATACAGTCCGTGCCTCTGTGAGAGCACATCCACGAAAACAAACAAAGAAATAAACAAAAACCTGCTGCTCAACAGCAGTTGGGAGAGCGAGAACCCCCCCGCAGACACCAAAGTCAGCGCAGAAGGAGGTGGAGGAGGCGCTCCAGGCGCTGGAGCTGAAGCCCCCCTGCGGCCGCTGGAGAGGCCCATGGTGGAGCAGGCTGTTCCCCCCTCCTGTCCCCCTCCCCGATGCTTGGGAAACTGACCAAACACCACAGCAAATATGCAAATATACCAAAACTTCTAGACTGTTACTTAGATAATGCCTACATCCTCTTTCCCTGCTCATTCAATTTCAAACAGCTCTGTTAAATACTACATGCCACACCTTTAAACCCTTCAGCAACCCTTTTAACACTTACTTCATCTTTCTCCAGCCTGTACTTTTCTAATACCAGCACCAAAGGCTCAGTCAGGGTCCAACTTAATTCCATACCTTTTCCCTCCAAGATACTGAAACAACATATCAATATACCATATTTCATCCCATTTTCCTTCTTTCCTCCTTCTTCCACTCCAGATATTCCTATTTGAAGTGGCCAGCCTGACCACACTTAAAACATCTTATCAAAGCCTGTCCCTGCTAGGATTGTGTTGTCCCTGCACAACACAGGCAGCCTTCTTTGCCTGCCATTCCTTCATCTATCTTCCTCTCCTTTCCATCCTGGCCCTGACTCCCCCTGAAGATTTGCTTCCTCTTTCTCCAACCCTCTGCCTCACTACCCGCTGCACTGTCAATACCATTAGTTTCGCTCTCTGCTTTTCCTTCTCATCTCCCCTCCAGACACACCCCTCCAGGGCCTCCCGCAGGAGGGTCCCCCAGTGACTGTTCACTACATTCCCCCCACCTTCTGAAGCATTTTCTGCGTATTTTGCCAGGCTTTAATCACACAATGCACTTTCAAGAGCCCTTGGGATACTGGGTCCTCAGGTCTCATCCCTGAGTACTTTCTCATTCTGACACTAAGTCTCTCATATAATTTCTGTGTTGCACACTATTATTATTCCAGCCAGGATTGGCAAGTGGGTATTTCTGCCCTGCCGGTATTACCCCTGGTCCTGGAGGATGAGCTCTTTCCCATTCTTGTATAGCAGCTCTCCTCCTGATCATTCCCATTTCTTTCCCTGTAAACAACATACTTATAGACATAATTCCCTGCCCCAAGAGTATAAATCAGGTCGTAGGAACCGGTCTAATTGTTCAACTAGACTGTTGGGGTCCTCGAATAAAGACTTCCTCTCCTTCTTAAAAGTCCTAACCTCTCTGCTGGTAAGGAGGAGGGGGTAGTTCACCTAAGAGGATACACAGTTATTGTTAGTACTGTTAGTATCAGGGAAGGCAAAATTCTCAACATATCTTCTACCTTGTTCTAATTCTTGCCAGAGCCTAGAGTACGATCCTTCTTTAGGGACAGTGTTAATTACAGTCCCTGTCTCCCTTCCTGGAGTGACTGCTGCTGCCACCAGTTCAATATTAAGATTATAGGGAGCATAACTTGGCTCCTTCTCTGAAAAAGGAATCTTATTGTTTACACATAAATTTAAAGCCTGAATTTTCATCAGACCCGTGTTTTGGCCAAAATACTGCTGTTTCCTTAATTGGTTCTTTTGTCCAGACTGATACACAATATTTAACTTTTTTTTTTTTTTTTTTTTTTTTTTAAATTACTTTTCTTTTACAATCCTTCTAATTTTGGGATTATGTTTCCAATTTCTTATCATTCTTCAGGAAGAACTATTAGTAGGCACTCCCCCAGGGATATCTCCCTGTCCCCTGGAACTCATATTTTCCCATTTTTCCTAACCCTCGCCAGTATGTGCTACAGAAATTTCCCTTCTGCAGTGTACCACACACCAACGTACTGAAAAATGGGGGTGTACCGCCAAGCACTTCCCCGTGCAAGCGTTACCGCACACCTATGAGTTTACCAGATTCCCTGGAACTCGTACTTCCCATCTTTCCTAACCCTCGCCAGTATGTGCTACAGAAATTTCCCTTCTGCAGTGTACCACACACCAACGTACTGAAAAATGGGGGTGTACCGCCAAGCACTTCCCCGTGCCAGCGTTACCGCACACCTGAGTTTACCAGATTCCCTGGTGTACTTCCAAGCACTTCCCCGTGCAAGGATTACCGTACACCAGATTCCCCTGGTGTAGTGCCAGCACTTCCCCGTGCAAGGGCTTACCATACACCAGATCACCCGACCCCCAAGGCAATACTTAATATTTCTTACCTTGGTCTGTGCACAGAGTTACCGGATCGATTCTTAAAAAAACCCGGAGTGCCTACCTTCTTCCTTTCCCCACTACTTCACGGATCCTGCCTCTTTAACCAGTCTCGGGCCCTCTGTCAGCTTTCCGCAGAACCGCCACCGTTGATGCACAGGACCGCTGAAATCAGCGGGGCATGCCTTCCTGCTGCTGCGGCGGTGGGGCTCCCCAGTAGGTGACTGGATCCCGGACAAGCCCCCAAATTGTGAGAAACACTCCGTAGCCAATAACTTAGGCTCAGGCGAGGATCTCAGTGAAGTAGTAATATATTCGCAATTGCAATGGCGGGCGCCCCACAAGCAGGAGAGAGCGCATCTACTAGTTCCAAAACACAGTTTATATACCTTTTGATGGCAGGACCCTCCCCTGTTTCCCCACTGAGTGGGTAATCCAGATTCACAATCTATCTGATGCTTCACAAACAATGCATGGCTTTCAGTCGCCGGCCTGTTAAATTTCAAATTTCTTTTGACATTTTTACTGCTTGAAGTGGTAATGTTTCTTCACTTATCTGACTTGACTTGACACCATGATTTTCACCTAATTGTCCTAAGGAGTCTGATTGTCTGCATTTTACAAGGTCGCCTGCTAAACTTTCTTATCACTGTAAGCATATCTCAGTACCACATTCCCTCCTTCCAAACAATGTAACTCTGCAAAAACAACATTTCTATTCCCACACCTGCGTCACTCGGGGGGAGGAGGTGGAAGAGGGTGGATGGGGGGGGAAGGTGCTTTTGGTTTCTTTCCTTTGTTTCTCACTTCTCTAGCTTGTTAGTAATAAGCAATAAATCTTACTATCTCCCTATGCCGAGTCTGTTTTGCCCGTTACAATAATTACTGCGTGATCTTCTCGTCCTTATCTCAACCTTTGAGCCCTTTCCTCTTTGAGGAGGGGGAGTGAGAGAGCGGCTGTAGTGGAGCTTGGCTGCCCACTCGAGCAGAACCAGGACACTGAGATAAGGAACTGTGAAACGCCTGACTAGATATTGTCAACTGCGGGTTGTTAAACCGGTGTAGCAACTTCCTTGCTCTATGGGGAACAAACATGACCAAATAAGGAAAAAGAAGTTGAGCCACAATGCAGAGGAAGACTATGGCAGGAAAAAGAAGTGAGCCACAATGCAGAGGAAGACTACGGCCTTCATCTTTACGACCACCAGAGGGACTGAGATGACCCCCTAGCAACAGTGCGCACAGCCGCAGAACATACCCGGATGTGCTGCGTATTTCCGGAACTACCAAGCTATAAAAGGGGACTCTGGTGGGGGTGAGGCGCACGCTGTTGGTGGAGCAGAGACTCCCCGGTCGCCCAGCTCTGTTTTGCTTGCTGTTTGCTTACTCAATAAATTCCTTTATATGATTAGTACAATGCTCTCTGAAAATTAATAAAGGGGGCAACATATAACAAATTTGGTGCTGTGACTTGGATGAAGGCAATTTGATTGAAAAACCCTTCAAAGGGGGCGCCCCGCTGATTTCAGAGGTCTTCGCTAGGACTACTTTCATTCAAATCCTTCACTGATTAATCCTAAATTCAGCAGCAAGCAAATAAAGCCAGCAACCCCTAGTAATCTTTGTGCACGAACACCGAACGAAGACTCAGGAGTGAGTAAGTATAGGCCGGTGATCCGTTCGGTTGGGGTTGGGTACCACGGAGCGTGGCGTTGTGAGACATCCAGCAGGACGAAGCGAGTGCGGACCCCTCGGTAGTGCGGTTCCCACATCCCGCAAGGGACTGGGCCACGAAAAGGGGGAAGCGATTTGTGTGTGTGTGTGTGAAGGTGCTCCAGAAGATGGGACAGAAGAAGAGTAAGCCTTCTGGTCCCATGGGTGGGGTAACGTCTGATGTTAGGTTACCCCCTATTCCTCCAGATAGTCCCTTGGGATTAATGATTAAAAATTGGGATAATTCCCCTTCTAGGCAGGGTAGGAATAAAGTAAAATGATACATTATTGTGTTGAAGTTTGGGGCGGTAAACCGATTAGAGGAGATCACCTTTACTGGCCTGTATTTGGGTCTTTTGAAGATTGGGTTTGTCAGGCCCTAAATATTTATGTGAACTCAAAGAAACCTTTTAGTTTGGAAGAAAGTGAGTATGCACATTTGTGGATCAGCTCGGAAACTCGAGCCAATTTATATCCTCTAAAAGAAAAAGGAGGGGATGGGAGGCGTAAGAAAAAACAAGAATTAGAGATCCCAGCCCCACCGCCTCCCTATATTCCACCACCTCCACCTACAGCCCCTCCAACTCCCAGGCCTCCTAACCCGCAACCCCGGGGAGACTGATAGCAACTCTGACTCTAGTGCTCGGGAACCAGTGACTAGAAGTCAGGCCAGAAGACAGCAGCTTAGAAACGAAGGGGGGTTGTATCCACTAAGGGAAATAGCAATGGGAGGACCACAACCAGGTATGGGATATGTGGCCGTCCCCATTTAACTCCGGGGATGTCCGAGAATTTAAGAAAGAGATGGGAAACCTACTGGAGGACCCCTTAGGGGTGGCGGAACGGGTAGATCAGTTCTTAGGGCCCAATATCTACACCTGGGAAGAGATGCAATCTATTTTAGGGATATTATTTACATCAGAAGAGAAAGGAATGATTAGAAGGGCTGGAATGCGAATTTGGGATCAGCAACACCAGCAAGGTCCGGCAGCAGATGTTAAATGGCCATTACAGAGGCCCAATTGGGATAATCAGGACCCTATACACCGTGGCCATATGAAGGATCTTAGGACCATTATCATTCAGGGAATTAGGAAGTCAGTCCCGAGAGGGCAAAACATTAATAAGGCCTTTAATGAGCAACAAAAAAAAGATGAAACCCCGACAGAATGGTTGAAAAGATTACGCAAAAGCCTACAACTTTACTCAGGACTAGATCCAGGAACCCCTGTGGGAGAGGCCTTGTTAAAAACTCAGTTTGTGGCAAAGTCTTGGACAGACATTAGGAAAAAAATTGGAGAAAATAGAGGACTGGCAAGACCGGGGTCTAGACGAATTGTTAAGGGAGGCACAGAAAGTGCATGTAAGAAGGGAAGATGAAAAGGAAAAGAAACAAGCACGAATAATGGTGGCCGCAATGCGGGAAGGGCAGAGAGGAGTTGAATATAGAAAAGGGTTGAGGATGGTTCGCCAAAAACTAGAGGGAGAAGGAAAGGTGACAGGACGTGGATTGAGGGATGTGACTTGTTTTTACTGCAATAAGAAAGGTCATATGAAGAAAGAGTGTCAACGAAGAATAGAGGATGAGAAGATGTTTAAGGAAGACTAGGGGTGTCAGGGGCTCTATTTGCTGGGGACCCGAAAGAAAAATGAGCCCTTGATAAAGTTAAAAATAGGCCCCAGCACGAGGAAATCGAGTTCCTCATAGATACAGGGGCTGAAAGATCTACAGTCCAAAATTTGCCTTTAGGATGTGAAATCTCGACAGAAAAGGTTCAAGTAATTGGGGCAAAAGGGGAACCCTTCGGGGTCCCTATTATTAAAGAAGTGTTAATCGAATCAGATTCTAAATTAGGGGTGGGATCCTTACTCTTAGTACCTGAGGCAGAATACAATTTGTTAGGTAGAGACTTAATAATAGAATTGGGTATAAGCTTAGAGGTAGTAGATAAAGAACTGAAAATTAGGTTGTGTCCTCTGAGAGCGGAGGATGAGCAAAGTGTAAATCCTGAAGTTTGGTACACTCCAGAAAGTGTAGGAAGATTAAATATTAAGCCCTTTAAGGTAACTATAACCATCCCAGGTGTACCAATGAGAATTAAACAATACCCCCTGTCTGAGGAAGGCAGACGAAGGTTAAAGCCTGAAATTCAAAGGTTATTACAAGGGTTGCTAGAACCTTGTATGTCCCCCTTTAACACTCCAATATTACCAGTAAAAAAGAAAGATGGCAAATATAGATTGGTACATGATCTAAGAGAAATTAATAAGGGAACCATGACCAGATTTCCTGTTGTGGCAAATCCCCATACCCTATTAGGCCAATTGCACCCAGATGACCAGTGGTATAGCGTAGTGGATTTAAAGGATGCATTTTGGGCATGTCCTCTGGAGGAAGGTAGTAGGGATTATTTTGCCTTTGAATGGGAAGACCCAGATACCCACCGAAAGCAACAGTTACGGTGGACTGTCCTTCCTCAAGGATTCACTGAATCACCTAATTTATTTGGACAAGCCCTGGAGCAAATTTTACAAAATTATGATAGGCCACCAGGAGTAACATTAGTACAGTATGTAGATGACTTGTTATTAGCAGGGAGGGACAAAGATGCTGTTAGGCAGGCCAGCATACAGTTGTTGAACTTTCTGAGCCTGCAGGGACTGAAAGTCTCAAAATCGAAGCTGCAGTTTGTAGAACAAGAGGTAAAATACTTGGGCCACCGACTAAGTAAGGGAACTAAGAAATTGGACCCAGACAGAATCAGTGGGATATTGGCTTTAACGACCCCACGAACTAAGAGACAGGTACGACAATTATTAGGGTTGACTGGCTATTGTAGACAATGGATTGAAGATTACAGCAGCAAAGTTAAATTTCTCTATAATATATTGACTAAGGACGGGTTGCTAAAATGGACCAAAGAAGGTGAAAAACAATTAGAAAAATTGAAAGAAGATTTAGCACACCCTCCAGTGTTGAGTCTTCCGGATTTGAGGAGACCGTTTTTCTTATTTGTAAACAGCACTGAGGGCACTGCATATGGAGTATTAGCCCAAGAATGGGCAGGGAGTAAAAAGCCTGTGGCTTATCTGTCTAAATTGCTGGACCTGGTTAGTCAGGGCTGGCCAAGTTGTTTACAGGTAATAGTAGCAGCTGCTTTATTAGTAGAAGAAGCACAGAAAATTACCTTTGGAGGAGAGATCAAAGTAATATCCCCGCACAATATCCAGGGAGTACTACAGCAAAAAGCAGAAAAATGGATTACCGATGCTAGGCTACTAAAATATGAAGGAATTTTAATCTCCTCCCCAAAACTGTCATTAGAAACAACTTCTCTGCAGAATCCAGCTCAGTTTCTCTATGGGGAACCGAATGAGCCCCTAGAACATGACTGTCTCCGAAATACAGAGGAACAAACAAAATTAAGACCTGATTTAGAGGAAGTGGAATTGCTAACAGGGGAACAAATCTATGTAGATGGTTCCTCACGAGTAGCGGAGGGGAAGCAAAAATCGGGATATGCATTGGTAAATGGAAAAACTTTTGAAATAATTGAATCCGGACCTTTGAGTCCAAGTTGGTCTGCTCAGGCCTGCGAATTGTATGCTATATTACGGGCCTTAAGACTGTTAAAGGACAAAAGTGGCACAATATATACAGATTCTAAATATGCTTTTGGGGTAGTACACACATTTGATAAAATATGGGAAGAGCAAGGGCTCATCAACTCACAGGGAAAGGGATTGGTACACCAAGAACTGATTACCCAAGTCTTACAGGCCATCAGAGGACCCAAAGAAATTGCTGTTAAAGGACATCAGCAAGGCCTCACCCCTCAGATCAGAGGGAACAATTTGCAGACCAGGAGGCTAAAAGAGAAACCCTGCTTAGCTTCACATTACAAGAAAAGAGCAAAATGATCCAAATGGGGATAAAAGAAACAGATAAGGGCAAATGGGTGCTGCCTGATGGACGGGAAATGCTTTCGAAATCTGCAGCTTTGAGGGTATTACAAAGGTTTCACGAAAACACCCACTGGGGAACTCAAGCATTGGTGGATCAATTTGCAATAAAGTACATGTGCATTGGAATTTATAATATAGCAAAATGAATTGTAAATGATTGTTTAACTTGCAGAAAGGTAAACGCCCAACACATGAGAGAAAAAGTATTGGGAGGTCAGGAATTGGCTCACCGACCTTTCACTAAAATTCAATTGGACTTTACAGAGCTCCCAAAAACAGGGAGGTACAAATATCTATTAGTGATTGTAGATCATCTTACACATTTCGTTGAAGCTTTCCTGATGGCAAGGGCCACGGCTCAAACTGTGGTAAAAATATTACTTGAGAATATTATTCCTAGATACGAAATTATAGAAACAATTGACTCTGACTGAGGCCCTCATTTTGTCTCCAAAGTGTCTTGAGAGACTATGAAAGCTCTAGGAACAAGTTGGGAATACCACACTCCGTGGCATCCCCAAAGTTCTGGAAAGGTAGAGCGAATGAATGGTGAAATTAAGAAACAACTAATAAAACTTATGCTGGAAACAAAAGCCTCTTGGGTAAAATGTTTACCTCTCATGCTGTTAAACATATGGACACAGCCCAGAACCGATGTAGGAATTTCTCCTTTTGAAATGCTATATGGTATGCCCTATGACTTGGAATTGCCACTTGATCACCCTCAATTACAGGATGCCCAGTTAAGACCCTATTTAATGCAACTCATGAACCGACAGAAGGAGTTACAAGCAAAAGGTTTGGTAGCACAACGCCCTCCGTTAGATATAGCAATTCATAAGATACAACCTGGGGACAAGGTTCTAATTAAGACTTGGAAAGAGACGTCTTTAACAACACAATGGGAAGGCCCCTATGTTGTTTTGCTTACCACAGAAACGGCCGTCCGGACAGCAGAGAAGGGGTGGACTCATGCCAGCCGCGTGAAAGGACCAGTCCATGAGGATAAGTGGGAAGTAGCCCCAGGTCCCGAGGACTTGACGCTGACACTGAGATGAACTCGATAAGTATTGTGTGCTGGCTGTGTATTGTGGGAGGGGATGGAAGCCCTATTTATCTAGTTCTTTGAAATGGGTGCAAATAATTTCTCGATTCCCCTGAAGAATACTGCTGCTGCCAAGAAGAATCGATACCTTGTAGTTCGCTGCAACCGAACTGACGAGCGAGGCAGAGGAGTAAAACGGTGGGGAAGTACTAAAGAGGCTGAACAAGGCCAGTTTAGAAGCACCTTGAGGAATGGGTTTTGGCCACCTCTTGCAATACATGGGAGTCATTATTACGACCTTGGTAAGCCATGGATCCGCGCACCCCCATCAACCCAACAAGTGGAGTTTAATTAGATGGGAAGATCAAACCGTCCTCGAAACTGTCACTACAGCCGGCGCACCAAGTTTCCATACTACTTTATGTGAAATGATAACTACCAACGGTCTGTGTCTGAATGTAACAAGCTACTATCTTTGCCCAAGTTCTAACCCAGGAAGGGGCTACTGTAATTACCCCGGTCATTATTACTGTGCTTACTGGGGATGCAAAACTATTGCTTCAGATTGGACTCCCGGGGCTGGTCAAGACAAAGAGACTCCCCGGCTGTCCAGCTCTGTTTTGCTTGCTGTTTGCTTACTCAATAAATTCCTTTATATGATTAATACAATGCTCTCTGAAAATTAATAAAGGGGGCAACATATAACACTCGGCACCTGGTGAGCAATCTCTGAGGCCTTAAAGAGCCATGTGGAGCCACAATCACAAACGTGTGGTTTGCCAGACAGTGAGGGAGCTGCGGGCTCCTTTACTGATCCGACTGCTACGCCATCAGCCCCTCTGCTGCTACAGCCATCAAAGGCTTTTGCTGTTCCGCCCCCTGGTGACCTGGACGTGCCTTTTGACCCAGGCCTATTGGCCTTGAAAAGGAGATGGATATGCTTTTCTTCGATCCGGGAAGAATGGGATACATAAGGCCTGAAGACCAAGTTGCTTGACAACTTAAAGCAAGACATATTGTTCAGAAGGAATGGAAAATGGAGACTTGTTTGTAATCAAGAAAAGGAATGGAAAATGGAGGCTGTTAGGTCATGGAACTTAAAGGACTGTTTGTTACCTTTTCTGATTTTACATATGTATAGACATACTTGGGTTTAGTATGTAAAAGCCATGTTCTATATGTTTAGAATGTTTGATTTTCGTGTGTGCATGTTGGTGGAGCGTAGACTCCCCGCACACCCAGCACTGTTTACTTGCCTTTTATACTTTTTATGAATATTTCTTTTATAAATATTACTAAATTCAGATTGAGTTGAGACTTCATTTATAACAGCTTAAATTAACTAATGAAACCCTAAATGTGATGGGGGTAGAAGGGACTGGGATAACAGTACTGCTTTTTGGGGACACCAAGCTGAGACTAGGGATAGAATGATCACTGGGCAATTATTGTATGTACCCGAGGCATGGACTAACTTGTTGGGAAGGGATTTGATAATGAAATTGGGCATTCAAATAGTAAATTGTTAGGCTGGAATAACGGTGTTATTAATGGGGTACTCTCAGACCCTGAGAGCAAAGGTATATTTGCCTTTGAGTGGAAAGACCCTGAAATGGGGCGGAAGCAGCAATGCAGATGGGCAATTTTACCTCAGGGGTTTACAGGGCCACTGATTTATTTGGACAAGTTCTAGAACAAATTTTGGAGTAAATCCAACCAAAGCCAGGAGGTGTTACTGTTACAGTATGTGGATGATCTTTTATTGTCAGGACAGGAGAAAACAGTTGTGAAGGAAGCCACTAACAAGCTATTTGACTTTCTGGGAAAACATGGCTTGAAAGTATTGGGAAAATAAATTACAATACATAGAAGGAGAAGTCAAGTATTTAGGGCATCTAGTGTCTGAGGGGGAACAAAGAATAAATCCAGAGAGGATTCAGAGAGGATTCAGGGAATTGTTGAGCTACCCCTACCCAAAACTAAAAAGAAGTAAAAGTTTTAAGAGACAGAAGTTTTTAAGGAATTAGGAGTCGCAAAGTGCAAAGGAAAACAGATATTCCCTAATGGGAGAGAAATACTGAATAAAGTGCTAATGAGGCAAATATTAACTGTTTTACGTCAAGAGAGTCATTGGGGAATTCAAACAATGTGTGACGCTGTGCTATGGAAATAAGTTTGTGTAGGAATATGTAAGGAATGTTTCAGCAATTCGTATCAATAGAGGGCTTGAAGGGTAAACCTTGAGTCTCTGATATCTGGGGGGATGGTTCAGAATAACTGTTAACTACTGTGTTAATAATACAATATTACGGGCTATATTATGGCGGGGTTAAACCACAACACAGAGCTGTTTGAAGTTGAATGAGCAGGGAAAGAGGATGTAGGAATGTTAATAGTTCTGCCTCAACCAGAGGCTGAGATCTCAAAATCACGGGTGTGAGCCCTCTGGGGCAGAGGGACTGTGATGGGTCCAAGAGAGTTGTCATGGAAACAGAAAAGCAGCTAACTCTTAAAACAACTTGAGTTTATGAGTGAACTCAGATTGCCAATGGGACCGCTCAGGGAACTGTCGACGATTGCATTCCCCTGATGGACCCCCCACTGAGACCATAATCACCCTGGAAATAATAAATGGTAAATACCAAAATATGGTTAAATTGGGAATTGAGAATCTGTTCCGACAAGGTCCAAAAGAAACCCCTATGGAATTTTGGACCAACTTTGAAATGCAGTGGAAAACAAAACAAAACAAAACAAAAACAAACAAAAAGAATATGGACCTGGCTTCGGAATACAAACAGAGGCAATTGGCTAGCCTCTTTCTAGGGCAATCAGCCCCTGATATCAGAAAGAAATTGTCTTGGGCTGCAGGCAGGAATGACAGGGACCTGGGACTTCTACCCTAGCAGGTCCACTGGTACTATGACCAGAGGATGCACTTCACATCTAAGGTGTTACGGACTTAACCACAGCCCTAGGCATTAAATGGGAATACCATACTCCATGGCATCCACAAAGTTCAGGATGAGTTGAGAGAATGAATCAAATGATTAAACAACAACTGGCTAAATTAATGATTGAAACACAACTGTCTTGGATAAAATGTTTGCCATTGGCATTATTGAATATTAGGACTATGCCCCATAGTGAAACGGGTATCTCACCTTATGAGATGTTATATGGAATGCCGTATTCCCAAGGAATGACATTGAATTATTATTTGATAGAGAATTACGAAAGCCAGAAATATGTGAACATGACAGGGAAACAACTACAACAATTAAGGGAAAAGGGAATTTTAGCACAAAATGTCGCACTGGGGTTTGCTATTCATAAGATACAAGAAGTAGTAATGAAAATGTATTAGCCTAGGAGCATAAAAACCAGCCGCCTGATGTAACTTGTGTGCGTCTTGGTGGAGCAGAGACTCCCGGCGCACCCAGTGCTGTTTGCTTGCCTCTATTCGTTTAATAAATTGTAAACTTTGATTGGAATCCTATTTGTGACTCAGTCATTTATTACAAATATATATACTCTGGCTGAACAAGTATGCAGGAGTTGTGTAGTATGTCAAAAAGTAAACAGGAAAATTATCCGCAGTCAGCCCAAAGGGGGGCAAGAACCAGGAATTCAATGCTTCCAAAATGTATAGGTAGGTTTTACAGAACTCCTTAGAGTAGGTAGATTTAAATACTTATTAGTCTTGGTCGATCATTTTTCAGGGTGGGTGGAAGCTTCCCCTTCAGTATCTGCTACTGCGAACATTGGCACTAAAGTAATTCTAGAACAAATAACTCCCAAGTATGGAATTGTTGAAAATATTGACTCTGATCAAATAAATCACTTTATGTCAGAAATATTGCAAGGGCTAATGTGGACTCTAGGAATTAAGTGGAAATTTCACATTCCTTCGCATCCTTCCTCTTCTGGAAGCATGGAGAGAACTGAAACTGCAACCTGAGTGGGACGGACTGTTCCAAGTGCTCCTGACTACTGAGACGACAGTAAGAACCACTGAGAAAGGGTGGACTCATACCTGGGTAAAAGCATCAGTTAACCCTGATGCCAGAGAGACTGCATTATCAAAGACTTCTAATGTTGAAACTGTTAAAACTATCTATTGTAAACCTTTAACTTCTCCTTAGAATAATTCTTAATGAATTAATAAGTAAAAGGGATTGAATTACACAGAATTGGAGTGTTTCCAGGGAACACTCTCTGAAAGTGAGAGAAAAAGAAAGTTGAGTGTTTAATCCCCACCAGAAGAATCCTTATTAGTTTGTGATTTTTATTGTTTTTCTTAATTATTATTTCTTTATTATAGGGGTGTATATAGATATATAGAAAGGATGTATTTTAAGTTTATCTTAGTAATACCTGTTCCCAATGGATTAGTGATAGGATGGAAGGAAAAATCTGCATTTCCAGTTAATCCAGAACATCTCTCGAGTTTTATCTCAAAATAATTGTTGGATTTGCACCCAGATGCCTAGAAAGACTGAAAAGGCCTTGACCCTGATTGCTATTTCCATCAGCAACTGTGTCTGGATCCTCTAGATTTATAAAAATGACAGATCATACACAGTCCCAGGAAGGAACAGATTTTGAAGTTGAGTACCCTACACACAATCCTGGCTACAATATACTGTGTTATCAAAGGTGCTTTTTAAACAACATTGATAGAAAACTCGGGGAGCAATATTACTGACCCTGGGTGTGGAAATATCCATGAAGTAGGGAATAATCCATACTGTACTGAATATGGTAGTCACGGGAATGCTAATATACATAATGCACACCAGATACAACATGAGAATGCTGTAACCGGATGGCCTATCCTGAATGGCAAGGGGTAGTACTGGCTATATGGCAATAAAGCCAGGAAGGTGTTGTCCCTAGGATGGAAGGGAGCTTGCACCCTGGAGGCAATAATTCCAAATATAACTATTATTGAAGACCCACAAAGCCAAAGCCCCCTTGAGACCACACGCAGAATTAAGCGGACTCCAGATAATCCTCTAGTAAAATTCTCTAGCATTTCACAGTTTTGCAAGGTGTTTTTTACCTTGGTTAGGGGTGAGTGAATTAGAAAACGCTATTGTAAGTATTTCAAAATCCAAAAATATTGTAAATATATTGAAGATCTAGAACATAAGTTTGATAGGTTTGCAAAAATAGTACTCTAGAATCAAATAGATTTATTAATAACCTCATAAGGACGAGCGTGCACTGTAATTATTACTAGTTGCTGTATATATGTAGATCAAATGGGACGAATTTGACTGATCT
Source organism: Aythya ferina (assembly GCF_964211825.1). Taxonomy (NCBI): domain Eukaryota; kingdom Metazoa; phylum Chordata; class Aves; order Anseriformes; family Anatidae; genus Aythya; species Aythya ferina. Next base: position 15,062,771 of record NC_140313.1, read on the forward strand.
AAAAAAATATTTGGGGAAAAAAAAAACAACACAGCAAGATCCTACATAGAGCAGCTCAACATGACACTTCCTGGGGATTTAGAAACATTTGGGAGAAGCTAATTTCGTGATTACCTGAATAGAATTGACTCAAACAACTATTTGTTGGTATTGTAATAATCATGGCATTATATATCTGTCATCCCCCGTGACACGCGATGAAGAATATTGCACCTTAATGTGAGGAATGTTTTAACAATTCGTGTCCATAAAGAACAATTCTGTTTGAAATGTTTGAATCCTGTCTGCCTCTGGGCCCTGCCCTGGCAATTCAATGCTTGAACCACAGCTGCAGTGTGTCCCAGTCTCCCCCTCATTCCTCATTCTAGCCAATTTATCACTTCTTAAATTTATGAACCTGTTTGCTTTTGTTATTCCGGACTTCTATTTCTAACACTGCTATAGATGTGTCTGTGAATGGCTGGGGAAGAATGTTTTAATTACCCGTGTGTCTGGGAGTTTCAGAACAACTGATAACAACTAGTGACTGTTATGGGATACTATGTGGATCTTTGGTATCTGGTTAGGGGGGGGCCGAGAAAGAAGCTGAAAGGCGGCTGGGAGACAAGATTTGAAGAAGGTGTTTTGAAGAAGGTGTTCCGTAAACTTGGGATGGTGCCCAGTAAGTACAAAGGGGAAGAGGAAGACTGCGAGCCTTCAGCATGGAAGACCCCTAGAGACCCCCAGAAGAGACCCCAGAGGAGACTGCGCATGCTCCAGTAGGAGGGACTGCACCCCGGAAGCTAATTTTAATAATCTATTTTTTTTAGAAGTAGTAATGAATATGTATTAGTCTAGGAGCATAAAAATCAGTTGCTTGATGTAATTGGTGTGCATCCTGGTGGAGCAGAGACTCCTGGTGCACCCAGCGCTGTTTGCTTACCTCTATTCCTTTATATCCTTTAATAAATCCTATTTTTCATTTAATTCTAATTTGAATCCTGAGCCATTTATAACAATTTGTGGGCTCGTCCGGGATGGCTATAGTTCCTGAATTCTGATTTAATCTAGGAGGGGCGCCCCACCATTTGGTGGCTCCTGTTTGAGTCAGATCGGGACTAATGCCATCCTGAACCTGAATAAAGGTAAGCAAAGAATTTTGATTTTTTTTGAGCTCCCTTGCCGGCTGTGTTTTTGTGCCCGTAATTCTGCGCGCGAAGATCCGGACGAAAACGACAGGGTCGTTTGGATACCGTCTGGTTGGGTTCCGGTGTCCGGGATCAGACCGGATGAAGACGACAGTCGTTTGGATACCGTCTGGTTCGATCCCAGATGAAGACGCTTGTGGATACCGTCCGGTTGGACTCTGGACGAAGACGACTGATTCGTAAGATACCGTCCGGTTGGGTAAAGGTACGGTTGCCCGTGTTTGTGTGTGAGAGTGTAACTGAGGCTTCTAAAGTCTGAGGCGTAGAAGTCTTTTTGTTTTCTCACTGGTTCTAATCTCCTGTCGGGGGGGCTGGGCTGGTGAATGGAGTGATACGTGGGTGGGTGATAGGTCCTAAGCCCCCTGCAAGACACTCTCACTCGGGGCAACCAAGGGCTGTGGGAATTGCCACTAGTAAAATTCCCAGATGGGTCAGATAAAATCAAAGACCAAGGACCAGAAAGGGAGCGAAATACCAGATATACCACCAGAAAGTCCATTAGGAATAATGATTGGAAATTGGAACAATAGGGGCCCCAGAAAAGGAAAAAATAAATTAAAATTGGTTCATTACTGTATGATAGAATGGCCAAAAAAACCTTTAAGACCGTGTGTTTTCTGGCCTGTTTTTGGATCGTTTGATGATTGGATTTGTCAGGCTTTGAATATATACGTTAATTCAAAAGAGCCTTTCTGTCAGGAAGAAAGTGAGTATGCAGAATTGTGGATTGGGACTCCACGTCCAGCCTCAATATTAGCACTAAAAACAAATGAGGATTCTGGAGGGGAGGAAAAGCAGGAAAAAAGAAAGAATGATGAATGGGAGCCGCTGGATAATTTACCACCACCACCACCACCTCTGGGTCCTAATAACACACTCCCGGCTCTCCCGGCTCCCCCTCTGGTAATCTCTCCGGCAGTGCAGCCATGGTCCCTGCCTCCACCACAAACAGCACCAGAATTAGACCTGCCTCCGGCTGCATGCACAAGAAGTAAGACTGCCGTACCTGAAGAAACCTCTCTATATCCATTAAGAGAAGTACCCCTTGGAGGCAATCAGGGAGGATTTGGGTTCGTGGCAGTCCCTTTAAACACCACAGAGGTGAGATCTTTTAGGAAAGAAATGGGGACTCTGTTAAATGACCCCCTCGGAGTAGCCGAAAGACTAGATCAATTCCTGGGTCCTAACACTTATACCTGGGAAGAAATACAATCCATTTTAGCAATCTTATTTACTGTTGAGGAAAGGGGAATGATTAGGCAAGCTGGAATGAGGATTTGGGAAAGACAAAATCAAGCTGGACCCCCAGGAGATCAAAAATGGCCAAATGTGGATCCCCACTGGGATCACCAGCAACCCCAGGGAAGACAAAACATGAGAGATTTGAGAACAATGATTATACAAGGGATCAGAGAAGCGGTTCCACGAGGAAAAAACATTAATAAAACATTCAATGAACAACAAGGAAAAGAGGAATCTCCAACAGAATGGTTGGAGAGATTAAAGAAAAGTTTACAAATGTATTCGGGGATCGATCCAAATACAGCAATTGGAACCGCACTCCTTAGAACACAATTCGTAGCCAAATCCTGGGTGGACATAAGAAAGAAATTGGAAAAGTTAGAAAATTGGCAAGAGAGAGGATTAGAAGAGTTACTTAGAGAAGCGCAAAAAGTATATGTCAGGAGAGATGAGGAGAAACAAAAAACAAAAGCCAAGATCTTTGTAGCAGCAGTAAAAGAAAGTCAGAAAAAGCCCTTGTTAGGAGAGAGGGAGAAGAGAAGAAGTATAGAAGAAACCCCTAGAGGTCAGCCTTCTCAAGGGAATTCAGCGATCCCCGCTTGTTACTATTGTCAAAAAAGAGGACATTTACAGAAGAATTGTCGTAAGGGGGAACAAGACGAGAAAATGTTTAAAGAAGAATAGGGGTGTCAGGGGCTATATCTTCTGGGGACTTCAACATCAACAGAGCCCTTGATAAAACTATTAATTGGTCCCCATAAAGAAGAAGTACTATTTTTAGTAGATACAGGAGCTGAAAGATCCACTATTCAAAAGCTCCCAGAGGGAATAAAAGAAGGGAAGAGTTATATGTCTGTAATAGGGGCAAGAGGGGAGCCCTTTAAGGTTCCTGTTTTAAAAGATGTGGAAATAGAAACTGATCAAAAGATTTGTCTTAATGATTTACTTTTGCTTCCTGAAGCGGGGTACAATTTACTAGGAAGGGATTTGATTTTAAAATTGAACTTAAGCATTCAGAGTCAAGGGGATAAATTGCAAATCAAATTATACACTTTAACCCAAAAAGATGAAGAAGTTATTAACCCTTTAGTGTGGTATAAGGAGGGAGAAATTGGAAAAATGGAAATGGACCCCATAAATGTTCAGATAATGGATCCACATCGTCCTATTCGAATTAAACAATATCCTATACCAATGGAGGGTCGAAGGGGATTAAAACCTATAGTTGATAGACTTTTGGAGGAAGGGACTTTAGAACCATGTATGTCACCTCATAATACACCCATCCTCCCTGTGAAGAAATCGGATGGGTCATACAGACTGGTACAGGATCTGAGAGCTGTAAATCAGCGAACAATCACTAAATTCCCTGTGGTAGCAAATCCTTACACCCTGCTGAGTCATGTCTCTCCCAAATATACTTGGTATAGTGTAATAGATCTGAAAGATGCTTTTTGGACCTGTCCTTTAGATGAAAATTCCAGGGATTACTTTGCTTTCGAGTGGGAAGACCCGGAGACAGGACGAAAACAACAATTAAGGTGGACTGTGCTACCACAAGGGTTTACTGAGTCACCGAATCTATTTGGACAAACTTTGGAAAAAGTTCTACAAGATTTTACATTACCTGGGGAGGTAAAGTTATTGCAATATGTGGATGATTTGTTAATAGCTGGAGAGACTGAAGAAGGAACCCGAAAAGCCACTATTAATTTGTTAAATTTTCTGGGGGAAAAGGGATTAAAAGTGTCCCGATCAAAGTTACAATTTGTGGAACAGGAGGTAAAATACTTAGGACACTGGTTAAGCAGGGGAGAAAAGAAATTGGATCCTGACAGGGTATCTGGGATCCTCTCCTTAAGACCCCCACAAACTAAAAAGGAAATTCGGCAAGTATTGGGATTATTAGGATATTGTAGACCGTGGCTTGAAGGCTACAGTGAAAAAGTTAAATTTTTATATGAAAAACTAATTGATAATCGATTCAAGTGGTCCACAGAAGATGATCAAAAATTTGAAGAAATAAAAAAAGCATTAATACAAGCACCTGTATTAAGTCTCCCAGATCTAGAGAAACCCTTTTATCTTTTTGTGAACACATCAAACCAGACAGCATATGGAGTCCTTACTCAAGATTGGGCAGGAATTAAAAAACCCGTGGGGTATTGTTCTAAATTACTTGATCCAGTAAGTAGGGGGTGGCCTGCTTGTCTTCAAGCCTTGGTTGCTACAGCATTATTGATAGAAGAAGTGAGAAAGATTACTTTTAGTGCTCCCTTAAAAGTGTATACTCCACACAATGTCAGAAGTGTCTTACAACAGAGAGCGGAGAAATGGTTAACAGACAGCCGGATCCTAAAGTATGAAGCTATACTAATTGACTCCCCTGATTTAGAATTGAAGGTAACCTCTGCTCAGAGCCCAGCACAATTTTTATTTGGAAAACCCTCAGAGGAACTACAACATAATTGTTTGGAGGTAATCGAGACCCAGACTAAAGTGAGACCCGATTTGAGAGATACTGAATTAGAAAAGGGAGAGATACTATTCATAGACGGTTCCTCTCGAGTAGTAGAGGGAAAAAGAAAAACAGGGTATGCCATAATTAATAAACACCTGGAATCTGTGGAATCAGGCCCCCTGAGTCCATCATGGTCAGCTCAGGCTTGTGAGCTGTATGCCCTATACAGGGCCCTGGAACTATTAAAGGGAAAAAGTGGAACTATATATACAGATTCTAAATATGTGTATGGAGTGGTTCACACCTTTGGAAAAATTTGGGAGGAAAGAGGTTTAATTAATACTCAAGGGAAGAATCTTATACATCAAGAATTAATAAGGAAAATTTTAAAAGCTTTAAGGGAACCTAAAGAAATAGCAGTAGTACATGTAAGAGGGCATCAGAAAGGATTGGAATACCACACTAGGGGAAATAATCTAGCAGATAAAGAAGCTCAGGAAGCAGCTTTAAGAATTCAGGCTGCTAAAATTAATATAGTACAGGAAGAAGTAAGACAAGAAGAAGAAAAACAAGAAGAAGAAAAGAAGTTTACTCCTGAAGAACAAACAAAATTGGAGAAAATAGGTGCTAAATTAGAACAAGGAAAATGGACATTGCCAGATGGACGAGAAATGTTACCAAAAGCTTATGCAAGACAAATATTGGAACGTTTGCATACCCAAACACACTGGGGTACAAGAGCATTAAGTAATCACTTACTTAAACAATTTGGTTGTATAGGGGTTTTTGAAATAGCAAAGCAAATCACACAAGGTTGTTTAACTTGTCAGAAAATAAATAAGAAAATATTTCGACAGGCAGCAGCGGGAGGAAGAAAAACAGCATATCGGCCTTTTGAGAGAGTACAAGTTGATTTTACTGAATTGCCTAAAGTAGGGAGAATCAAGTATTTATTGGTAATTGTTGATCATTTAACACAATGGGTGGAAGCTTATCCTGTGGCACGAGCTACGGCGCAAACGGTGACAAAAATTTTATTGGAACATCTGATACCTAGATATGGGATAATCCAGTACATTGATTCTGACCAAGGCACACACTTTACTTCTAAAATAATAAAATTATTATGTCAATCATTAGGTATTCAGTGGGAATATCATACTCCATGGCACCCACAAAGCTCAGGGAAAGTAGAGAGAATGAATCAAACAATAAAACAGCAATTGGCTAAATTGATGATTGAGACACAATTGCCCTGGACTCGATGTTTACCATTGGCACTTTTAAACATAAGAACTAAATCACACAGTGAGACTGGATTATCACCATATGAAATGTTATACGGTATGCCTTACTCACAGGGAATGCCCCTGGGGGATAATGTAGTTGAGGATCGAAGTATCCAGAAATATATAATTACTATTGGGAAGAGGTTGCAAGAACTAAGAGAAATTGGAATACTGGTTCAGACACCACCTTTAGGGTTTACCATCCATCAAATACAACCAGGGGATAAGGTCTTAATAAAAACTTGGAAAGAAGAATCCTTACAACCCCGGTGGGAGGGACCGTATCTTGTTTTACTTACCACTGAAACAGCTGTGAGAACAGCAGAAAGGGGTTGGACCCATGCATCCAGAGTGAAAGGACCAATAAATACCCAAAACCTGGAAGGTTGAGTCCGCTCCTGGGGAACTAATGTTCCGGAAATAGGGCCTGCTCTGCATGAAATACCAGAAGAAAGGGACAAGCCTGCAATGAAGAAAGGGGAGAAGGCAAGACCGGGGCAGGACTCTCCACTGCGGTGTGTATAGTGTGTATAGTCTACCGAGGGAGGCAACCCCTACGGGTATTGACTGCCGAGTGTGAGGGCCTCGACCGGACTTCTCCCGCACTGAAATCAAGCTGTCCCAGAAAAAGAAACAAGCGAGCAGATGAAAAATGTATGTATGTTGATTAAGGAGGTATTGGGGAGGCATTGGGGAGGCAAGGACAATCCCCAGACATGGACTGTATATCTCGAAACAAGACACTGGAACTCATGATAAGGAAGCGGCAGACGGACAGAGAAACAAACGTAAGGACTATAAATCTCAAAACTGGACATTGGAATTCATTATAAAGATACAACAAATGGAAGAATTAGCAACAACCAGCTCTTGCAATTAAGAAACCTGCCAATTCAGCAGATTCCTGACCAAAGGTGAAAAGTACACTGTGAGGAAGACTCGGGGTCTTCCTCCCAAAGACCCCTGCCCACGTCCCAAAGACCCCTGCCCACAATTCTTGGGAGGCTCTACGCAGGCGCAAGGTGCCAAAAGGCTAATTAGCATAAGAAGCGAGGGAAGGCGGGGATAGGTAATGTATATGTATAGGTGCTTGTAGAATATTGATAGATTGATTGTATAAATTCAAGACTGCTTTCCGCTTTAGGTATGCACGATAGGTGGAGAGATCCCCCGTGCATCCAGCGCTGCAATAAAGAATATACCACTTAAAGGAATTTCAGCTTCGATCTTTGAATCAATCTGGCACCCCAGATGGGACGACCTCTCTGCCGGACCGCAGGACTCGCTGGGGACAGGACTCCCTAGGGTACCCCCGGGATTTCCTGGAGGGACTCCTCGACTCACCGGATCACTGCGGAGGCAGACAAGGACCCCATCATTGTAAGTGAGTATATTCTTTATTCTGGTTTGGTTTTCTGGTAGACTGGTCATCTGGGACTGTCCAGTAAGTCGGAAGGTGACTTCTGCAGGACAGTATTTGGTATATACTTTGTGGTTAGTACCACAAGTATATCTGGGGACCTTGGGGTCCATCTGTATCTGGAACTGTCTGTAAGTCAGAAGGTGATCTTCTGCGAGGCAGTGTTTGGTATATACTTTGTGGTAAGCACCATAAGTATATTTGGGGACCTTAAGGAAAGAGCTCGCTTTAAGGTCCATCTGGAATTGTGTTGTCTATTTCGGTTTTCTGACTCATGGAGTATGGTATTTAACTTTGGTTATTGTTACTGTGATTTTGGCTATATTTCTGGTGGTAATAGTAGGTTCGTGGCATTGTTATAAGAGAGATATCGTTACGGTGTTACACAGTTCGGTTTTCTGACTTATCGCATGTGGAATTTGACTCTGACTATTGTTATTGTGATTTTAGCAATATTGCTGGTAATAGTAGTTTTGTGACATCTCTACTGAAAGATATTGCGTGCCCGTATTTTTGTGAGTGATACGTTTTGTGATACGCTTTTGTAAGTAACATGTGTATTCTGAAAGTGTAAACTGGAAAATGGGGGGGCAAACAAGCAGTGAAATTTTAAAGAAAAGTGTGTTAGGATGTGTTTTAAGTCACTGGAAGGATATTGGAGGATCTGCCGGTGGAAGTGTGAACAGGAAAACATTGATAAAATATCGTAATCAGTGGTGGCCGCTTTATAAGCTGGAATGTGGAGAAAAGTGGCCCCTAAATGGAACTTTAAACTATAATATTTTGCTACAGTTAATGTTGTTTTTTGAGAAGCAGAACAGGATGAAATGTTGTATACTGATGTTTTAGCATCTTGGTGGGAAAAGGTACGGAATTAAGTTGGCCCCTGACTGAGCCTTTGATGTTGGCATTAGAGAAGTACAGGCTGGAGAAAGATAAAGGAAGTGTTAAAAGGGTTGTTGAAAGTGTTAAAGGTGTTTGAAGTTGAATGAGCAGGGAAAGAGGATGTAGGAATGTTAATAGTTCTGCCTCTGCCCGAGGCAGAGATCTTAAAATCACGGGTGTTAGCCCTTTAAGGCAAAGGGACCATGATGGGTCCGAGAGAGTTGTCACAGAAACAGAAAAGCAGTTAACTCTTAAAACAACCTGAGTTCATGTGCGAGCTCAGATTGCCGATGGGACCGCTCAGGGAACTGTGGACAATTGCATTCCCCTGACCGACCCCCGCTAAGACCCAAATCATCCTGAAAATTATGAACGGTTAAGTAAATACTAAAACCTGGATGAATTGGGAATTGAGAATATGCTTCCAACAAGGTCTAAAAGAAACCCCTATGGAATTTTTAGACCAACTCTGAAATGTACTGAAAATAAATAAATAAATAAATAAAACAAAATGGTTTGGACCTGGCTTCGGAGGACAAATTGACTAGCCTTTTCCTAGGGTAATTGACCCCTGATTTCAACAGGAATAATGGGGACCTGGGGAATCTACCCTAGCGGATCCTCCACTGGTTATAATGAAGCTAGGGGAGGAATGGAAGTGAAATTTCTTATTGATATGGGGCAACGTATTCAGTTATAAATCAAGCATTAATGCCTTCACAGAATTATTATGTTAGGGTAAAAGGTGTGTTGTGGTTTAACCCGGCCGGCAGCTAAACACCACGCAGCTCTTCGCTCACCCTCCCCCTCCCTCTCTGGGACGGGGGAGAGAAATGGAAAGTGAAGCCCGTGAGTTGAGATAAAGACAGTTTAATAAGACAAAATAATAATAATAATAATAATAATAATAATAATAATACAATGATGATAATAGTACCACTACTAATAATGTGTACAAACAAGTGATGCACAATGCAATTGCTCACCACCCGCTGACCGATGCCCAGCCTAACCCCGAGCAGTCCGGCCCCCTCCCCCCGGCTAGCCACCCCTATATATTGTTTAGCCTGACGTCAGATGCTATGGAATACCCCTCTGGCTGGTTTGAGTCACCTGTCCTGGGTCTGTCCCCTCCCAGCTCTTACTGCACCCCCAGCCTGCCTGTTGGCAGGACAGGGCAAAAGGCTGAGATGTCCTTGGCTTGGTATAAGCACTGCTCTGCAACAATTAAAACATCGGGGTGTTATCAGCACTCTTCTCATCCTAAGCCAAAACACAGCGTTGTACCAGCTACTAGGAAGAAAATTAACTCTGTTCTAACTGAAACCAGGACAAGGTGTAACCGAAAAGGCTTGTTTTTGTGAACCTTTGAAGTACAAGTTAGGGAAACAATGGGGCATACACAGAGTTTTATATATGCCTAGCTCCTCATGGGCACTCTTAGGTAGAGATTTATTAGAGCAAGTAGGAGCAGAAATTGTCTTTGAAAAAGGGAAAATGGAATTAAGTATAGGAGAAGAACAACTAACAAATGTGTTAAGCTTGGCACTAATACAAACTGACCCTAAAAGTGAAATACCTTTAGAGATCACAGATCAAGTATGTCCAGGAGTTTGGGCTACTGAAACCCCTGAAAGAGGTAAAACTGTGACCTTAATAATTATTAAATTAAAGCCAGGAGAGAAACCCATTAAGGTTAAGTAATATCCTTTGAGGATAGAAGATAGGAAAGGAATTAAAGAGATAATTAATAAATTTTTACAGTATGGATTATTGATTGAATGCGAATCAGAATACAATACACCCATATTGCCAATTAAAAAGGCAGATGAAAAAGCTATAGGCTAGTTCAGGATTTGAGGGCCATAAATAAAATCACTGAGGATATACATCCAGTAGTGGCAAACCCTTATACTTTGCTGACTAAATTAAAGAATAGTCAAGTCTGGTTTACCGTACTGGATTTAAAAGACGCCTTCTTCTGCCTAGGCTTAGCCACAGAAAGACAAAACCTATTCGCCTTTGAATGGGAAAATCCCGATTCAGGCAGAAAGACGCAGCTTACGTAGACATTACTACCTCAAGGATTCAAGAATAGCCCCACTATTTTTGGAAACCAATTAGCAAGGAAACTCGAAACATGGATGCCTCCGGACACTGAAGGTGCTTTGTTACAATATGTACATGATCTCTTAATATCTACTGAGACTAAAGGGAGTTGTATTCAATGGACTATAAGTCGTCTTAATTTTCTGGGTTTAAACAGATATCAAGTCTCTTGACAGAAAGTCTAGCTGGCTCAATAAAGTGTGACCTATCTGGGATTTGAAATTTCGGAAGGACAACGAGAACTAGGAATTGAACATAAGGAAGTCATTTGCCAGACTCCAGAACCTCAAATGGTAAAGGAGCTACAAACCTTTTTAGGAATGACAGGTTGGTGTCGCCTTTGGATTTATAATTATGGACTGTTGGTAAAGCCTCTATGTGAATTGATAAAGATTAACCAGTCAAACTGGTTTTAGTCTGGACTGGAGAAGCACAAAAAGTGTTTAAACAACTTAAACAAGAATTGATGATTTTGAAATATCAAGCAATATTGGTAGAACAGGACGACGTGGAAATTGTGATAACTAATATTGTGAATCTAGCCTCTTTTCTTAGTGATGCTCCGGCACAACCTGTGATTCACGATTGTTTAGAAACTGTAGAGACTGTGTATTCCAGCCGACCAGATCTTAAGGAGGAGCCCATGGAAGATGCGGAAGAAACTTGGTTCACGGATGGGAGCAGTTTTGTTATGCAAAGACAACGTAAAGCTGGATATGCTATAACAACTACTCAGCAGGTAATCGAGTCTAAGCCTTTACCCCCTGAAACATCAGCTCAAAAGGCGGAGATAGTTGCTCTCACGAGAGCATTGGAACTGGCAGCAGGAAAAAGGGTAAATATTTGGACAGATTCTAAATATACATTCGGCGTGGTACATGCTCATGGAGCAATTTGGAAAGAACATGGATTGCTGACCGCTCAGTGAAAACACAAAGTATGCTGAAGAAATTTTAAAATTGTTAGAGGCTGTAAAACAACCAGAAAAGGTAGCTATCATGCATTGTCAGGGACACCAAAAGGGGAACACCGATTTTGAAATTGGAAATCGATTGGCAGAGGCTAAGCAGGCAGCTGAAATAACTGAGGTGAAGGCATTGTCTTTGATACCAGACGGTAAAATCCAAACTATATCCAAATTATACAAAAGAAGACTTAAAATTAATTGAAGATTTGAAAGGTAAAATGAAATCAGATGGATGAGTATATTTAAAAGATAACCACATAGTAATACCCTCTAGTTTGACATGGCCCATAGTTCTTACAGAACACAATAAAACGCATTGGGGAGCTGGCACACTGCATAAGAGCCTGAGTCAGACATTAGTGGGACGATATGATAAAACAAGTAACTCAACAATGTAGCATTTGCTTACACAATAACCCCAATACCAAGAATAGAATAAAATTTGGAATAATCGGTAAAGGAAATTATTCGGGGCAACAGTGGCAAATTGATTTTTCAGAACTCCCTAGAAAAGGGGGATATCATTATTACTGGTTCTGACTGACACGTTTTCAGGAAGGCCTGAAGCCTTTCCCTGTCGAACAAACAAAGCAAGAGAAGTGGTTAAAGTCTTGTTAAATGAAATAATACCATGCTTTGGGATTCTAGTAGCAATGTCTTCTGATAGAGTTTCACATTTTTGTGCACAAGTGGTAGAACAGATAAGTAAGATTCTAAAGATAGATTGGCAACTGCATACTCCTTATAGACCACAGGCAAGTGGACAGGTAGAAAAAATGAACCATTTAATTAAACAATAAATAGCTAAAATTGGATAAGAAGCTAATTTGTCATGGCCTCAATCCCTCCCTTTAGCATTACTTGGAATTAGAGTTAAACCTAGAATAAAAGGGAATTTGAGTCCCTTCAAAATCTTATATGGAAGGCCATAGCAATTTCTATTTAGTGGAGAGGACCTAATGCAGTTAGGATCAGAATATTTATATGCTTATATAACTGAACTTCAGAAACAATTAAATAAAGTACATAAATTTGTTTTAGGGACCAGGGCTAGAGGGTTGGATCAACCAATCCACCCCTTTAAGCTCGGGGATTATATATATATAAAGACTTTTTCAGGACAACCCCTACAGGAAAAATGGAAGGAAAGTGGACGGAACCATACCAAGTATTACTGACAACACACACCGCCATTAAGATTAAGAAGCAAGCAGCTTGGATCCACAATTCAAGGGTGAAGAAGGTCCCAGCGAGGATATAGACCACCACTCCAATTGGACCAACAAAATTACGGTTTTCCAGATCCTAATGATTGCAGGGGTGCGGTTCTTGGATTCGGGGTGGGCAACTTGGGATGAGAACTTACACCTGACCTTAATACAAACAATTTCTCAAGTAACTAATAAGACGAACTGTTGGGTATGCACCCATCTGCCACAGCATGGGAATAAGGGTGTATCGTTAATCGGGATTCCGTTGCCTGCAAACTTATCTTGGACTAATTTGTGGGAAAACACATCTTGGGGTTGAAAATATTAAGAAGTTTTGGAACTAGAAGTGAATAGCTTTGTGCTGTTGGAATCTTACTATGTATGTGTACAAAGGTGTAACCCACCTAGGGGTATGGGGAAATAGGATTGTATAAATACGGATACTACTTATGTGGGAAATCAGACATCTTGTAATCGAACAATTGATATTGGTACGACTAGCGGCTGGGCAAATTCAACCAGCTGGATGGTTCCAGAAGGAAAAGGGTGGTATTGGCTATGCAATGATACAGCCTGTAAGGTCTTGCCTGAGAATTGGAAGGGAACTTGCACTCTTGGAGCGGTAGTCCCCAATATGACAGTACATGATGTAGTGCCTCGAGGTTACTTGAGAAATCATATCTGGAGAATCAGATGAAAAATTAACAATACAATGGTAGAGAGACACACCCCTTTTCATAGTTTTGTGTGATGGTTTATCACATGGTTAGGAGTGAGTGAATTGGAAAAGGCAATAGTTAATATTTCTGCAATTATAGAGAAGTTAGAAAACAAAATTCTGGATGCTATAAAGGCTCAACAAGAAGAGATATCTAGTTTATCACAGGTAGTATTACAAAAGCGGATGACCCTAGACTTGTTACTGGCCACTCAAGGGGGAGTCCGTACAGTAATAAACACAAGTTGTTGTATGTATGTAGATCAGAGTGGAAGGATCTCTACCGACCTGGAAGAAATATGGAAGCAGACAAGGATCCTACATGATATCAGTAAAGATGATCTTTCGTGGAGTTTTAGTGAAATATGGAATAAGTTAACCTCCTGGTTGCCCAATTTTCAATGGTTGAAACAAGTGTTCATTGCTCTAATCGCATTAGTAGTATTAGGAATATTTGTGTGCATGTTGTTTAGATGCCTGCTTTGTTGTGTTACTGTAAATAATGAAAGTATCTGATGCAAAAGAATTTGCATGGGAAAAGAAAAGGGGGGATTGATTAAGGAGGTATTGGGGAGGCATTGGGGAGGCAAGGACAATCCCCAGACATGGACTGTATATCTCGAAACAAGACACTGGAACTCATGATAAGGAAGCGGCAGACGGACAGAGAAACAAACGTAAGGACTATAAATCTCAAAACTGGACATTGGAATTCATTATAAAGATACAACAAATGGAAGAATTAGCAACAACCAGCTCTTGCAATTAAGAAACCTGCCAATTCAGCAGATTCCTGACCAAAGGTGAAAAGTACACTGTGAGGAAGACTCGGGGTCTTCCTCCCAAAGACCCCTGCCCACGTCCCAAAGACCCCTGCCCACAATTCTTGGGAGGCTCTACGCAGGCGCAAGGTGCCAAAAGGCTAATTAGCATAAGAAGCGAGGGAAGGCGGGGATAGGTAATGTATATGTATAGGTGCTTGTAGAATATTGATAGATTGATTGTATAAATTCAAGACTGCTTTCCGCTTTAGGTATGCACGATAGGTGGAGAGATCCCCCGTGCATCCAGCGCTGCAATAAAGAATATACCACTTAAAGGAATTTCAGCTTCGATCTTTGAATCAATCAGTAAGAGGTTTTTTTTAACCTATTGTAATTAGTTTTCCAGGAGCTGAACCACCCTCGAAGGCTGAACAGTGACACCAGTTTAAGTAGATTCTGGAAGTGGATCCAACCCCTTGATTGAGGACATTTCTCACACCCCTACATACCCCCCCTGGACGACGTAGAAGGATGAGAAGGATGCTATACTTCCTGGTACTATTCTTACAAGGGCAATTGAGCCATGGGAATAACTTTTTTATTCTGGGGGAGGAAGTGGCTAAGACTTTTAATCTTAGCAATTGCTGGGTTTGTGGGGAACCAAGAGGAGCTGAAAGTTGGCCTTGGGTGGCTGGCCCAGTTGAACCTAAATGGTGGGTTAGTAATTTAAGTGAAGTTCATAATGGAACACAATTCTGGAAAGAGGAAGAAGGCCCGTGGCAATTGTATTCATCAGAAAAAGGTATATATTGTTTAAACAGAACAGGGACAGTAAAGGTGGGAGAAAGCATTTGTAAATGGACTCTGTCCCCTGGATATGAATGTACTGATCCTGAATGTAGACCTATAAACTGTACAGCAAGTAAAGGAAAATGGAATGCTACACATGTCCAGCTGAAAAATGGGACTTGGCTGAAATGCTCATCTAAGGAATTCTTTGGACCTGGGTGTAAAGCCATGGCAAGAGCACAATCAAAAGGACAATTCGATGTTCAAATCTTGAGTTGTCAGCGTGATAACACCACTAGGGAACAGCATGTGGTAAAAATCTATCGCTGGAGGTGGCAAAATGAGAACGGGACGCAAGTGTTTTTTAAACATTTCTGGTCAGCCAATAATATGACAAGTCGTGAAGGAGAAATTAGCTGTAATTGTGAGTGGGAATCTAGTGTAGGGGCTTGGAAGTGTATATATACGAGTATTAAGGAAGCAAACATTGTAACTGGGCCACTTGGTAACGAGAACACCTTGTATTTTCATGCCCCAAGGAATAGAAAAAACTGGGATGGTCCTTTTCCAAATGGGACGTGGGCTTTAAAAGGACATTATTGGATATGTGGCAAACGGGCCTATAAAAGGTTACCAAAAGATTGGTCAGGAATATGCTACGTGGGATACATAAGACCTTTATTCTTTTTATTATCTCAAATACAAGGGAATCACTTAGGAGTAAAATTATATGATGATCTCAATAGGGAGAAACGATATATTGATACCTCTTTAGCTGGAGGTAGTGCTCAAAAATGGAGAGAAAATGAATGGCCCCCTGAAAGAATCATACAATATTATGCACCAGCTACATGGAATCCGAATGAAGTAATATCTGGAGCTCGAGAACCTATTTATAATTTGAATCGCATAATTAGGTTACAAGCAGTTCTCGAAATAATAACTAATCAAACAGCAACAGCTCTGGATCTCCTAGCTGACCAATCTACCCAGATGAGGAATGCTATTTTCCAACACAAAATGGTCTTGGACTATTTACTAGCAGAAGAAGGGGGTGTGTGTGGTAAACTAAATTATTCTAATTGTTGTTTACAAATTGACGATAATGGGAAAGTAGTTAAAAAGATAACCAAGGAAATTAGAAAATTAGCCCACGTCCCAACACAAACCTGGAAGGATATGGAATGGGATTTATTTTCATGGCTGCCTGGTGGACCATGGGTTAAAAGGGTGTTATTTTTATTATTATGTGGTATAATGACGTTATTATTTGTACCTTGTATGATACCTTGTCTTACACTATTAATACGCCGGGTGATAAATAGTACATTGGTAATAACTTCATTAAAAAAAGAAGGGAATATGTCAATTATGATGCTTAAGAATTGGACCCTCCAAGAACAAACTGATGAAATCCAATTATTAATAACAGAAGAGACACGAATTGTTGATATTGAAAAGAAGATAAGGGATTGTGAGGAATGTTTTAACAATTCGTGTCCATAAAGAACAATTCTGTTTGAAATGTTTGAATCCTGTCTGCCTCTGGGCCCTGCCCTGGCAATTCAATGCTTGAACCACAGCTGCAGTGTGTCCCAGTCTCCCCCTCATTCCTCATTCTAGCCAATTTATCACTTCTTAAATTTATGAACCTGTTTGCTTTTGTTATTCCGGACTTCTATTTCTAACACTGCTATAGATGTGTCTGTGAATGGCTGGGGAAGAATGTTTTAATTACCCGTGTGTCTGGGAGTTTCAGAACAACTGATAACAACTAGTGACTGTTATGGGATACTATGTGGATCTTTGGTATCTGGTTAGGGGGGGGCCGAGAAAGAAGCTGAAAGGCGGCTGGGAGACAAGATTTGAAGAAGGTGTTTTGAAGAAGGTGTTCCATAAACTTGGGATGGTGCCCAGTAAGTACAAAGGGGAAGAGGAAGACTGCGAGCCTTCAGCATGGAAGACCCCTAGAGACCCCCAGAAGAGACCCCAGAGGAGACTGCGCATGCTCCAGTAGGAGGGACTGCACCCCGGAAGCTAATTTTAATAACCTATTTTTTTTAGAAGTAGTAATGAATATGTATTAGTCTAGGAGCATAAAAATCAGTTGCTTGATGTAATTGGTGTGCATCCTGGTGGAGCGGAGACTCCCGGTGCACCCAGCGCTGTTTGCTTACCTCTATTCCTTTATATCCTTTAATAAATCCTATTTTTCATTTAATTCTAATTTGAATCCTGAGCCATTTATAACATTAATGTTGGAAAAACTCAAGAGTGTGGTATGTGAAGAGGTGCAAAAGCAACAATAGGAGTAAGAAGAGAAGAGGGGGGAATTGTGAGAAACTAAGTTTTGTTTTTTGAAATAGAGAACTAATTTTCTGTATTCCAAGGTAGCTGTGCAGTCATAATAAGGAGAAATGCTAAGTAGATAAGTGGACAGTAGAAGGCCTCACTGTTCCAAAATAAGGTAGCAGCTTGAGAAAAACAGGATGAGCAGTGTGAGAACAGTAAAACAAAGATCACAAATTCTCAAAACATAAGAAAGGATAAATTAAAGGATTGAAAAAAAGAAAAATTGTACATATATGGTATAGAGGAGCGTCGAGTAGCTTGTGAACCTGTAGTACTCAGCCAATGAGGAAACAGGGGAGGTGATCAGGTGTCGGGTAATAGGGAATAAAAGGTTATGATTTGTTTACTAAAATGTGCTCCTGATTGACAGGACGCCCGCAATTGCAATTGCAAATAAAATAGCTTCACAGAAGATCCGTCTGAAGAAAATTATTTGAGATTTTTCTCACTGTCCCGTACTACTAGTCACTGGGTGTCCATGTGATTTAGTCAGTATTTTGTTTTAGTTTTGGATTTGTTCTGGCACTTTGACTCTGAATGTGTTCTTGACATTTCTTAATGGAAAATGCTTAACAGATCACGATTTATACTGGGAAATTTGTTGCAATAAGTGATATTATTTGTAGTAGTGATTGCTGGTTTGTGTTGCTTGAGTGGAAGGTGTAAGGGTTCTCTGCGTGATTGCATGATTGTGCTGTGTGAGTGAGATGCAGTATCGCTGTGAAGCAAGTGTGGAGTCCTGATCCGCGGTTCCGCTATTCTGTGAGGAATATGGCTGGAGATGGATGAAGTGTAAGAGACTGAGAAAAGACATCATAATAGTGTTATTGATAAAAAGACCCCTCTGGGTTGTATCTTGGCCCACTGGAAAGACATTGGTGGACCACCCAGAGGAAATGTTAATTGTAAGACTTCAAGTAATATTGTAACCAATGGTGGACTTAATAGAGAGAAGAAAAAAAAATCAGGATCGAGACTGGGGAGACATTGATCTAATGTTGGGGGAGATGATGGAAACAGAAAAGCAGCTAATTCTTAAAACAGCCTGAGTTCATATGTGAGCTCAGATTGCCAGTGGGACCACTCAGGGAACTGTAGACAATTGCATTCCCCTGACCGACCCTCACTGAGACCCTAATCACTCCGGAAATTATGAATGGTAAAGTAAATACCAAACTCTCATTAAATTGGGAATTGAGAACTGGTTCCGAAAGCTATAAATCATTCAAACATGTATAGTATCCAACAAGATCCAAAAGAAACCCCTACGGAATTTTTGGACCAACTTTGAAATGCAATGAAAAAAAAAACAAAACAAAACAATTTGGACCTGGCTTTGGAAGACAGAGGCAATTGACTAGCCTCTTTCTAGAGCAATCAGCCCCTGATAGCAGAAAGAAATTACAGAAATTGGAGGGACAAGACCCAGAAAGGTTACTGAATGCAGCGTGGAAAGCATTTAGGAATAGGGAAGATGCGAAGGACAGAAGTTATGTAAGCAAACAATGGCTGCACTAGAACAGAAAGGGGGGGGGGGGCAAGGGGGAATTGAAAAAAGGTAAAGAAAGGACTTCAGTGGGGTTTAGAGGAACATTAGAACAGAACCAGTGTGCGTACTACAAGAAGGAAGGACACTGGAGGGGAAAAAAAAAAAAAAAAAAAAAAAGAAAAAGATTGCCTTAGGTTGCAGGATAAACTTGCAACAGTCAGAGCAGGAATGACGGGGACCTGGGGCATCTACCCTAGCAGGTACACTGGTTGAAACAAAGCTAGGGAACAAAGAGAAAGGCTTGGATTTTTTTTTTGTTGGTTACGGGAGTTTCTTTCTCTGCGTTAATCCAAAAATTGATTCTGGAAAAGTGCTTAGTCTGAAAATATAATAGGAGCAACTGGCCAACAGGAAAAGACATTTTTTGCAATGCTTGAAATTTAAGTTGGGAAAAATGACTGGAATACATCATTTTTTATGCTTACCCAATTCACCAAGGCCCTTATTAGGAAAGGACTTGCTGGAAAAATTGGATGCAAAAATCTCTTTTGAACAAGGGAAAATGGAAATAAAAGTAATGACTTGCGGAAAACAGACTCCACAATCAGTAAGATTGTAAAATAGGTATGTTTATTCAGCGCTGGGCAGCACGGGGGGGTAGTCCCGCCAAAGTCGTGCGCACTTGATGCAGCAACTTGCCTTGGTTTTATGCAGTAAAGTTACATATGCATGAAGTTTCACAATATGCCTATACATATTCATAACCTGTCCCCGCTTCGTATTAAAATTAGTTCCAAGGAGTCATTTCCATAAATTCCCATCTGCGCTTGCACAGTGTATTCTGGTGGTGGTCATCAGGGGTCGTGGGGATGAAGATTGATGACTCTTCCTCGTCACCGCTAGTTGACCTCTTGACTTTGCGCAGACTCAGTTGCTCCTTGGCTGTGAGGCTGTGAGATCCCGAGTTTGTGTCCTTTTTATCAGCACATATTGTGACACCTACACCATAATCTCGAATTTTAGTAAGTAACATTTTCGCATGGGAGTAGTTCAGATCTCTCCCCTAGATGTTTGCAATCATCCTTGCCAAATGGACATGTTCCATTTCTTGGGTGTGCAAAGGTCAATGTCCAATTCATACTGGGTATGCCCCATATGGGGAATTCTAGGTTGCCTCTAGGCAGCACTGTGCACACCTAACACTCAGAAAGGTTGAAACTCACTGCCTGGGTGAGTTTCACATAGGTATTGTGCACCCACTGTTCAGTTTCCTTGACCAATGATAGAAATGTAACCTTCCAGGTCACATCTGAGTAACCTTTCATGGGGTCTTGGGTGCCTTTTTCATTCTGTTGTGATGGATACAGGCATTCTGCTCCTTGATTCTGATCGCTGTGACCTGGAACAGTCCTTCCCACTGAGGTTCCAAGGTCTTCTCTGCAAGACACTTTACATACACATAATCTCCAGGTTGTCTATTGTGCACTGGTCCATCTAACCCTCTACCCGGAGTCCCACTCACATGCTTTCCAATTTCATTAAGCTGTTTACCTAAAACCACCATATAGGAGGTCATGATTTCATCACCTACTTGCATGGATATTCCTCTTTGTATTCCATAGGGTCATCCATATAAGATTTCAAAGGAGCATAGCCCTTCCTTTGCCCTTGGTATATGCAAAAGGGCTAAAGGAAGAGACTGAAGCCAGACCAAACTTGCTTCCTCTCCCAATTTCACAATTTGCTGTTTGATTAAGTGGTTCATTTTTCTACTTGGCCACTCGACTGAGGGCGATATGTGGTATGAAGTTGCCAATCTATACCCAAATGGCAGCTAATTTGTTGTACCACTTTTGCCCCTGTCAGAGGATATAGTTGCTGAAACACCAAAACGAGGTATTATTTCTTGAATCTTAATTACCGCCCGAGCCTTGGCTGTTCTAGTTGGGAATGCTTCTGGCCATCCTGAAAAGGTGTCAGTTAATACTGATAAATACTGATACCCCCCTTTTCTTAGGAGTTCAAAAAAATAATTTGCCACTGTTTGGAGCTTGATTACTTTTATACCTGTCTAACAATGGTATACAAATTAGGCCTTATCCATTTTTTATTTAAAAACTCTTATACTACTTCAGCTCCCCAGCATGCTTTATTATGTTCTCCAATTACCATTCAATTTAAAATGGTATCACAATTCTCAATCATTTATTTATGTTATAACTGTAGGTATTCTACTTCATTTTCTAAGGCTTTTGTTTATGTCTGGTTTTCTGTTCCTGGTACTAGTGCCAAAATTTGACTCTCAGATGCCCGTTCTGCCACTCCTTTGGCTCCTGCATCAGCCAATCTATTTCCCCTTCCAATATCAGTATCTTCTGCTTGATGTAAGCAGGTATACCTCAGTATCTCTTCTGCATGTTTAATTGAGAAAGATAAAAGTCCTCTCTCCTTCCAAATTGCCCCGTGTGCATGCATCACACCAAAGGTATATTTCAAATCTGTCCAAATGTTTGCCAGCTCAAAAGCTCTTATCAAGGTGATGATTTACACCTTTTGGGATGATGTTTGTTACCGCATATCCTGTGAGGCGAAATCCCTGGTGGACAAAGCTGATGCCATCTATATACCAGTCCTCTGCATCTTCTAGGGGTGTATCCTTTAAGTCTGGTCAGCTGGAGTATACCATGTCCATTGTCTTGATGCAATCATGAATGGGTGATATGGAAACTCTGTTACTAAGGAAAGAGGCTGGGTTCACAGTATTAGTGCCAAAAAAATTAGTAAACTAATAGTCCATTATACACATTCCTTTTCTTCTTCAGTAGCTATCATCTGTGTGTTGCAACAATGTCCCCTTTTCCCGAAGGGGTCTTTCAAACTTCAAGATCACAGTTCCCGAATATGGTGGGGCTATTCTTGAACCCCTGTGGTAACACTGTCCATGTAAGCTGAGTTTTCCGTCCTCAATTAGGATTTTCCCATTCAAAGGCAGAGAGTTTCTGGCTTTCAGTTGCCACGGGCAGGCAGAAAAAGGCATCCTGTAAATCTAGTACCATGAACCAAACTTGACTGTTTTTCTCAGTTTGTAATTCCAATCATTTTTCCCAATTGAAATTTCAAGCATTGCAAAAAAACGCGCCTTTTCCTGTTGGCCAGTTGTTCCTACTACATTTACAGACTAATTAACACAGAGAAAGAAGCTCCCATAACCAACAAAAAATTCAAGCCTCTCTCTTCCTTTCCTAGTTTTTTCTTCAACTAGTGGACCTGCTAGGGTAGATGCCCCAGGTCCCTGTCATTCCTGACTGTTGTAAGTTTATCCTGCAGCCTAAGACAATTTCTTTCTGATATCAGGGGCCGACTGCCCTAGAAAGAGGCTAGTCAATTGCCTCTATTTGTATTCTAAAGCCAGGTCCAAATTGTTTTTTTGCTTGTTTTGTTTTGTTTTCCATTGCATTTCAAAGTTGGTCCAAAAATTCCATAGGGGTTTCTTTTGGACCTTGTTGGAACAGATTCTCAATTCCCAATTTAACCAGATTCTGGTATTTACTTTACCGTTCATTATTTCCAGGGTGATTAGGGTCTCAGTGGGGGGTCGGTCAGGGGAATGCAATCGTCGACAGTTCCTGAGCGGTCCCACTGGCAATCTGAGCTCACACATGAACTCAGGTTGTTTTAAGAGTTAGCTGTTTCCATGACAACTCTCTCAGACCTATCATGGTCCCTCTGCCCCACACCCCTAACTCCCTCTCTCATTTCCCCCTTTTCTAAAAGTTAGTAAATTCTTTTCTAAAAGGTTAGTGAGTTATTGTATTCTCCTAACTCCCTCTCTCGGTAACATATTAAACTCTATCCCTGGGAATCCAGAGAAAGCTCCAGAGAGGACTCCCTGAATGGATGTAATTATGAACCAAGTGTCCGGGCGTTTGGACTACAGGAATATCTAGGAGAACAAAGAATGTAGTACCTGAAAAAAAATGATTTAAAGGAAAATGCTCCCAAGGTATGCCAAAAGCTATACCCACCAAAAGTGGAAGACGGAATGGGAATGGAAGGAATAATCAATACCTTTCTTAAATATGGACTATTAGTCGAATGTGAGTTAGAATATAATACTTCATATAGGCCCAGTTAGAAAGGCAGATGGAACCTATCATATAGTCCAGGACTTAAAGGCCATCAATAGGATCACAAAAGATGTATACCCTGTAGTAGCCAACCCCTATAACCTTTTGACAAAATTAGAAAACAGTCAAGTTTGGTTCATGGTACTAGATTTACAGGATGCCTTTTTCTGCCTGCCCGTGGCGACTGAAAGCCAGAAACTCTTTGCCTTTGAATGGGAAAATCCCAATACAGGAAGAAAAACTCAGCTTACTTGGGCTGTGTTACCACAGGGGTTCAAGAATAGCCCCACCATATTTGGGAACCAACTAGCCTATGATCTTGAAGCTTGGAAAATCTCTTCAGGAAAAGGGGACACTGTTGCAATATGTAGATGACCTGTTGATCGCTACTGAAGAAGAAAAGGAATGTGTATAATGGACTATTATTAGCTTACTAAATTTTTTCTGCACTAATACTCTGAACCCAGCCTCTTTCCTTAGTAACAGAGTTTCCAGATCACTCATTCATGATTGCATCAAGACTATGTGTTGAGGGATTTTTTGAAACAGCAAGGAGGCCATGACTTGCTGCAGCTGAGCAAACCAAGCTACCAGGACAACTATGAGAAGTTCCCATGAAAATGTTCCCACATCGCCCGATTGAGGAATTTAGACAAATATTGTTGCCAGCAGCTGGCTTCAAGGACGGGATGTCTGTCGTGTTTTCGGCCGTTCTTCCTGCAACATATGGTGCCCAAACAGGCTGAGACCCGCAGATGCTGAGAGACCTGAGAGACACTGAGAGATGTTGATAGACCTGACAGACGCTGACAGGCCTGAGAGACGCTGAGAGACTCCGAGCACAGACCCAAACAGAGAGATAGTGGTGAGACATGGAGATAACGAGATCACGGTGAGACGCGGAAAAATGATGTATTGCGGTGAGACGCGGGACATCCGTAGTCGAGTTGCTACGGGAGATCGGAGGTGTCAGTGGAAACAGCAGATGACCGCCACCGGGAAGGGGAGGGATGGGGGGACAGCCTGCTCCACCAGAAGCCACAGAGGGGCTTTGGCTCCAGCACCTGGAGCGCCTCCTCCCTCTCTTTCTGCGCTGACTTTGATGTCTGCGGGGAGGTTTCTTGCTCCTTGCTCTCCCAGCTGGTGTTGAGCAGCAGGTTTTTGTTTGTTTGTCTTCGTGGATGTGCTCTCACAGAGGCACGGAGTGTATTGCTCATGGCTTGGCTCTGGGCAGCGGTGGGCCCCTTTGGGGCCGGCTGAAATTGTCCCTTATCTGCCACGGGGAGGCTTCCGAATTCTCCTCGTGAAGAAGAATCTTCCCTTTCCCCATGCCCCCCCCTTCCACCGCGAATGTTGCCATCAAACCCAATACACTGGGGCAGCTAGGTCATTACGGACTTGTAAAGTATCAGGGATTAAATTAACTAAATTAAATTAAGTAATGAAACCCTAAAAAGTGATGGGGGTAGAAGGGGCTGGGATAACAGTGCCACCTTTGGGGGATACCAAGCTGAGACTAGGAGATAAAACGATCACTGGGCAATTATTGTATGTACCCAAGGCAGGGACTAACTTGTTGGGAAGGGATTTGATGATGAAATTGGGCATTCAAATAGCAAATTGTTAGACTGGAATAACAGTGTTATTAATGGAGTGCTCTCTGGCCCTGAGAGCAAACATACATGTATATTCACCTCTGACTGGAAAGACCCTGAAATGGGGGCGGAAGCAGCAATATAGGTGGACAGTTTTACCTCAGGGCTTAAAGGGCCACCTATCTATTTGGGTAAGTTCTAAAAAGATTTTGGAGCAATTACAACCTCCCAAGGAGGTATTAATGTTAACAAATATGTGGATCGTTTTCTATTGTCAGGACAGGAGAAAAGAGTTGTGAAGAAAGCTACTAACAAGCTATTCAACTTTCTGGGAAAGCAGGGCTTGGGAGTATTGAAAAATAAATTACAATATGGAGAAAGAGAAGTCAGGTATTTAAGGCATCTAAAGTCTGAGGGAAAATGAAGAATAAATGCAGAGAGGATTCAGGGAATTGTTGAAAATTAAGAAAGAACTAAAAAGTTTTAAAAGAAAGATTTTTTTTAAGGAATCAGGAGCCATGAAGTCTGAAGGAAAATCGATACTCCCTGATGGGAGAGAAATGCTGAATAAAGTGATAATGAGGCAAATATTAACTGTTTTACATCAGAAGAGTCATTGGGAGGTGCAAGCAATGTGTGATGTTGTTCTAAGAAAGTATGTCTGTGTAGGAATATACATTTTAGGGAAGCACATATGCAGAGGATGTACCATATGTCAAAAGGTAAATAAAAAGGTCTTATGTAACCCATCTAGAGGGGAACGGGAGCCAGGGGTTTGACCTTTCCAAAGTATGCAGGTAGACTTTACTGAGTTACTTGTTTGTCCTAATTGACCACGTGACTGGATGGGTGTAAAGCTTTACTGCAAGGGTTAAAGCAGGCCCTAGAGATTGAGTGGGATTTTCACAGCCCCTAGCACTCCTCCTCTTCTGGGAAGGTGGAGCGAATGAACCAGACATTAAAGAAGCAATTAACTAAATTAGTGTTAGAAACCCAACTTCCTTGGGTAAAATGCTTACTCCTACAGGTTTAAACAGCACCAAAAAAGGATATAGGAATTTCACCATATGAGATGCTGTTCAGATTGCCCTATCTGGGCAGAAGGGATGAGATACCACAATTCAAAACAAGAGAGTTTTCTTAAGAACTGTATTCTGGGGTTGTCCTCTTCTTTGTCATCTCTCAGGACCTGTGGGTTGTCGGCTCAAACCCCACCTTTGGAATTCCCCATTCACCACCATCACCCATGAAACCGGGTCCTGATTCGGACCTGGAAAGAGTCAATTCCGGCCTGAATGGGAAGGACAATTACTGACCACTGAAACAGCCATAAGAACTGCGGAAAATGGTTGGACTCACTATACTCAAGTGAAGGCATCTGTCGACCCTAGTACCTGGGAAGCTGTTCCTACAGAAGACTGTTGGAAGTTGAAATCGAAGAGAAAAATCTCATAGTAGACTCTGAGTAGGATAAAAGCTTACAATTGTAAACTAACCTTTTATTTTCACAGGTAACTAACGAGTGTGATTTGTGATTGAGACAAAGGACAGACCTATAGTGAATTGCAGTGCTCCCAAGGGGGGGTTGTTATAGTAGTAGTGTACATCTTATTCTTTGTATTGATAATTATTTGGAAACCTAAGGGTTAAAAATAATGACAGGGAAAAATCGATTACTAATTTTGTTTTTAGTGATTCTAGGCCTCAGAGAAGGCCTCGGTCAATTGGTAACTTGGAAAAGGCATGACCAGATAATAGCAAAAACGGGATACCCCATCAAAATATGGGTGACTGTGACAGAGGGTTATGTACCACAAGCCATCACGTTTGATGCTTGTGAGGTGTTAGTGAATTGCTGCCAGGGTACTGGCATGTGCTGATGGTGCACTCCGCACAAATTTACGCCACATGGATGTTGTGCACTGGACTTCATCAGGGTCTTGAGGTGTCTGGGCATTGTCCAAATCACTATAAATCATCTCCCGCACAGCTAATTCACGCAGATGTTGGAGACCTTTATCCACAGTGGTCCACTTGCCTATGTGATATACAATATCTTCCTTATGGGGATATCTTTCTTTGATAGCTGCCAGGAGTCGTCTCCAGAGGCTGAGGGCCTGTGCTCCTCTCCCGATTACTTTGTCGATTACCCTTTCTCTAGAGAGGGATCCCAGCTGCTTGGCTTCATTGCCTTCTAATTGTAGGCTACTGGCCCCAGCATCCCAGCATCGGAGCAGCCAAGTGAGGATGTGTTCACCTGGGCGTCGACCATAATCCTTTCGTATTTCTCGCATCTCACTCAGGGATAAGGATCGAGTGATTTCTGATTCCTTTATGATTTCCGTCTCGTCTTCCTGCTGTTTTTGTGACGGCTCTGCTTTAGAGGTGCCTGCCAATTCCCCTTCTCCCTCCTTCTTAGGAGAGCCTTCTTCCCTTACTAAACGAGCTGACCTCCGTTTCCATTGTTTTGACTTGACTATGGGGGCGACTGATACCATAGTTGGTTGGTCCTCTGGGTCAGCCACAGCATGTGTTACTTGGTCATCAGATTCAGAGACTTCCTCCCTCTCTTCAAGTTGCTGGATGATGTTAAACAGTGTTTGATAGGAATAAACCAGGACCCAGCACAATGCTGCAAGCTGTTGTTCTCCGGCATTATCAGGATCAGGACATACAACTCTCAAACATTCTACCAAGTTTTTAGGATTTAGCACTTGCTCAGGGGTGAAGTTCAAAACTATTGGAGGAGACACTCGTGACAGGTATCTGCTAACATCATCCCACACACCGTGCCACTCACCACGAGACTGTTTCGGGACAGATTCCCAAATAAGTTTTCTAAACAGTCGACTAATCTTAGAGAGAAAATGAAACCTGTTATTCAGAATTAGAAATAGCAATACATGGGTTACAGATGGATCTTCAAAATACTCCCAAACTGTTGTAATTAGCCCACTGTGAAAGAAGGGAAAGGTACCATTCCTGATATTATTAATAAACTGGTGTCCAGATGAGAAAAGGAAGGCAGTGTAGTTCTGAATATTCTCTGAAAGATAGTTTCCATGGGACCCAAATGATAACAGCGCAGAGCCTGAATTCCAGAGTAAAACCAAGGTCAGTGCTTGGCAGCACAACGAATTAAAAAAAGTGAACACAGATTGTAGCACTTTGTCGGATCGGATATATAGGAGAAAGGAGAATATGACACGAATTGCATGACATATGAACAAAGCCATTATTATTAACAGGGCAAGGAACATGGTTACTAGCAAGCAAGTGTTAGTTGTATGCGTTTAATCAATTCTATTGTTATCTCAACCCTTCGAGCCCCACGTTGGGCGCCAAAAAGGACTGTGGTGGTTTTACCGTGCTGGGCAGCTAAACCCCACAACCGCTCTCTCACTCCCCCTCCTTTAGATAAGGAGGGGGAGAAGTAAAGCAAAGAACAACTCACGGGTTGAGATAAGGATAATTTAATTAAAGGGAAATAATTATAATAATTAAATAAAGAGTACCATGAACTAAACAATTTAACTAAGGGGAAATAAAAGGGAAAGGGGAAAAAGGGAGGAAAACAAACAAACAAAATAAATGAAAGCTATATGGAAGTGCAGAGGAAAGAAATTACTCTCTACTTCCCACAAATGAGCGATGATTGACCACGTCCTTGAAGCAGGGCCTCAACACACACAGCCGGTGTTCGAGAGGAGGACCGACGTTTCCCAACTAGAGCCCACCCCTCCCCTCTTCTTCCTGTTTCCACCTTTTATTGCTGAGTGTGACATCACATGGTATGGAATATCCCTTTGATTGGTTTAGGTCAGCTGCCCTAGTGATGTTTCTCTCCTCACTTTTTTGCCCACCCCCTAGGAGGGTTAGAGAAAGGCCCAATGCTGTGCCACTGCTGCTCAGCAGTAGACACAACACTGGTGTGATAACACTGCTGTTCCAGCTACAAGTACAGAGTACGGCACTGAATGGGCTGCTGCCGGGAAAGTTAACATTCCAGCCAGACCCAGTACAAAAGGGAGAAACTCAAGGAGAAAACAGGAGAGAA
Organism: Aythya ferina; assembly: GCF_964211825.1. NCBI lineage: Eukaryota > Metazoa > Chordata > Aves > Anseriformes > Anatidae > Aythya > Aythya ferina. The sequence goes on from NC_140313.1 coordinate 15,091,433, forward strand.
AACAGAAGGGCCTCTGAAATGTGGCAGTTCAAACTTTTGAGATTCAAACAGGGTATGGGGATGTGAATGCCTGGATAGAATGGGTCAAATATACCGTCCAGAGTCTCAACCATAGCAATTGCTATGCTTGTGCCTTGGGACAACTGATTGCCCAGATAGTGCCCTTAACATGGGGGTGGACCGAAGACTCCCAAGGGATGCAATGTATGACTGCCTGGGGAAATGAGGCCTGTAAGTCTCTCTTTGCAGTTCCTTGCATGATAGCAATATCGCGGTTCCCCCTGCATTCTCTACAGCTATAGGTAACCATACAGCTTGCCTCTCACGGCAGGGTGTGAGTGCTACCTGGCATCTGGGAGAATTTGCCTTGTGCTACCAAGGACTTGATGGGAAACTGCTCAAGACTAGAGATCCCCAGGGCAGATCTCTGGTGGTACGGCGGAGGGAAGATCTTACGGTCCACCCTACCATCTAATTGGGGAGGTACTTGTGCACTTGTTCAATTAGCTATACCCTTCACCCTGGCATTTGAAAGAGAAGCATCACAAATACCCAGAAGAAGTAAAAGAGGCTTAGGAATATCATTTGATGATAGAGTATACATAGATTCCATTGGGGTGCCTAGAGGAGTTCCGGATGAACATAAAGCCAGAAATCAAATTGCTGCAGGGTTTGAGTCACTGTTCTGGTGGGTAACAATCAATAAAAATGTGGATTGGATTAATTATATCTATTATAATCGTCAGAGATTCATCAGTTATACCAGGGATGAGATGAGAGGAATCGCTGAACAACTAGATGCCACCAGCAAAATGGCTTGGGAAAACAGAACATCATTAGATATGATGCTCGTGGAGGAAGGAGGTGTGTGTGTGTGATACTGAGCAACCATTGTTGCACTCTTATACACAACAATACTGTCCCAGATGGCTCAGTAACTAGAGCATTGCAAGGGCTTACCACCCTTGCCAGTGAATTGGCAGAAAAAGTAGGCATATTTACATCCTTGATCGTAGTTGTAGGAGTTTTGACAGCCATTGGTTGCTGCATTATCCCCTGTATAAGAGGACTAGTACAGTGGTTAACTGAAACCGCACTATTGAAACAAATGACCATGGAGCCACCACCTTACTCAGATAAGGCGATAATGAGGAGATGGAAAGCAAAGAAAGCAAAGAAGAAATCTACCAAATTACACCTTAGAGAAAGGTTTTGCAAAAATCAACAGTTTATAAAAAAAAAAAAAGAAAAGGGGGAATTGTGGGAATAGAAATGTTGTTTTTGCAAAGTTACATTGTTTAGAAAGAAGGAATGTGGTACTGAGATATGCTTACAGTGATATGAAAGCTTAAGCAGGTGACCTTGTAAAATGCAGACAATCAGACTCCTTAGGACAATTAGGTGAAAATCACGGTGTTAAGTCAAGTCAGATAAGTGAAGAAACATTACCATTTCAAGCAGTAAAAATGGCAAATGGAAATTAAAATTTAACAGGCCGGCTACTGAAAGCCATGCATTGTTTGTGAAGCATCAGATAGATTGTGAACCTGGATTACCCACTCAGTGGGGAAACAGGGGAGGGTCCTGTCCTCAAAAAGTATATAAACTGTGTTTTGGAACTAGTAGATGTGCTCTCTCCTGCTTGTGGAGCGCCCGCCATTGCAATTGTGAATAAATTACTACTTCACTGAGATCCTCGCCTGAGCCTAAGTTATTGGCTACGGAGCGTTTCTCACACACTGCCACCTTGTCGTTTTTAGTTGCAGAGTCCCACACCTTGACCTCAGTTTGGGCCCATGTTTCAGGATCATAAACTGTCTGATTGTTAATAAGGAGAATAAGCTGTAAGGTTACCAGGACAGTCTGTGTTTCTAAGGACATATGACTCCCCATAATGCGCAACTTCGGCCAGCGAGGGGCAATTGTGCGTGTAGGTCAGCTTCTCTCAGCTTGAGCTTCTTTCCAGCTCCAGTGCGTCTATTTCCAGAGACTTTCTTCTTTGAGCGGTTTGCTGAGTTTGGCCTGTGAGAAACACTCCGTACAACAAGCCATTTTGCTGATGGCATCTAGTTGTTCAGCGATTCCTCTCATCGCATCCTTGGTATAATTGATGAATCTCTGCTGATTATAATAGAAATAATTAATCCAATCCACATTTTTATTGATTGTTACCCACCAGAACAGTAACTCAAACCCTGCAGCAATTTAATTTCTGGCTTTATATTCATCCCGAACTCCTCTAGGTACCCCAACAGAATCTATGTATACTCTATCATCAAATGATATTCCTAAGCCTCCTTTACTTCTTCTGGGTATTTGTGATGCTTCTCTTTCAAATGCCAGGGTGAAGGGTATAGCTGATTGAACAAGTGCACAAGTGCCTTCCCAATTAGATGGTAGGGTGGACCGTAAGATCTTCCCTCCACTGTACCACCAGAGATCTGCCCTGGGGATCTCTAGTCTTGAGCAGTTTCCCATCAAGTCTTTGGTAGCACAAGGCAAATTCTCCCAGATGCCAGGTAGCACTCACACCCTGCCGTGAGAGGCAAGCTGTATGGTTACCTATAGCTATAGAGAATGCAGGGGGAACTGTGATATTGTTATCATGCAAGAAACAGCAAAGAGAGACTTACAGGCCTCATTTCCCCAGGCAGTCTTTTCTTGGTACAATGCAATCATACATCGCATCCCTTGGGAGTCTTTGGTCCACCCCCATGGGAAGGGCACTATCTGGGCAATCGGTCATCCCGAGGCACAAGCATAGCAGTAGCTACGATTGAGACTCTGGACAGTATATTTGACCCATTCTATCCAGGCATTCACGTCCCCATACCCTGTTTGAATCTCAAATGTTTGAACTGCCACATTTCAGAGGGCCTCCTGTTTACTCTCTTGTTTTCTCCTTGAGTTTCTCCCTTTCTCTGATGGCAATAGAGGATTGTTTCCATACAGCTATTCTCAATCTGGCTGTTGGGTCTCTCCCAGTTATTTGTTCTTTCTGCTCAATTGTCATTGGGCATTTAAATCTCCACAAGCTAACACCTCACAAGCATCAAACGTGACGGCTTGTGGTACATAACCCTCTGTCACAGTCACCCATATTTTGATGGGGTATCCCGTTTTTGCTATTATCTGGTCATGCCTTTTCCAAGTTACCAATTGACCAAGGCCTTCTCTGAGGCCTAGAATCACTAAAAACAAAATTAGTAATCAATTTTTCCCTGTCATTATTTTTAACCCTTAGGTTTCCAAATAATTATCGATACAAAAATAAGATGTACACTACTACTATAACAACCCCCCCCTTGGGAGCACTGCAGTTCGCTATAGGTCTGTCCTTTCTCTCAATCACAAGTCACACTCATTAGTTACCTGTGAAAATAAAAGGTTAGTTTACAATTGCAAGCTCTTATCCTGCTCAGAGTCCACTACGAGATTTTTCTCTTCAATTTCAACTTCCAACAAGTCTTTTGTAGGAACAGCTTCCCAGGTACTAGCGTCGACAGATGCCTTCACTCGAGTATAGTGAGTCCAACCTTTTTCCGCAGTTCTTACGGCTGTTTCAGTGGTCAGTAATTGTCCTTCCCATTCAGGCCGGAGTTGACTCTTTCCAGGTCCGAATCAGGACCCAGTTTCCTGGATGATGGTGGTGAATGGGGAATTCCATAGGTGGGGTTTGAGCCAACAACCCACAGGTCCTGAGAGATGACAAAGAAGAAGACAACCCCAGAATACAGTTCTTAAGGAAACTCTCTTATTTTGAATTGTGGTATCTCATCCCTTCTGCCCAGATAGGGCAATCTGAACAGCATCTCATATGGTGAAATTCCTATATCCTTTCTTGGTGCTGTTTAAACCTGTAGGAGTAAGCATTTTACCCAAGGAAGTTGGGTTTCTAACACTAATTTAGTTAATTGCTTCTTTAATGTCTGGTTCATTCGCTCCACCTTCCCAGAAGAGGAGGGGTGCCAGGGGCTGTGAAAATCCCACTCAATCTCTAAGGCCTGCTTTAACCCTTGCAGTAAAGCTTACACCCATCTAGTCACGTGGTCAATTAGGACAAACAAGTAACTCAGTAAAGTTTACCTGTATACTTTGGAAAGGTCAAACCCCTGGCTCCCGTCCCCCTCTAGATGGGTTACATAAGACCTTTTTATTTACCTTTTGACATATGGTACATCCTCTGCATATGTGCTTCCCTAAAATGTATATTCCTACACAGACATACTTTCTTAGAACAACATCACACATTGCTTGCACCTCCCAATGACTCTTCTGATGTAAAACAGTTAATATTTGCCTCATTATCACTTTATTCAGCATTTCTCTCCCATCAGGGAGTATCCATTTTCCTTCAGACTTCATGGCTCCTGATTCCTTAAAAAATAATACTAATTTTAAAACTTTTTAGTTCTTTCTTAATTTTCAACAATTCCCTGAATCCTCTCTGCATTTATTCTGTTTTCCTTCAGACATTAGATGCCTTAAATACCTGACTTCTCTTTCTCCATATTGTAATTTATTTATTTATTTATTTATTAATACTCCCAAGCCCTGCTTTCCCAGAAAGTTGAATAGCTTGTTAGTAGCTTTCTTCACAACTCTTTTCTCCTGTCCTGACAATAGAAAACGATCCACATATTTGTTAACATTAATACCTCCTTGGGAGGTTGTAATTGCTCCAAAATCTTTTGTTATTTAAACTGACCCAAATAGATAGGTGGCCCTGTAAACCCCTGAGGTAAAATTGTCCACCTATATTGTTGCTTCCGCCCCCATTTCAGGGTCTTTCCAGTCAGAGGTGAATGTACATGTATGTTTGCTCTCAGGGCCAGAGAGCACTCCATTAATAACACTGTTATTCCAGTCTAACAATTTACTATTTGAATGCCCAATTTAATCATCAAATCCCTTCCCAACAGATTAGTCCTTGCCTTGGGTACATACAATAATTACCCAGTGATCATTTTATCCCCTAGTCTCAGCTTGGTATCCCCCCCAAAGTGGCACTGTTATCCCAGCCCCACTTTTTAGGGTTTCATTAGTTAATTTAATCCTTGATACTTTACAGGTCAATAATGACCTAGCTGTTCCCCAGTGTATTGGGTTTGATGGCAAGGTTCGGGGGCTGTGAGTAGGGGGGTGGGAAACTGCAGTGGCAGCCCCCGTGAGAAAAAAAACCCGGAAGCCTCCCCGTGGCAGATAAGGGACAATTTCATCTGGCCCTAAGGGGCCCACTGCTGCCCAGAGCCAAGCCATGAGCAACACAGTCCGTGCCTCTGTGAGAACACATCCACAAAAACAAACAAACAAAGAAACAAACAAAAGCTTGCTGCTCAACAGCAGTTGGGAGAGCGAGAAACCCCCCCGCAGACACCAAAGTCAGTGCAGAAGGAGGGGGAGGAGGCGCTCCAGGCGCTGGAGCCGAAGCCCCCCCTGCGGCCGCTGGAGAGGCCCCTGGTGGAGCAGGCTGTTCCCCCCTCCCCGATGCTTGGGAAACTGAACAAACACCACAGCAAATATGCAAATATACCATAACTTCTAGACTGTTACTTAGATAATGCCTACATCCTCTTTCCCTGCTCATTCAACTTCAAACAGCTCTGTTAAATATTACATGCCACACCTTTAACACCTTCAGCAACTCTTTTAACACTTCCTTTATCTTTTTCCAGCCTGTACTTTTCTAATACCAGCACCAAAGGCTCAGTCAGGGTCCAACTTAATTCCATACCTTTTCCCTCCAAGATACTGAAACAACATATCAATATAGCATATTTCATCCCATTTTCCTTCTTTCCTCCTTCTTCCACTCCAGATATTCCCATTCGAAGTGGCCAGCCTGGCCACACTTAAAACATCTTATGAAAGCCTGTCTCTGCTAGGACTCGGGCCACAACACAGGCAGCCTTCTTTGCCTGCCATTCCTTCATCTCTCTTCTTCTCCTTTCCATCCTGGCCCTGACTCCCCCTGAAGATTTTCTTCATCTTTCTCCAACCCTCTGCCTCACTACCCGCTGCACTGTCAATACCATTAGTTTCGATCTTTTTTTTTTTTTTTTTTTTTTTCCCTTCTTATCTCCCCTCCAGACACACCCCTCCAGGGCCTCCCGCAGGAGGGTCCCCCAGTGACTGTTCACTACATTCCCCCCACCTTCTGAAGCATTTTCTGCGTATTTTGCCAGGCTTTAATCACACAATGCACTTTCAAGAGCCCTTGGGATACTGGGTCCTCAGGTCTCATCCCTGAGTACTTTCTCATTCTGACACTAAGTCTCTCATATAATTTCTGTGTTGCACACTATTATTATTCCAGCCAGGATTGGCAAGTGGGTATTTCTGCCCTGCCGGTATTACCCCTGGTCCTGGAGGATGAGCTCTTTCCCATTCTTGTATAGCAGCTCTCCTCCTGATCATTCCCATTTCTTTCCCTGTAAACAACATACTTATAGACATAATTCCCTCCCCCAAGAGTATAAATCAGGTCGTAGGAACTGGTCTAATTGTTCAGCTAGGCTGTTGGGGTCCTTGAATAAAGACTTCCTCTCCTTCTTAAAAAGTCCTAACCTCTCTGCTGGTAAGGAGGAGGGGGTAGTTCACCTAAGAGGATACACAGTTAGTGTTAGTACTGTTAGTATCAGGGAAGGCAAAATTCTCAACATATCTTCTACCTTGTTCTAATTCTTGCCAGAGCCTAGAGTACGATCCTTCTTTAGGGACAGTGTTAATTACAGTCCCTGTCTCCCTTCCTGGAGTGACTGCTGCTGCCACCAGTTCAATATTAAGATTATAGGGAGCATAACTTGGCTCCTTCTCTGAAAAAGGAATCTTATTGTTTACACATAAATTTAAAGCCTGAATTTTCATCAGACCCGTGTTTTGGCCAAAATACTGCTGTTTCCTTAATTGGTTCTTTTGTCCAGACTGATACAAAATATTTAACCTTTTTTTTTTTTTTTTAAAAAAAAAAATTATTTTTCTTTTACAATCCCTCTAATTTTGGGATTATGTTTCCAATTTCTTATCATTCTTCAGGAAGAACTATTAGTAGGCACTCCCCCAGGGATATCTCCCTGTCCCCTGGAACTCATATTTTCCCATTTTTCCTAACCCTCGCCAGTATGTGCTACAGAAATTTCCCTTCTGCAGTGTACCACACACTAACGTACTGAAAAATGGGGGTGTACCGCCAAGCACTTCCCCGTGCAAGCGTTACCGCACACCTATGAGTTTACCAGATTCCCTGGAACTCGTACTTCCCATCTTTCCTAACCCTCGCCAGTATGTGCTACAGAATTTTCCCTTCTGCAGTGTACCACACACCAACGTACTGAAAGATGGGGGTGTACCGCCAAGCACTTCCCCGTGCCAGCGTTACCGCACACCTGAGTTTACCAGATTCCCTGGTGTACTTCCAAGCACTTCCCCGTGCAAGGATTACCGTACACCAGATTCCCCTGGTGTAGTGCCAGCACTTCCCCGTGCAAGGGCTTACCATACACCAGATCACCCGACCCCCAAGGCAATACTTAATATTTCTTACCTTGGTCTGTGCACAGAGTTACCGGATCGATTCTTAAAAACCTGGAGTGCCTACCTTCTTCCTTTCCCCACTACTTCACGGATCCTGCCTCTTTAACCAGTCTCGGGCCCTCTGTCAGCTTTCCGCAGAACCGCCACCGTCGATGCACAGGACCGCTGAAATCAGCGGGGCATGCCTTCCTGCTGCTGCGGCGGTGGGGCTCCTCAGTAGGTGACTGGATCCCGGACGAGCCCCCAAATTGTGAGAAACACTCCGTAGCCAATAACTTAGGCTCAGGCGAGGATCTCAGTGAAGTAGTAATTTATTCGCAATTGCAATGGCGGGCGCCCCACAAGCAGGAGAGAGCACATCTACTAGTTCCAAAACACAGTTTATATACCTTTTGATGGCAGGACCCTCCCCTGTTTCCCCACTGAGTGGGTAATCCAGATTCACAATCTATCTGATGCTTCACAAACAATGCATGGCCTTCAGTCGCCGGCCTGTTAAATTTCAAATTTCTTTTGACATTTTTACTGCTTGAAGTGGTAATGTTTCTTCACTTATCTGACTTGACTTGACACTGTGATTTTCACCTAATTGTCCTAAGGAGTCTGATTGTCTGCATTTTACAAGGTCGCCTGCTAAACTTTCTTATCACTGTAAGCATATCTCAGTACCACATTCCCTCCTTCTAAACAATGTAACTCTGCAAAAACAACATTTCTATTCCCACAGGCCGATCCTATCTTCATGAGGCGATCAATGTCCCTGTTCCTGTCCTGGTCCGTGTTCTGCTAGCCTGTCCCTATTCATTTCTTTTTTTTTCTACTTCTTTATTGATGACATAACTTCATTATATCGTGTTGCCTTTTTTTTTTCTTCTTCTTTCTTGAGAGCAGGCTCCCCTCTTATACCCTTCTCCCCACAGCAGTTCTTTTCAAAAACAACTTTTCATTGGTCAAACAACTTTGCCTGGCAACCAGCAAACACCCAGCAACTTCCATGCCTTAAGGGCTGTAGAACAAGCAACCCAAGACTGCATGGAGTCTCATGAATCACCCTTCTTTGTTCCCTCTAAACTCTTTTACATTCCTGATGGCCTCATCGTTAAGAGTCTAATGTTATCACCAACCATGGGGCTTGTCGACCCCCATGGCCCCACTCCCACATCTCCCCCTTCTTTATTAATATCAACCATCTTCTTGACACAAATTATTACTCCATATGTTACCTATTAATGTAAAAGTTTATGCATCGCATCCTAAAATCTAGGGTCCATGAATAAAGGCTAATTGTATTTTCTAAGTCAAACAAGCTATAGAGAAGTGGGAACAGCGTGTGGATGGTGTTCAAGTGTTACTGTTTAATATAACACTCTATGCAAATAACGCAAAAAAGTCTATATACTCAGGACTGTTTACATATGAATAAATAGGGAAAATTAGCAAATACAGTATTTAAAATTATCTACAAAAATGTGTTTTACCAGGTATTCACTGTTTGTATCAAGTTTTAATGCAGAAAGTTGAGGACAATACCAAAGCGTATGAAAGAAAAACTATTTAAATAAAGATGTTTTAAAATTCTCCTTAGAAAACAAACAACTGAACTGAAACAAAGCCTAAAGCCAATAGGTGGCCTTACCAGCAAACATCTTCAATCAAAAGGCCGTAACAGCTACGTTTTAACCATTACTTGATTTATTTTACACCATGAGGTAAAAGCAACACATTTCCTTTTAGTAAAGTATACACAAATAGCCTCACTCAGAATACACTTTAAATGCACATAAAAAAAAAGTATTCATCTTACAAATTGTTTTACAAACCAAATATACAATAGCTTTGAAAACACTATTTTAGAAAACAAAATCCAATGTAAAAAGACTGCTTAAAACAACTGAAATGATAAAGATTTCTGTATGGCTATCTTTAAAGTTTTCTTACTGCATCATCAATATCAGAAATCTGTTCCTTCAGCTGGTTCCACTGTTCTGGATTTAAAGAAATACCTGAAATGTATTAGAAACAAACACTTAGTACAATAAGAAAATTGTAATTCAGCATCTTGCATATTTACAACCAAGACTGATTTCATACACAAAGACTGTCACAACTATTAATGTTTGAGCTACATCAAGTGTAATAAGTCTCAGCTGCAGAGTTAAACTACTCAGAACACTTCAGTTTAGACCTTTAGCCCATCTCTGGACAAGTTTACCTTACAAAGAAAATGGGTACAATACAACATTCATTCACAAGTGTTTTGCTAAATGCAGGAAGTGAAAGAGCTCTTGCCCTGATAGGGGGCAGCACAAAATGAGGTGAGATGTAGGAAACCAATTCTATTTCAGTTGGCTGCTAAAAGCCAAATACCTCTGTGGACTGAACTAAGTATTTTCGATATACTATAATTCTGTGTTGTTTTCTTTTCTTGTGAAAACCTGTGGAATTCTTTCTTAAAGCACTGTGAATATCGTATGCTATAAGTAATATTTTAGAGAAGCTTTATTCTATTCCCTAGCACTCAAACCAACATGGAATATCACTACAGATTCTTGTGACATTCAATCAACCACTCAGTACCCCACAACTCATCTCCTCAGTTCTGAATTTTTACTTCCTCAAGCTCCAGTCCAGGCACACATTTCCATTGTGTATTAGCCTCCTCCTTCTTCCCCTACTAATCTCTATGCCAACTCTATGTAAGTAGAGGCTCATAGGCCTACCTCTCACCCTCTCCAGCCAGGCTCTTCTACTATTTACCCCCTTTCTCCCCCCCTCAGTGATCAGGCTTCTTTCATTGCTTTCTCCCTGTAGGTGGAGCAGGACCTGAAAACAGGTAAAACTATGAATTCCACTTTTGGGGCTCATCACCCCCCCCCCCCTTCTACTACTAGTGCTTTATCAGAGTACTGTTATTTTGAGCAGCAAGAAGTCTGCACTGTTACTTTTTCTAACGAGTTCTCCCACTAGTCTTTAGGTGGAAGATGTGTTTTGAAAACAGTTTGGTCAGGCATGCTAACCATTATTGGGGGACCAAATGTCATCAAGTTGCCCCTGAACAACATACAATATGAACTGTATGCAGGCATGAAGTTTAGAACTGCTATATGAAATAAAGGTATATTGTCATACATAAAGGTATATTGTCATGGTATATGACAAAGCAATTCCTAACTTGTGAGGAATGTTTTAACAATTCGTGTCCATAAAGAACAATTCTGTTTGAATCCTGTCTGCCTCTGGGCCCTGCACTGGCAATTCAATTCTTGAACCACAGCTGCAGTGTGTCCCAGTCTCCCCCTCATTCTAGTCAATTTATCACTTCTTAAATTTATGAACCTGTTTGCTTTTGTTATTCCGGACTTCTATTTCTAACACTGCTATAGATGTGTCTGTGAATGGCTGGGGAAGAATGTTTTAATTACCCGTGTGTCTGGGAGTTTCAGAACAATTGATAACAACTAGTGACTGTTATGGGATACTATGTGGATCTTTGGTATCTGGTTAGGGGGGGGCGAGAGATAAAGAGGAAGGAGAAAGAAGCTGAAGGACGGCTGGGAGACAAGACTTGAAGAGGATGTTCTATAAACTTGGCATGGTGCCCAGTAAGTACAAAGGGGGAGAGGAAGACTACGAGCCTTCAGCATGAAAGACCCCTAGAGACCCCCAGAAGAGACCCCAGAGGAGACTGCGCATGCTCCAGTAGGAGGGACTGCACCCCGGAAGCTAATTTTAATAATCTATTTTTTTTAGAAGTAGTAATGAATACGTATTAGTCTAGGAGCATAAAAATCAGCTGCTTGATGTAACTGGTGTGCGTCCTGGTGGAGCGGAGACTCCCGGTGCACCCAGCGCTGTTTGCTTACCTCTATTCCTTTATATTCTTTCAATAAATCCTATTTTTTTATTTAATCCTAATTTGAATCCTGAGCCATTTATAACAATTTGTGGGCTCGTCCGGGATGGCTATAGTTCCTGAATTCTGATTTACTCTAGGAGAGGCGCCCCACCATTTGGTGGCTCCTGTTTGAGTCAGATCAGGACTAATGCCATCCTGAACCTGAATAAAGGTAAGCAAAGAATTTGATTTTTTTTTGAGCTCCCTTGCCGGCTGTTTTTTGCCCGTAATTCTGCACGCGAAGATCCGGACGAAGACGACAGGGTCGTTTGGATACCGTCTGGTTGGATTCCGGTGTCCGGGATCAGACCGGACGAAGACGACAGTCGTTTGGATACCGTCTGGTTCGATCCCAGACGAAGACGCTTGTGGATACCGTCCGGTTGGACTCTGGACGAAGACGACTGATTTGTAAAATACTGTCCGGTTGGGTAAAGGTACGGTTGCCCGTGTTTGTGTGTGAGAGTGTAACTGAGGCTTCTAAAGTCTGCGTAGAAGTCTTTTTGTTTTCTCACTGGTTCTAATCTCCTGTCGGGGGGGGGCTGGTGAATGGAGTGATACGTGGGTGGGTGATAGGTCCTAAACCCCCTGCAAGACACTCTCACTGGGGGCAACCAAGGGCTGTGGGAATTGCCACTAGTAAAATTCCCGGATGGGTCAGATAAAATCAAAGACCAAGGACCAGAAAGGGAGCAAATTACCAGATATATGACCAAAAAGTCCATTATGAATAATGATTAGAAATTGGAACAATAGGGGCCCCAGAAAATTAAAGAGTAAATTGAAAATGATCCAGTATTTTATGATAGAATGACCAAAAGAACCCTTAAGACCCCATGTATTTTGATCCACGGAGGACGGGGTCTGTCAGGCTTTGAACATTAATAGTAGAATACCCGTGGATCGGGAAAAGAGCAAGCTGAAACATTGGAATTAGAAATTAGAGAGCAATTGATTAAGAATGAATATGTGCTACATTTGTGCCTGTGCTGCACTTATACCACCAGATAACAGGAGCCTCTCAGACCCCGAGAACCAGATCAAAAACAACCTCACAGTTCGGACTTTAATCAATGGGTCTGAGATAAGGACGACTGTTCACAAAGGGACAGGTTAGGAATATGTATATGTATAGGAATGTTCATGTATATGTAACTCTTTACTAGAGCAATTTGCCACGTTAGGCGTGCACGACTCTGGTGGGACTACCCACCCCGTGCTGCATGGAACTGAGTAAACATACCTACTTTACAATCTTACTGATTGTGGAGTCAGCTTTCTGTGAGTCATTTTGGTGAGCCAGGCAGGAGACACTCTGCTCGGCTGTGGGATCGGCTGTAGCGTGGACACCCCTAGGTGCACCCTGAGTGTTTTGCTCGGAGGGGACTCCACTCTCAGCTGCTCACCACAGGAGCAAAGATCTCCTGAAACTGCAGACAAATGGTATGTTTTCAGCTGCTGGAGGGATACTAACTGGAGTGTTAATAATTGTATGTGTTTTTATGTATGTATTTTGTGTTGACATTTTGTATATTGTAATATTTGCATATTGTATGTATTTTGTGTTGAAAGTATTTGTGTAAATGTAAGGGTTTGAAACAAAGTGTTACAAGTCACTTCACAAAGAACACAGTCAGAGACAATACTTATTTGGTTGGTTATCATTCTAAATTATATTCTTGTGGTATGAATGAGATGTGCTGGAGGCCTCCGTGTGCGATTGTGCTGTGTGAGTGAGACGTAGCGTTGTTGCAAAGCGAGTGCAGAGTTCCGATCCATGGTTCCATACTCTCCGCAAGGGGAGTGGGCAGAGATGAACGAAGTGCTTGACAGACTGAAAAGAAGTGCTGTTTTATCCAAGTTTTGAGTGGTGGTGCCTAATATATGGGCCCGGTGTATCTTGTGTATCCTATTTTTGCTCTTAAATGTTTTGACTGTGACAAGAAAAAGGCAGGAGCATGATCTGACTCTACTGGTGCTTTCGCCTGTGCTTCCTGCAACATATGAGGCCCGCACAGGCCGAGACCTGGACCGGCGCTGGGAGACCAGAGAAACTACGGAGGGACTACCGCTGGACGGAGAGAGCCCTGAGAGACGCTGCAGAGCCACGGACGGCTCTGAGAGACACAGAATAGACCTGACAGAAGCTGCAAAATGCGGGGAAATTGAAGTAATTGCGGAACATCCGAGATCGAGTTGCTACGGGAGACCAGAGGCGTCAGTGGACACCGGCAGTCGACTCTCACTGTGAGGCGAGTCGGCACAGAGCAGAGGGGCGGACATCAGGACCCTGCAGCCTGTCTGACGTAACCATGGAGGCAGCGGCAGCAGCGGCTGTGCTGCTTCACTCTAGCATTCTTTTTATAAAAGGTTTATCTTGCAATGCAAAAAAGACTATTCGTCCCCAGATCGGTGTTATAACTATTACTAATGACGACTTAGCTCTATTGCGGGGCAGGAGTGCAGAGACGCAGATTACACTGCCAAATGACCACGGGCAGGCTCTTTCACAAACCTAAGGTTGCAGCTGGCACTGCCTGCAGCCGTATAGCAGACGTTACACTCTCTTTCCTAACTAGTAATCATGTGTCTCATCCAGTTGTGGTGAATGGTCAGTGGCAAAAAGAAAAGGAGGATGCCACTGACACTAACAGCATGGGTAATAGGAGTAGTATAAGTGACACAGGTGACAGTTCGGGGCGCTCTGCCTGCTGCTCGCCTTCGCCTGACTGTGCACTGCTGCCGACAGTGCTAGAGTAAAATGTGAAGACTGCTCAGATGGCAGTGATGAGAGTGCTTGTGTGAAGAAGATGTGTGCTGAATCTGACTTTGTGTGCAACAGTGGTCAGTGTGTGCCAAACAGATGGCAGTGTGATGGGGATCCGGATTGTGAAGATGGGTCTGACGAAAGTGCTGAGCTGTGTCATATGAGAACAGTGTCATGGAAATGTGATGGTGAAAAAGACTGTGACAGTGGAGAAGATGAAGAGAATTGTGGCAATGTGACTTGTAGTGCAGCAGAGTTCACATGCAGTAGTGGACAATGTATTTCCAAAAGCTTTGTCTGCAATGGTCAAGGTGACTGCTCTGACCACTCGGATGAATCTTTGGAGCAGTGTGGCTGCCAGCCTGCACCTCCGGTGAAGTGTTCTGTGAGTGAGGTGCAGTGCGGCTCAGGTGAATGTATCTACAAGAAGTGGTGATGTGACAGAGATCCTTATTGCAAGGATGGAAGTGATGAAATTAACTGCCCTTCTTGGACCTGTGGACCAGACCAGTTCAGATGTGAAGATGGGAATTGTGTCCATGGGAGTAGGCAGTGCAGTGGTGTGAGAGACTGTCTGGATGGCACTGATGAAGCAAACTATAACAATGTTATTCAGTGCTCTGAACCTGGCAAATTCAAGTGCAGAAGTGGAGAATGCATAGATATCAATAAAGTGTGTAACCAGCAGAGAGACTGCAAGGACTGGGGTGATGAGCCCCTGAAGGAATGCAACATAAATGAATGTGACTGTCCAGCTGAGTTTGAGTTTGTAAACAAGAGAAACTGTGGAGGTATTGATGAATGCCAAAACCCTGGTAACTGTAGTCAAATCTGTATCAACCTGAAAGGTGGCTACAAATGTGAATGTAGCCGTGGCTATCAGATGAATCCTGCTACAGAAACCTGGAAAGGGCCTTGTCAGAAGATAAAAAAGAGTGTTTCAACAAGCAGCCACGAGAGGAAAGAATCACTGAACCCCCGATATGAGGGACTCCCGGTGCACCCAGCGCTGTTTGCTTACCTCTATTCCTTTATATTCTTTCAATAAATCCTATTTTTTTATTTAATCCTAATTTGAATCCTGAGCCATTTATAACATAACTGTTGGATTTTTTCCCTTGTTTATTATAAAATTTCAACTGTTTATACTGTTTGTAGGATAGCTACGTAAGCAGCTTGTAAGCGCATCACTGGAACATTAAACTCTCATGCTATCAGATTATTAACTTTATCCTAATAAAATCCAGTCCTGTTTCCCACAATGATAAACATTTCTATCTACATCATGTAGATCATCACTTTGCCTGCCCATCAAGTTTTGTTGTTGCTTCCCACTCAAGCTTTTGATTGATGTGATACACTAGTCTTTAAACACCAGAGTCATGATTTTTGTTAGACAGCAGCAACACATCCAAGAAAGAATTTTTCCTGTAAGGTACCCATAATATCCTGCTCATGCAAACCTATTATCAGTTGTTATCTATGAGATGTTGAAAATTCTGAAGCTTTCCAAACGTCTATTCACTGCGCTGCTCCCAGATACATCACAAAAATATAAATACCTTTAATCTTCAGAACAGAATGTTTCACACTTACCTCTTTCCTTTACATAATATGAAAAATGAGTGAAGTAAGCTTTTCTAAAGAAGCAACATGACATTAAGGAAAGCACTACTGCAACTATCAACGCATCCTCATCTTGCAGGTGGCCAAAGTTCCACAAACAGTTCAGTGAAAGGATGACATAAAAATTAAGCATGGGAGTAGAAATTAAAGGTGTAAAGGCTTATGCTGTGTTCCAGATTAGACAGACACAAAGTACCAAAGCTCAAGCACTTCAAGTGTTTTCACGTCAGCTAAAATCTTGATCCCCCCACCCAAAAAAATTAGTCATATGGAATGTTTCTATTATTTTAATCTGAAATTTGATAAAAATGAAGAACACAATTGTTTTAAATTATTTAACATCTTATTTCAACTAAACCCAAACCTTTTCAGACAAATTAGAAATAAGAAAATCTGACCTCTGTTAGAGGCAAGAAATTGAGTTAATTAAGAGGAGAAAAAGTATGGTTACATTCATAGCTCCCACAATACATTTGCTTGTATCTGATGCCTTGTTTCTCTAAATTATGCAGGATCCATTTAGAAAAAACAGACTCAGGCCAACAAAACCACTTCTCTTTTGTTTATAATGTACAGATACAGAAAAATACCTTTTCTGCCCGGCTTCATTTCACCTTCTTGATCCATCCAGTACTCTCTAATATCAATTAAGACTTTCCCTTTAAAGTCACGAACACTGACATACCTCATTTTACCAATCTGTCAAAAACACATAGAAGGATCTATTAGGTTTTTCACATATTAGAGCATTCACTTTTCCAAACAGTATTAGACTCAGACATATGACATTACCCACTGCAGCTTATTTTAGACTAATAGTTAATGACAATATAAATGAAGGACTTAAAAAACAGTTGAACATTCAATACATTTCTGCAAATGGGGCTCCTTCTAGAATAAAAATACCTATGTTCTTACCAAGTTGAATTCCTACAAAAGCCACTAATTTCATAGAATACCCCGAGTTGGAAGGGACCCATAAAGGACCACTCGTTGGCATGTTATGCAACTATTACACACCTGTTTAGCTACGGTATACATGCCTACACATATATATTTTCTTACTCCCCAGTCGCTTCCTTAATGTAGAACAGCTAAAATTTCCCTCATTATTTATTTACCATTTCTCTCCCATCACGGAGAATCCACCGTCTTTTGGACTCCTTTGCTCCTAATTCCCTAAAGGCTTCTATCTCTTTTTCACTGAATATTTGCTTTTCAGGTGGAGGTTTTATTTCAGGTACAAGAAGCAGCTTTGCTTCTACTTCTAATTGCAAAGCTGATTCTTTAGCCTTTTCATCTGCAATTCTGTTTCCCCATTCAACTAGGGAGTTTCCTTTTTGATGTCCTTTCACATGCACCACAGCAATCTCTTCTGGTAGTAACAGATTTTCCAAAATCTGTCAAATTAATTCTTCATGGACCAATTCCTTTCCCTTGCTGTTTACTAAGCCCCTTTCTTCTCAAATTTTTCCAAATGTATGTACCACCCCACATGCATATCGTGAATCTGTATATATAGTTCCCTGTTTCCCTTGCAACAACTTTAATGCTTGATTTAATGCATATAATTCACAAGTTTGAGCTGACCAATTACTAGGCAGTTTTCCCATTTCTTCGACATTCCCATTTGTTCCTTCAATAATGGCATAACCATTACATCTCCTTCCTTGTACCACCCTAGAAGATCCATCTATAAACAATATTTACCCTTCTTCTAAGGGCACCTCTTGTAAATCTGATCTTATCTTTGTCTGGTGATTTATTGGATCTTCAATTCCCTTTGACAAGAAGGAGGCGGGATTCAAAACAGGTTCTGTAGTTATAGTTAAATCATCCTTTTCAATTAGTATAGCTTCAGATTTTAGTATTCTGGAGTCTGTCAGCCACCTTCCTGCTTTCTGAGTGACAATAGTTTTCACTTGGTGAGGGGTAACAACAATCAGTTGTCCTCCAAAGGTCAATTTCCTGCTCTCTTCTACTAATAAGGCAGTTGCTGCTACTGCCTGAATGCATTCTGGCCATCCCCAGGACACGGGGTCTAATAATTTAGACAAATACGCTACAGGTTTCTTCTTATCTCCCCATTCTTGGGTTAACACCCCCAAAGCAGCACCCTCACTTACAGTTATAAAAAGATAAAATGATTTCTTTAGGGCAGGAAAAGCTAAGACTGGTGCCGTGATGAGGTCTTTTTTAATTTTTCCATTACTTTTTTCCTCTTTAGTCCAGTTCAGTATATTGGGTTCTTCCTACAATAATTTGAGATATAATTTGTTTTCTGCACATATGCCTCTATCCACAGTCTGCAATATCCAATTAAACCCCAAAATTTTCTCAACTCCTTCTTTGTTCTAGGGAGAGGAAGTTGCACAATTCCCTGAGTCCTTTCAGGGTTTACTCTCTGTCTGCCTTCAGAGATTAAATGTCCCAAATACCTAACCTCTTTTTTTACATACTGTAATTTATCTTTAGATACCCTTAGCCCATGTTCTCCTAAAAAAAAAATCAGGAGTTTGTGGCTTCTTTTACCTCCGATCTTTCTACCCCAGATATCAATAAATCATCTACATACTGTAACAATGTCATCCCTTCTGGAATCTGAAACGTTTCTAAAATCTTTTACAATTCTTGTCCAAGCAAACTGGAGGATTCAGTGAATCCTTGAGGCAAAACAGTCCATTTATATTGTTGTTTACAGCCTATTTCTGGGTCTTCCCATTCAAATTAAAAAATATCCTGACTTTCAGGATCCAGTGGGCATGCCCAAAAGGCATCCTTTAAATCTATAACACTGAACCATTTGTGCTCATAAGAGATTTTACTCATCAGGGTATAAGGGTTAGGAACCACAGGGTGGCGCTTTCGTGTTATCTCCTTAAATTTTCTCCAGTCTTGTACTAATCGGTACGAACCACCTGGCTTTCGTACTGGTAAAATTGGAGTGTTATATGGTGACATACAAGGCTCCAAAAGACCATCTCTAACTAAAGGTTGCACTATAGGTTTCAGGCCCATTTTTCCTTCACAAGAGATAGGATACTGCCGTTTTCTAACTATTCAGCTCCCTTCTTGAACAGTTATCTTTAAGGGAGTTATATTAAGCCCTCCTCAATTTCCTTCCATTACCCATACCACGGGATTTATTTTCTGTTAATAATTTCATTGAGACTGTTATTCCTTTTTCGCAGGTCTTCAATTGTAATCCTAATTTGACTATTAAATCTCTCCCTAATAAACTGGTCCCCGCTTCAGGTACATATAACAATTGACCAGTGACAGTTTTAGCTCCCCAGTATAATTGAGTAGTTTCAAAAAGTGACACCACCATACCAAATCCTTCTACCCCTGTACTCTTAAAGTATTACTAGTCAAATTGAGTCCTGATATTTTATAAGCTAAAGACGATCTGGCTGCTCCTGTATCTACTAAGAATACAGCCTCTTCTTTATTAGGTCCCATCTCTAAATTTATCAAGGGCTCTCAGTGGGACCACTGTTCAGAGAACCCCTGACCCCCCTATTAAGAGTTTATGATAGTAAACAATCTCCCTTCCCTTTTCAATTCAGGGCATTCTCATTTAAAATTACCTATTTGCCCACATTTAAAACATCCTTTCTGTACAGAATCACAGAATTTTCTAGGTTGGAAGAGACCTCAAGGTCATCGAGTCCAACCTCCAACCTAACGCTAACAGCCCTCCACTAAACCATATCCCTAAGCTCTACATCTAAACGTCTTTTGAAGACTTCCAAGGATGGTGACTCAACCACTTCCCTGGGCAGCCTGTTCCAGTGCCTCACAACCCTTTCAGTGAAGAAGTTCTTCCTAACATCTAGCCTAAAACTCCCCTGGCTCAACTTAAACCCATTCCCCCTCGTCCTGTCACCAGGCACGTGGGAGAACAGGCCAACCCCCACCTCGCTACAGCCTCCCTTGAGGTACCTAAAAAGAGCGATAAGGTCGCCCCTGAGCCTCCTCTTCTCCAGGCTGAACAAGCCCAGCTCCCTCAGCCGCTCCTCGTAGGACTTGTTCTCCAGGCCCCTCACCAGCTTCGTCGCCCTTCTCTGCACCCGCTCAAGCACCTCGATGTCCTTCTTGTAGCGAGGGGCCCAAAACTGAACACAGTACTCGAGGTGCGGCCTCACCAGAGCTGAGTACAGGGGGACGATCACCTCCCTAGCCCTGCTGGTCACGCTGTTCCTAATACAAGCCAGGATGCCGTTGGCCTTCTTGGCCACCTGAGCACACTGCTGGCTCATATTCAGCCGACTGTCCACCATCACTCCCAGGTCCTTCTCTGCCTGGCAGCTTTCCAACCATTCCTCTCCCAGCCTGTAGCTCTGCTTGGGGTTATTGCGCCCCAGGTGCAGGACCCGGCACTTGGCCTTGTTAAACTTCATGCAGTTGACCTCAGCCCATCGGTCCAGCCTATCCAGATCCTCCTGCAGAGCTTTCCTACCCTCAAGCAGATCGACACACGCACCTAACTTGGTGTCATCTGCGAACTTACTGAGGGTGCACTCGATGCCCTCGTCCAGATCATCGATGAAGATATTAAAGAGGACCGGCCCCAGCACCGAGCCCTGGGGGACGCCACTAGTGACTGGCCTCCAACTGGACTTGGCTCCATTCACCACGACTCTTTGGGCCCGGCTATCCAGCCAGTTTCTAACCCAACGAAGCGTGCGCCAGTCCAAGCCAAGAGCAGCCAGTTTCTTGAGGAGAATGCTGTGGGAGACGGTGTCAAAAGCCTTGCTGAAGTCAAGGTAGACCACATCCACAGCCTTTCCCTCATCCACCCAGCGCGTCACTCTGTCATAGAAGGAGATCAGGTTCGTCAGGCATGACCTGCCTTTCATAAAGCCATGCTGACTGGGCCTGATCGCCTGCTTCCCCTTCAAGTGCTGCATGATGACTCAGGAGGATCTGCTCCATGAGCTTTCCTGGCACTGAGGTCAAACTGACAGGCCTGTAGTTTCCTGGGTCTGCCCTCCGGCCCTTCTTGTAGATGGGCGTCACATTTGCTAGCCGCCAGTCGATTGGGACCTCCCCCGATAGCCAGGACTACCTGTCTCTGTCCTGGCTGTGGAGGAAGTGGCCACTGATTTTACATTCCCATTCCCTTTTTCTTCTTCATTCCATCCTAACCCTTGTCTTTCTTAAAAATTCTTTTCCCATTGGTTCCCCCTTCTATCCTACCACTTGATTCACTGTGGAGATCATCATTTTCGCCTTTTGTTTCTGTTTCTCATCTTCCCTTCTAACATACACTTTCTGGGCTTCCCTCAAAATTTTTTTCTAACGGCTGTTCAGTTAATTCCACCCCTCCAATTTCTGAAGTTCACTTTGTATGTCCAGCCACACTTTCATCACAAAATTAATCTTCAAGAGCCCCTGCGCTATGGGGTCGTCAGGATTCATTCCTGAATACCTTCGCATCCTGTCCCTGAGCCTTTCCAAGAAACCACTCTGAGTTTCATCTTTACTCTGCTGAACCTCAAAGGCTTTAATAAAATTCTGAAACTTAGGTACTGCCTCTCTAATTCCTCTAATTACCATTTCTCTCAAGTTTCTCATGTTAACCCTATCCTGCACATTATTGTTGTCCCAATTAGGGTCCACATTTGGAAATTTTTGCTCTGCTGGAATCACTCCATCTCCTGGAGGATGATCCTTTTCCCATTCCTGCATTGCTGCTCTTCTAATCATTCCTCGTTCTTCCCCTGAGAATAGCAGATTCAGAATTGCCATAATTTCTCCCCAGCAATATAGGTTGGGTCCCAAAAACTGATCTAACTGTTCTGCTAATCCAATGGGGTCCTCAATCAGAGATTTCATTTCCTTTTTAAAATTTTGCACTTCTCCGCTAGAAAGGGGGGCAAATACATATCCTATCTGTCCAGATCCCAGCGGCACTTCACAGAGAGGATACATAGCAGCTTCAGTAGTGTTAGTAGTATTAGTACCAGGGAGTGGAAAATTCTCAAGGTCTTTTTTACATGGTTCCAATTCTTTTACAAGTCTGCAGTACCTCCTGTTCCCAGGGCTAATGTTACTTACAGTTCCTGTCTCTTCCCTCAGAGAAACTGCTACAGCAGCCACTGCTGCAGCTTGGGGGTTATAAGGAAGAGGTAAGTTATCCAGAAGGTCCCATTTATCATTTGTCTCTTCCTCTTTCTTTCCCTCTTTATTTTGATTTTTGCTCAAATCCAAATTTGTTCTTTATATCCAACAAGCTGCATACTCCGATTCTTCTTCCAAAAATGGGAATTTGTTATTAACTGTGTTGGGTCTGTCTGAGCTGGAGTCACCTTTTCCCTGCAGCAGCCCACACAGTGCTGTGCTCTGCACTCGTAGCTGGAACAGCACTGATATCACTCCAGTGTTGTGGCTATTGCTGCTTAGTGCTGGCACAGCATCAGGACTCCTTCCAAGCCCCCAAGAGCCAGCAGGCTGGGGGTGGGCAAGTGATGGGGAGGGGACATCGCCAGGGCAGCTGACCTAAACCAACCAAAGGGATATCCCATAACACCTGATGTCACACTCAGCAATAAAAAGGGGGGCTCTCGTGGGGGAGGGGGCTGATCCTCCTGAACAACTACTGCACGTTTTAAGGCCCTGCTTCCCAGGACGTGCCAAACATTGCTCGTTGATGGGAAGTAGAGAATATTTTTTTTTTCCCCTCTCTCTGTGCTTCCGCGTGGACTTATTGTTTCTGTGGTTTCTTTTTTCCTCCCCATTCCCTTTCCCTTTAATTAAACCTTTCTCATCTCAAACCTCGAGTTCTCTGTGTTGTATTTTCTCCCCCTTCCTCTTTGAGGAGAGGGGGAGTGAGAGAGCGGTTGTGGTGGAGCTCGGCTGCCCACCTGAGTAAAACCACCACAGTCCTTTTTGGCGCCCAATGTGGGGCTCAAGGGTTGAGATAACAATAGCATTGGTTGAAGTATTTACAACTAACATACTGGTAGTCACAACGTTTGGTTTTCAATTAATATTTTTCTATGTGACTGTGTTGTATGTAATCCATTCCCTGTTCTCTTTTTTCCTTTACATCTGATCTGAGAAAGTGTTGAAGTCTGTGCTTGGTTTCTTTATCATGATGTGCTGTAACATACTGGCCTTCAGTTTTGTCTGGTACTCAGGCCCGGCATTGTTATCCTCCTGGTCTCATGGAGATTATCTTTTTGGAAATATTAAAAATTACAACACCTACTTTTTTGCCCCAGCAGTCAATCTGTGAATAATATCGGGGGTGGTGCCTTCCACTTTTCTCCCTGTGGGCTAATTACAGCAGCCTTTCAGTATCTTGGATACCCTTGGTCAGATATTATCCTCTTATTACTAGGTCTAGTGTTTGTCTTCTTCCCCAAGGTAAAGAAATTTATTAAGAATATTATCCAAGGACCTGTCCCCAGACAAAGTATTTGTGGGTGGCAAGGTGTGTGGGGGGATTTGGGCAGGTACCTGTCATGGCTTTCTCCTCCAATGGTTCTAAATTTCACCCCTGAACAAGTACAAAATCCAAGAAAACTGGTAGAATGTTTGAAAGATGTATGCCCTGACCCTGACAATACTAGAGAACTCCACCAGCTTGCTGCACTCTGCTGGGGTCTGGCTTACGCCTATCAAATGTCAATTAACATTGCCCAGCACCCTCAAGGGGATAGGGAGGTTCCTGAATTTGATGATGAGACAGCACACACTGTGACCACCCCAGAGGACCGACCATCTATGGTATCAGTCGCCCCTATAGTAAAGACAAAACAGTGGAAACAGATCAGGTCGTTTAATAAGGGAAGAAGCTCCTCCTAAGGATGATGGAGAAGAGGAAAAGGCAGGCAGCTCTAAAGCAGTGTCATCACGGCAACATCACGGAGAAGAGACTGAAATCATAGATGAATCAGAAACTACTTGGTCTCTATCCTTGAGTGAGCCGCGAGAAATACGAAAAGATTTCAGTCGTCACCCAGGTGAGCACATCCTCACCTGGTTGCTTCGATGCAGGGACACTGGGGCCAATAGCCAACAGTTAGAAGGCAATGAAGCCAAGCAGCTGGGATCCCTCTCTAAAGAAAGGCTCATTGATAGAGTAATTGGGAGGCACAAGTTCTCAGCCTCTGGAGGTGACTCCTAACAGCTGTGAAAGAAAGGTATCCCCACAAGGAAGATATTGTATACCAAGTAGGCAAATGGACCACTATGGATAAGGGCCTCCAGCACCTGTGGGAATTAGTTGTGCTGGAGATGCTTTATAGTGATTTAAGCAATGCCCAGACACCTAAAGACCCTGATGAAGTCCAACGCACAGCATCCACGTGGCGGAAGTTTGTACGGGCTGCACCCTCATCACATGGCAGCACACTGGCAGCAATGGGTTGGGAGGAGGGGATGGGGCCAACTGTGGATAACGTGTCCAACCAGCTTCATAAATATGAAGAAAATCTCTCTGCCCCAGTACGGGCCTGCATTTCAGCTGTGGAGAGACTGTCCCAATGGTTAGAACACATAGCTTCCTCCTCACCTAGACGGAAGAATCTTTCGGCCATCAAGCGCCAGCAGTCTCCGGCTCAAACAAGGGAGAATCTGGGACGCACACCACGGGGTACCTTGTGGTTTTATTTACGTGACCGGGGGAAGATATGAGGAAGTGGGACGGTGAACCGACCTCGGCCCTAGCTGCACGGGTATGTGAGCTGCGGAAAGATACAGCAGCAGCAAAGGGGGCCCCTAGGAGGATTGCTGCCCCAGTTTCTGTTGGGCAGTCCCCCAGAGGCAGTAGAAGGGATAGTATTACTCCTGACCCTGACGAAGAGGCTTCTGCTTCACATTTGGAAGAATTAATTGATAGATGCTCCAACCAGAACTAGTGGGGCCCTGCCTCTGGCCAGGAAGAGAGGGACAACCAGATTTACTGGACTGTGTGGATTCAATGGCCTGGCACACTGGAACTGCAGAAATATAAAGCTTTAGTGGACACAGGCGCACAGTGTACCCTAATGCCATCAGGCTACCAAGGGGCAGAACTCATCTCTATCTCCGGAGTGACAGGGGGATCCCAAGAGCGAACTGTATTGGAAGCTGAAGTGAGTCTAACTGGGAATGAGTGGCAAAAGCACCCCATCGTGACTGGCCCAGAGGCTCCGTGCATCCTCGGCATAGACTACCTCAGGAAAGGGTACTTCAAGGATCCAAAAGGGTACCGGTGGGCTTTTGGCATAGCTGCCTTGAGCACAGAGAAGATTAAGCAGCTGTCTACCCTGCCTGGTCTCTCACAAGACCCTTCTGCTGTAGGATTGCTGAGGATTGAAGAACAGCAAGTGCCAATTGCGACTACAACTGTGCACCGGCGGCAATATCGCACCAACCGAGACTCCCTGATTCCTATCCATGAGTTAGTTCACCATCTGGAGAGCCAAGGAGTGATCAGCAAGACTCATTCACTTTTTAACAGTCCTATATGGCAGTGTGAAAGTCTAATGGTGAGTGGAGGCTAACAGTGGACTATCGAGGCCTGAATGAAGTCACGCCACCACTAAATGCTGCAGTGCCAGACATGCTAGAACTCCAGTACGAACTAGAGTCAAAGGCAGCCAAGTGGTATGCTGCAATCGATATTGCTAATGCATTTTTCTCCATCCCTCTAGCAGCAGAGTGCAGGTCACAATTTACTTTCACTTGGAGGGGCATTCAGTATACTTGGAATCGACTGCCCCAGGGGTGGAAACACAGCCCTACCATTTGCCATGGACTGATCCAGACGACACTGGAACAGGGGAACGCTCCTGAATACCTGCAGTACATCGATGATATCATCGTGTGGGGTAACACAGCAGAAGAAGTTTTTGGGAAAAGGAAGAAAATAATTCAAATTCTCCTGAAAGCTGGCTTTGCCATTAAACAGAATAAGGTCAAGGGACCTGCACAGGAAATCCAGTTCTTGGGGGTAAAATGGCAGGATGGACGTCGCCACATTCCGACGGATGTGATCAACAAAATAACAGTTATGTCTCTGCCAACTAGCAAAAAAGAAACACAAGCTTTCCTAGGCCTTGTGGGATTGTGGAGAATGCATGTGCCAGGCTATAGTCAGCTTGTGAGTCCTCTATATCGAGTGACTCAAAAGAGGAACTCTTTCGAGTGGGGCCCCAAGCAACAACAGGCCTTTGAACAACTCAAACAAGAAATAGCTCGTGCAGTAGCCCTTGGGCCTGTCCGTACTGGGCCAGCTGTGCAAAACATACTGTACACTGCAGCTGGGGAGCATGGGCTCACCTGGAGCCTCTGGCAGAAGACCCCAGGAGAAACTCGAGGCTGACCTCTGGGCTTCTGGAGCCGGGGCTATCGAGTATCAGAAGCCAATTACACCCCAACTGAAAAGGAAATACAGCATATGAGGGGATTCAAGCCGCTTCAGAAGTTGTTGGTACAGAAGCACAACTCCTCTTGGCCCCACAGCTACCTCTGTTACATTGGATGTACAAAGAGAAAATCCCCACTACACATCACGCAACCGACGCTACGTGGAGTAAATGGGTAGCATTAATTACACAGCAGGCTCAAATGGGGAAACCCAACCGCCTGGGAATCCTGGAAGAGATTATGGACTGGCCAGAGGGCAGGGATTTCAGAGCACCAACAGAAGAAGTAACCCATGCTGAAGAGGCACCACCATACAATGAGTTGCCAGAAGACAGAAAGCAGTATGTGCTGTTCACTGACGGATCCTGCCATGTGATAGGGAGCCATCGGAAGTGGAAAGCTGCTGTGTGGAGTCCCACACGACAAGTTGTGGAGGCCATGGAAGGGGAAGGTGAGTAGAGTCAGTATGCAGAAGTGAAAGCTATACAACTAGCCCTAGAAATTCCTGAAAGAGAAAAGTGGCCGGTACTGTATCTCTACACTGACTCATGGATGGTGGCAAATGCTCTATGGGGGTGGCTGTGACAATGGAAACAGAACAACTGGCAGCGCAGAGGTAAACCTATCTGGGCTGCTACCCTGTGGCAAGATATTGCTGCCCGGGTAGAAAACCTGGCTGTAAAGGTACGTCATGTAGATGCCCACATGCCTAAGAGTCGTGCTACCGAAGAACATCAGAACAATGAAGAAGTAGATCGAGCTTCGAAAATTGAAATAGCTCAGGTGGACCCGGACTGGGGATGTGAGGGGTGAGCTGTTTGTAGCTCAATGGGCCCATGAAACATCAGGACATCTGGGGAGGGATGCCACATACAGATGGGCTCGTGATCGAGGGGTCGACCTAACCATTGAGGCCATTACACAGGTTAGGTTACCCATCAGTGTGAGACCTGTGCTGCAATCAAACGAGCCATGAGGGTAAAGTCTCCCTGGAATAGGGGGAGATGGCTTGGATTTCGATACAGCAAGGCCTGGCACATTGACTGCATCCAACCACTGCCACAAACCCACCAAGGTAAACGTTACATACTCACCATGGTAGAAGCAACTACTGGGTGGCTGGAAACATATCCAGTAAACGAGTCCGACAATGGGAGTAACTTCCAAAACAATTTGGCCACTTCCTGGGCCAAGAGACATGGCATTGAATGGGTGTATCACATCCCTTATCACCCACAAGCCTCTGGGAAGGTTGAGAGGTACAATGGACTGTTAAAAACTATGCTGCGAGCATTAGGTGCTGGGACGTGGAAACATTGGGATATAAATCTACCAGAGGCCACTTGGCTAGTTAACAACAGGGGGTCTGACAGCCGTCCTGGTCCTGCTGAAACAAAAGCCCTACACACTGTGGGAGAAGCTAAAGTCCCTGTAGTGCATGTGGGAAAGTGGATGGGGAAGACGGCGTGGGTTGCCCCTGCCAAGGGAAAAGGCAAACCCACTCATGGGATTGTCTTCGCCCAAGGACCAGGGTATACCTGGTGGGTAATGCAGAAAGATGGGGATATCAAGTGTGTGCCTCAAGGAGATTTAACAGTGGGAGAAAATTAATCTGCCATCCAAGTTATGTGTTGTAGGAGGACACTGCAGAACCAATGACAGGTCAACTTTGCAAGGAACTGGGCAAGTGCAACAGTGATGTGAGCTAAGCTGGTGCTGGTGTCAAGAAAACCAACTTCGCCTGCCCTGAGTGACCACATTGACAGATGAAGCTGAAACCATCAACAGTTTTTATGAAAACATTGGGAAAAGACCTATGGAATAAAGGGAAGTACAGACATATAAATGCTTCAATGGACAGAAAACAATGGTGATGAGAACATCTATATACTAAACTGTACCTGATTGTGACACAAATGTTATGGAATAAGGGGTGGAAGTTGTGTTGGGTCTGTCTGAGCTGGAGTCACCTTTTCCCTGCAGCAGCCCACACAGTGCTGTGCTCTGCACTCGTAGCTGGAACAGCACTGATATCACTCCAGTGTTGTGGCTATTGCTGCTTAGTGCTGGCACAGCATCAGGACTCCTTCCAAGCCCCCAAGAGCCAGCAGGCTGGGGGTGGGCAAGTGATGGGGAGGGGACATCGCCAGGGCAGCTGACCTAAACCAACCAAAGGGATATCCCATAACACCTGATGTCACACTCAGCAATAAAAAGGGGGGCTCTCGTGGGGGAGAGGGCTGATCCTCCTGAACAACCACTACGCGTTTGAGGCCCTGCTTCCCAGGACGTGGCCGAACACTGCTCATTGATGGGAAGTAGAGAATAATTTCTTTTTCCCTCTCTGTACTTCCGCGCGGACTGATTGTTTCTTTTTTTCCTCCCCATTCCCTTTCTCTTTAATTAAACCTTTCTCATCTCAAACCTCGAGTTCTCTGTGTTGTATTTTCTCCCCCTTCCTCTTTGAGGAGAGGGGGAGTGAGAGAGCGGTTGTGGTGGAGCTCGGCTGCCCACCTGAGTAAAACCACCACATTAACATACAAATTTAAGGCCTGACATATCCAATCTCTCTCAGACCTGTATTTTGGCCAAAATACTGCAGTTCATTTAACTGTTTCTTTTGTCCAGACCGATACACAATATTTAACCATGTTCTTCCTATGTTTTTCCTTAGTTTTGGGGTTATTCTTCCAGTTTCTCAGCATTCTTTCTAAAGGACAGTCAGTAGGCATTCCCCCAGGGATATCTCCCTGTCCCCTGAAACTCATATTTCCCCTTTTTCCTAGCTCTTGTCAGGGTGCTGCTACAGAATTTTCCCTCCTGCAGGGTACCACACACTAATGTTCCGATTCCGGAAAATGTGGGTGTACTGCCAGGCACTTTACCATGCAAGGGATACCGCACACCTATGAGTTTACCAGATTCCCTGGTGTACTGCCAAGCACTTCCCTGTGCAAGGATTTGCTGTACACCAAATTTCCTGAGACACTTCCTTTCTCTCCCGTACCTCATGCTTCGTCTGTCTCCAGCCACGCCCCTCATGGAGCTACAGAACTGCGGATCAGGACTCCACGCTCACTTCATACAAAAGTACATCTCAATCACACATCACACATAGTCTCACCCAACCCCCAAGGCAATACTTAATACTTCTTACCTTGGTCTGTACACAGAGTTAATGGATCAATTCTTAAAACCCAGAGTGCCTACCTTCTTCCTTTCCCCACTACTTCACAGATCCTGCCTCTTTAACCAGTCTCGGGCCCTCTGTCAGTTTTCCGCAGAACCGCCACCGTCGATGCACAGGACCGCTGAGATCAGTGGGGCATGCCTTCCTGCTGCTGCGGCGGTGGAGCTCCCCAGTAGGTGACTGGATCCCGGACGAGCCCCCAAATTGTGAGAAACACTCTGTAGCCAATAACTTAGGCTCAGGCAAAGATCTCAGTGAAGTAGTAATTTATTTGTGATTGCAATGGCAGGTGCCCCACGAGCAGGAGAGCCTGCCTACTAGTTCCAAAACATGGTTTATATACTTTTTGATGACAGAACCCTCCCCCGTATCCCCACTCAGTGGGTAATCCAGGTTCACAACCTATCCAATGCTCCACAGACAAGACATGGCTTTCAGTTGCCAGCCTGTTAAATTTCAAGTTTATTTTGACTTTTATACTCTTTGAGGTGGTAATGTTTCTTACACAGTGATTTCCGCCTAATTGCTCTAAGGATTCTGGTTGTCTACGTTTTACAAGGTGGTCTGCCAAGCTTTCTTATCACTGCAAGCATATCTCAATACCACATTCCTTTCCTCTGAACAATCTAACTCTGCTAAAACAACATTTCTATTCCCACAGTCCAAACGCTTCTTGAACTCCAACAGGCTTGGTGCCATGACTACATCCCTGCGAAGCCTGTTCCAGTGTGCGACAACCCTCTCAGTAAAGAGCTTTTCCTTATATCCAACCTGAACCTCCCCTGTTTACAGCTTGACTCCATTCCCTCTCATCCTATCTCTGGTCACCACAGAGAAGAGATAGGATGCCCCTCCACTCCCCCTCGTGAGGAAGCTGTAGACCAGAGGTCTCCCCTCAGCCTTTTCTTTTCCAGGCTGTGGAGAAGAAAAGCTGAGGCCTAGTGCCCTCAGCTGCTCCTCAAGTGTTTTCCCCTCCAGGCCCTTCACCATCTTTGTAGCCCTCCTCCGGACACTCTCCAACAGTTTAATGTCCTTTTTGTACTGTGGTGCCCAGAACTGCAGACAGTACTCGAGGTGAGGCCATACCAGCGCAGAGTAGAAGTGGAACAATCACTTCCCTCGACCAACTAGCAATGCTGTGCTTGATGCAGCCCAGGATACAGTTGGCCCTCCTGGCTGCTAGGGCACACTGCTGGCTCATATTCAGCTTGCTATCAACCACAACCCCCAGATCCTTCTCTGCAGGGCTGCTCTCCAGCATCTCATCACCCAGTCTGTATGTATAGACAGGGTTGCCCCATCTCAGGTGGAGGATCTGGTACTTGCTCTTGTTAAACTTCATGTGGTTGGTGATCACCCAGCTCTCTCTGCAAGGCCTTTCCACCCTCAGAGTCAACAGCTCCTCCCAGTTTAGTATCATCAAATTTACTGAACACACCCTTCCAGTCCTACATCCAAATCATATATAAAAACACTGAAGAGGACTGGCCCTAAAATGGAGCCCTAGGTGGCCCCACTGGTGACTGGCTGCCAGCCTGATGTAGCCCCATTTACCACAACCCTTTGAGTCCTACCCATCAGCCAATTGCTCACCCATCATATGTTTTTGTCTAGCTGTATACTAGACATTTTGTCCAGTAGGATCCTATGGGAAACCACATTGAAAGCTTTACTGAAATCCAAAAAGATTACATCAACTGGCTTCCCTTGGTTGACTAGATGGGTGATCTTATAAAAAGAAATCAAGTTAGTCAAACAGGACCTACCCCTCATGAACCCTTGTTGGCTGGGACCAATGACTGTATTGTCCCCCAGGTGTGCTTCAATAACTTCAAGAATCATCTTCTTCATAATTTTACCAGGCACTGACGTGAGACTGACAGGCCTGTAATTGCTAGGGTCTTCTTTCTTGCCCTTCTTGAAAATTGGTACAACACATTTGCCAGCTTCCAGTCTACTGGGACCTCTTCAGATTCCCAAGACTGTTGAAAAATAATTGAGAGAGGTCCCGCGATGACATCAGCCAGCTCTTTAAGCACCCTGGGATGAATCCCATCCAGACCCATGGACTTGTATGGATCCAGGTGGAGCAGTAAATCCCATACACGTTCAGGGTCGGTTGGGAGTTTATCATTCCCACCATCATGGTCCTCCAGCTCAGGGCACCCTGGGTCCCAAAGCCCATCATCAGCATTGAAGACAGAGGCAAAGAAGGCATTAAATGTCTCTGCTTTGCCTATGTCCTTGTTTGTGAGGTGATCATCCCTATCAAGTAGCAGAGCTACATTTTCTCCGGTCCTCCTTTTTCTGTTTACATATCTTAAAAAGCCCTTTATTGTCTCCAACAGACCTGGCCAGCATCAACTTTAACAGGGCTTTGGCTACACAAATTTTCTCCCTACTAAGGCGAACAGTGTCCCTGTGGTCCTACCATGTTGCCTGACCCTGTTTCCAGCAGCCATATAATATTTTTTTTTTTCTGCCTAAGCTCTTGAAGATCATCCCTGGTCAGCCAAGCTGGCCTTCTGCCCAACCTGCTTGACTTCTGATATTTTGGAATTGCCTGATCCTGTGCTTTTAGGAGGAAGTGCTTAAAGACTGACCAGCACTGATGGATGCTAACACCTTCAAAAGCCAGGGGACCTTGCTAACTATTTCCCTTAGTAGCCTGAAGTCTGCTCTCCCCATATCCAAGGCTGAAGTTTTGGTGGCAGTTTTCCTCCTGTCACCAAAAATTTTAAACTCAACCACTTCATGGTCACTAAGACCAAGACGGCTGCCAATTGCCATGTCCCCCACAAGACCCTCCCTGTTCTCCAGCAACAGATCAAGGAGGGCACCTTTCCTAGTTGACTCCCTTAGCACCTGCACCAAGAAGTTATCATCAAGGTGCTTAGGAACCTCCTGGACCTGCTTGTGTCAGCCATGTGATATTCCCAGTTAATGTCTGGCAAGTTGAAGTCCCCCATAAGGACAAGGGCAGTTGATCTCTAGGTCTCTCTTAGTTCCTCAAAGAATAATTCATCAGTGTCATGGGAGTCTATTACAGATCACTCGGACAAGAATGACATCTCCTTTATTTGTTTATCCCTTAATCCAGAGTCTCTCAGCTTTGCTATCACCAACTGCAAGCTCCACACAGTTCAGCCCCTCCTTCATGTACATCACTACCTTCCCTCACCTCGCCTGCCCTGCCTATCCCTCCTGAGGAGCCTGTAACCATCTATTGTAACACACCAGTCATAGGACTCATCCCACCAGGTTTCGTTTATGCCGATGATGTCATTGCTCTGGGACTGGGCCAAGACTTCTAGCTCATCCAGTTTATCTCCTGATGCTGCGTGCCTTGGCGTAGAAGCACTCCAAATGCACCTCATTGTACGCAGCACCAAGTGGAGCAGATTGAAGGATCTCACTAGCACACAGTCCCTCTTATTCTGGCATGTCATCCCCTAACTTATCACTGGTAGGCCTGGTTTTATCCCTTTCCCCCTTAGACTCTAGTTTAAAGCCTTATCTATCAGCCCTGCTAACTCCTGAGCAAAAATCCTTCCCCCCCCCCCCCCCCCCCCCCCCGAGAGGTGCATCCCATCTGACGCCAGCAGCAGACCTGGTGTCGCATAGACCCTCCTGTGATCAACAAACCCTGCTGGTGACACCAGTCTCAGAGCCACATACTGATGAGCTGAGTCTACCTGTCAACACTGATCCCTGCTACCGGAAGGACAGAGGCAAATGCAACCGGTACCCTTGATCCTTTAACCAGTCACCCCACAGCCCTGAAGTCCCTCTTGATTGCCCTTGGACTTCCCCTTGCTACCTCATCATTACCAGCCTGAAAAAACAGTAGTGGGTAGTAGTCAGAGGGCCATACCAGGCAAGTGACTTTCCTAGCAATGTCTCTTACCTGAGCCCCAGGGAAACAGCAGACTTCCCTGTGGCAAGAGTTCAGACAACATATCGGGCCCTCTATCCCTTTCAGAAGCAAGCCCCCTATGACAGTAACTCTGTTTTCTTTCTTGATAGAAGATGTAGCAATGCAGGGGGTAGGTTGCCTTGCCTTAGACACCCCTTCCAACCGGGATGGGCTTTCATCTACATCATTGTTTTGACTGTCAAGCTCTAGAGCCTCATACCTGTTATGTAAGGGTAGATGGAAAGGTGAAGTAGGCAGGGAGAAGGCTCGCCTACCATCCCAAGCAGAAAGCTGCTTCCATTCCCCCCCTTGTCCTAGGTCCCCTCCTATTGCCTGGTGGGAAGGGGGAACTTCTGTTTCTTGTGTGGTGGCTGGCTCATGCATCTGTCTCAGAGAGGGTAGAGTATGCTTCCACCAGTCAATTTCCCTCTCCGATTCCCTGATGCTCCTCATCCTACTCACCTCCTCCCGAACCTCCGCCACCAGGCTGAGCAATTCTTCAACCTGGGCACATCTCCCACAGGCATACCCACTGCTGCTGTCAGACACTGACAATACTCGGGCACACTCTACAGCCCAAGACCTGGAGGGCCGCATGTTTCCCCAAGACCTCCGCCTGGGTAGCCACATGAGTAGCCATGGCTGGAGAGGCTGCAAGGGATGCAGAGGCCACGGCTTTCTGCCTAGTGGATACCATGGCTGGGCTCTTCACAGGCAGGTTACAACCACCACTGGAAAACAGCAGTGGCAGCATCACACCCAGACTACCACACCCTGCAATTTACTTTTGTTGCCTGTATTATAACTACCAAAGACAGCCATAAAGAAAGATTGAGTTCTATTGTCTATTAGTACATTTCCTATCTACAAAAAAAAAAAAAAAAAAAAATTAGATATTCACACAAGAAAAGCACAATTCCTAGAGGGGTCTTAATGGTGTTTGGTTGGTTTGTTTAAAAAAAGAAAATACAGATGGAAAATGAAAGGAAACCACCAAGTGGCCCCACACCTGTTCTCAAATCATCTTGATACTTCAATGGAAAGTGGTTAAAAATTTCTCACTGTAACCAGATGTTCCAAAACCAAAACTTTCAGTTTACCAGCACATGCCATGGCATGAAATTGTTAAAAATGATACTTTGGGAATTTCTGTACCACAACTTAACTGAATGAGGCCTGTTTTTTTTTGAGGGTGGAGAGCAGAAGTGGAAGTATAGCATGTTTTTACCACACTACATATTTAGGATTATTAAATTTTCCCCACATTTGAAAATACATATACTCACATCAGACATTGATGTGAATTTGAGAAGCAGAAGTTATGTAATAAAAACAACACAATTAATTTAAAAATGCTTAGAGTTCTGTATGTACTTTCTGTATACAGTTCCTAAAGAATGAACACATCTGTAGTGGGTTTACGTGGCAAGGTTTTGGTAGCGAGGGGGACCATAGGGGTGGCTTCTGTGAGAAGAATCCAGAAGCTGCCCAATGTTAAATAAGGACCCCACTGCTGGCCAGAGCAGAGCCAATAAGCAATGTTTTTTGCACCTCTGTGAGAGCATATTTAAGAAAGGGGAAAAAAACTTCTGCGACTCCACAGCTGGGAAAGTGAGAAACAGCCTTGCAGGCGCCAAGGTCAGTGAAGAAGGAGAGGGAGAGGTGCTCCAGGCACCAGAGCAGAAGTCCCCTGTGTACTTCTGTGGACCATGGTGAAGCAGGCTGTCCCCCTGCAGCCCATGGAGTACCACGGTGGAGCAGGGTTCCACACTGCAGCCTGTGGAGGAGACCACAGTGGAGCAGGTGGACCTGCCCTGAAAGAGGCTGCAGCCTGTGGAGGACCCCTGCCCAAGCATATTCCATGCCAGACCTGTAGCCCATGGAGAGGAGCCCATGCAGTAGCAGGTGACCTGTCAGCAGCTGCTGCCCATGGGGGACCCAGGTTGGAGCAGTTTGCTCCTGATGGACGGACCCCGTGGTACAGACCCATACCTGGAACAGTTCTGGAAGAGCTACTGCCTGTGGGAAGCCCACGCAGGATCAGTTCAGGAAGGATTGCACCCTGTGGGTGGGACCCCATGGCCTAGGGGACGAGAGTGATCGAGAAGGAGCAGCAGAGACAAAGTGCTGAAAACAGCCCCCATTCCCCTGTGCCACTCAAGGGGGAGGAGGTAGAAGAGGAAGGCATTTTTGGTTTCTTTCCTTTGTTTCTCCCTTCTCTAACTTGTTAGTAAGATTTATTGCCTATTACTATCTCCCTACTCTGAGTCCGTTTTGCCCATCACAATAATTGTTGAGTGATCTCCCTGTCTTTATTTCAACCCTCGAGCCCTTTGCATCATATCTTCTCCCCCTTCCCCTTTGAGGAGGGGGAGTGAGAGCACAGCCATGGTGGAACTCAGCTGCCCACCTGAGTAAAACCACCACCACATCCTAAAGCAAGCAATTTTAAAAACAAGGTGGTAAAAAAGCTTTATTAAGAATATTAATTTTCCTTAATAGATGCATTTTGCACTGACAATTTAACATGGGATCAAAAACATCTTACTAGCTTTAAGTAAGACCAGAAAACACGAACTCTTAAACTAATTAAAATCATCCACAGATGTTTAAGTCTAAGCTGTTACTTCATAAAATAGGTGTAAACAAGTGTGCTTTATGTTCAGTTGAAGACATTTTTCTTTTTTTGCAGACCATGTTAAATTAACTCCAAAATTTTTAAAACAATTGAAGTATCTTTAGATACTGTAAGCATGAAGCATTTTTTCTTACTTCAAGGTATCCTTCAAAATGAAGGAGAGGTTACAATTTGTAATTAATAAATCACTCATAAAATACTATTATTTCCACAGCACTAACAAATACAACACAAAAATAAGCTATGCTGTCAGAGCAGCTGAGTACTTTCAGACTTAAACTTAGTAACGTGGCCACATTTGTCAGCTCTGCTGGCAAAGGATATCCTAAATAGCCTGCATTAAAAAAAAAAGAAAAAAGTTTCTTGGTTTTATAGTATAATGCTTCACCAACTTCAAGTGACTTCTACACCTCCTTCCCTTCAAGTATTACTCAAGAACATCTTTTTAAGCCTTTAATCAAATGCTATCAGTGCATTGCCAAGTAATTCAAGATTTGCTCTAAGAAATAAAATACAATATAGCAAATTAGAGATGCAATCACAGTCACATGATTTAGGATTTTAAATATAGAGACTACATATCGTAATTCAACTACAGTAAGACACGGGTGCAAGAACATAAAATACATATTATTTAGTCAGTAAGTTTACCTTAACTGGAAACAGTTCCAAATGAAAGTGCTGAAATTCTTAGATTTTACGCCTGTCTACATTTCATCTGAATGCTCACATTAAATTCAGAATGTTTAGTTGAACTCTATACAAAACAGTTGTCACTGATAAAAGCTTTAACACTGGTATCTAACATACAGTTCTAATTAACAACAAATATTTAAAAAAAAAATCAAGATTAGATATACCCAAGTAAATTGATTTTTCTTAAGGTCCAGATACCTGTAATTCTGGTACTGAGTCATTTCTGAACAATGTTTTTCCCCCACACAGCAGCTGATAGTGCTAGAATAACTTCACTGGACTAAGACACCTTTCTATCACTATAATCACAGTAGCATTCCAAGGGTTGTATTGCTTTAAAGCAGGGAAGTTAATGCTGTTCAACCTTAATACACAAGCTCGCATGTTTTTATTAGATATCACAGCTCTTCAGATACACTATTCTACTGAATTAAGTCCAAAAAACTATTTTCAGGTTTCCATTCCCTAAAATAAAATGCACTGAACTGTGCCTAGGTTACTTTCAAAGATATACAACTGACTTCCTACATGAGTTTCAGCAAGTATTTTTTACCTACATTTTCCCCTCTAATTGCCAGTTTCTTTTAAAACTGCATATACACTGTAAAAGTAGAAATTGCAAAATAAAAAGTCAGTCTATCTTAGCTGATAACCACATGTATAGCATAAGTACAGGAAGATAATAAATCCCTAGAACGCAAAGTTCTGTAAACAGCTGAGCTCTGCAGGACAAATTGGTTTAGAACATGAATTCTGGAACTGAAGTGGTTACCGATGCAACACTATTCATAATTTCTATGATCAATCACCTCTAGAGAGCATCACAAGCTTATTATTTATTTTCAGGAACTTATGGTAGGTAAAGACATTACACCATGAAGCTGACGAACTTATTTCTCACAAGTCAAAAAGCAGATATAACTTTATAAAAAGAGGTACAGTGTGGGCAGAGTTCTTTTCACACAAATGCAAATAAATTCTGTGAAATGCCTTGCGTTATGCGGCTCCGTTCTGAACAGTCATACTGTATCTAGACAGCATTAACAAACCTTACCCAAATCAGACATAGGTAGATGACAGGATTTGTCAAACTAACCAAAGCACGCAATGCAGAGCTTACATGGGCTTGAAGCCACAGATGGGAATCTAATGCACGAACACTAAACCCTTCCACATTAACATGAATAACACTTCTCTTTAGGACCTCTAGCAATATCAGAAACTGAAGCAAAATGAATTTCTGCACTCCACTTCTGCCCAAACCTCTTTAACAAATTTCAAAGTATACTAGACTACCTATAAAGCTTTAAAAGGCCAAGATGTGTAAATAAAATACACTTGGTCTCATACTGAAATAATTCCCTATTACTTAGATTAATTCTGTTCTTAATGAGTTTCAAGAATAGTTACACCAACTTTAAAAAAAATAAGACTAAATATCGACAAAAATGCTGAATCTTCTGAATACAGCAGAGCTCTACGTTAAGGGAAACTGTATACTTCTAGAACAGTCTGAGGTTTAGAACATTAAGTCACTCAGTTTCACATTATTAGCTGCCACTCCTACACACAAAACAGTTGCACCTCAGTTAAGGTACATTAAGCTGATGTAGCATAAAAAAACACAATGGCTCACATAACAGAAAAAGCAATCTAATATATATTTGCTGCTGAGTAACTAAAAGGCAGGCAGAGACCAAAGAACACTGATGGCTTAGGTCCAACTAGCAGTCTAGTACAGCCATTAACAGAGGGAGGGCTTTGATTGAAGACACTAACTAAACAAGAAGTAAGGACCGATAACATTAAGAGTAACTGCCCTGTATTATATAATCATGCAGGCCTTATCTCTTGAAAATATGTTTTGCCATATTTCTTTGCACAGCTACAGCCCAAAGCCATTTCTTTTGCCTTACCAAATATCGGAATCATCTTATTAGACATCCTTCCACAAACCTAAAAGTTCTTAGATACACTGATTAAGTTTTTCCTATCCCCTGCCTTTATCAAGCCACCTAGGTACAAACATTTAACTCTTGACCCACTCCCCTAAAATAGGGGATTCAAAGCTACATAAGTTCTTGCACAGCTACTGCTAACCCCAAGAACCATGCCCTGAGCTCATAAATGCATCTTGCTACTGAAAAAAAATCTACATTCAGATGACCTTATAATCTCTTTCAACGTTCAATGAGAAAAATCTGCATCACAAAATAAACAAGCAAACCCTAATCCAAGGCATCATATTATAAGACCGGAATCAAGATGTCCTTGACCTACTTAAATAAAGAATCCATGCTTCAGTTTCCAAGAACCTATCTTTCAAGAGCCCCGATCAGAAAATATTTCTACCCAGAAACTACCCTGATTTAATATTTACAATATATTCATGATGAGCACTGTATTTACAGACAAAATGACTACCTAGAGAGTTACCATGGTCAAAAGCCAGGAGGGATAGCTAGATCAATTGCCACAACTCAGATTCTTTTTCTCTACTGAAACCTGACAAAGCTTTTTCCGAGTACCTCATCTGTACAGTAGCACCATAATACCCCTTTGACCAAGGCTTCTGAAGACTAGGCACTACGCTATCAAGATAGTCAATATGAACTTTGAAGCAGTATGAATATGATGTAACATGCTACTTTAACCAGGATTTAAGAGTCATCAATTTTACCTGAAACATATTCTCATCTTTGTTACTGCTTTGCTTAGAAGAAGCGGCACCTTTCGAGCTTTCACCCGTCTTTTGTTTCTTTACAGGCTTTTCTGGAGCTGCTTGCTTTTTCCGCTTGGCCTTGAAGCAAGAATAGAAATGCATGAACCATAGCTTTCAACCACTAGTTACAAAAAAGCTTCCATTAGAAGCTACAAACTACTATTACACACTACCACATTCCTTTTGTGATAGCAGGCCTCCAATACTGTACAATTTAGACTGGAATTCCAAAAAAAAAAATCTCCAAATGAGCCTAATTCTGCTCCCAGTGAAATCTGTAATACTCTGGCTTTAAAGAGAGTCAGATCAAAGCATATTTCAAAAAAGCCTACTCTTTCTGCACAGCAATATTATTAGTTCAGTAGTTTTTAAATCAAAAAAATAATCTGATGGAAGTTTCACATTTTTCTTCTGAAAACAACAAAAATGCAGGACAGCTAACAACTTCTAAAAAATAACAATGAGATAACAAAGAAAGGGATCTGGAAGTCACCTCTATTTAGGTAACTTTTTTCCTTTATTATCAGAGTCCCATCTCTGTCTATAGCATAATGAATGTTTTCAAAATATTCAGATGGTATCAACTGTAAATCAGATTACTTGCAGATGCTATGAAGTTACCATTTCTATCAATATTCATGATAAACATACGCCCCCAGTCCACCTCCCTCACACCAAGAAAACAGTGATACAGAAATACCAAAAGTTAGTTTCACCTGCTAGAACCATATCATGGGTAGCCTCTTTCAAAGAGGAATGGTTGCAACACATACAGGAGGTTGTCAAAGAAAAAGAACCCTCATTACCCACTGAAGCAAAAAGTTCGAGTATAGCTTCTCAAGAATACATTTCCCTACCAAAAAAAAAAAAAACAAAAAACAAAAAAAAAAACATCACCTATTTTCTCTTATATTATTAGCATTTGACAGAATACCTAATTTGCTTATGGCAACTACATCTCATTTGAATCAATTCAGTAAAGCAGACTGTCTTCTCATATACATTAAAAGATCTAATGTATCCATTACCACCTAGCATTTCTAAAAAAGGTAATTCATTATTATACTCAGTTTTTGTTCATAATGACTGGTACACCAACCAAAACTTACAGATTAACTTAAAAATAAGTGGGAACACTTGATTTACACATTTAAAAACAGTTAACATGTAAACACTAATCGACTCAAAGACACTCAGGTTGGCCCAGCTTTTAAGTAAGAAACTAGCAGATAGTATTACAGTAAAAGAAAAATAACACAAACCCTATGAGCAAGTGGTACAGGGATAAGTAGGCAGGTGGAGATTTTCTGCTTATACCAAAGCCTTCTGTCTACGAAGCTTATGGCTAGATATGCCACGCGGAAAATATCGCATAAAGCAAAATGCAACTTAAAAAAAGTTTACCATAAGACAAAAACCTTACCTACTCAAGCCCTAATCTTTTTTCACGTGTCTGATAAATCACATTGAACAACACGTACTTTGCCACATAATAGTTATTACAATAGTAACAAACCACATGTAATTTTCACCTTTTTGTCAGCTTCACTATCTGAATCACTGGCAGATGAGCTTGAAGACACAAGTTCCTTTGACTTAGGCATTCTACAAAGAGAAAGCTAACATGAGAACACTGTACAATAGGTACATCCCATTACATCCAGAAAGTAATCTTCAAACCTGTTTGTAAATCATCACTTTATTCAAAACCCTCCTAAGCTTTCCTGTCTTTTCATATAAGCCTTAATACACACTGTTCATGTGATCTCAAGCACCATTTCCTATTCCCTTTTTTTTTTTTTTTGCTGCAACTGTCTTAAATGCAGTGTTTTAGTTTCAAAACTGTTTAGAAAGGGACTTCTTTCCAAGAACACGGTACACTACTATCCTTCACTTGATTTCTCAATGCTACATTCATAAACAAGCTATTAAGGCCAAAGCATTATCTATATTCTTACACAAAGATTTTGCCTAGTTGAATATGCAAGCAACAGCTATATAATCGTGCACTAAGCTAAACTTCCCACCAATAATACAAGTCTAAAAAAAAACCTTAGTTACAATGAGCTACAGCATTACAATTAATATTTCTACTGCAGCTTTAACAAATCAGTTGCTAGGGTCTATTAAATTGCCAAACAAGTGGATATTCAGCTTTCCTTGAATGCATGCTGACAGGTGTTTCTACATTTCTTTACTATGCAAACGTGTGGTAAGATATAGCAGTTGAACATCTTGCCTGCTACTAGAAACTCTTTGTGACAAGTAAGTAAAACAGCTTATTTTTCTTTCAGAGTAAAAACAATCATAACAAAAAACTGAATATAAAACTTAAGCTATGAAAGGCTAAGAAAGTATTAGAGAAGCATATCTCAGTAAAGGAAAATGTGCGTTTTTAAACAAACTAGTGGTGAAATAAACCACATGCACAGGTAAAAACAGAGTTTGAACAATGCTAATGGCTCAATATGGTTCTAAAGTGGGGCAAATTCTGTCATAATAGCTTGGAAAACAACGATGGAAGCT
This sequence comes from Aythya ferina, assembly GCF_964211825.1. NCBI lineage: Eukaryota > Metazoa > Chordata > Aves > Anseriformes > Anatidae > Aythya > Aythya ferina. Next base: position 15,133,304 of record NC_140313.1, read on the forward strand.
GTAACACTGAAAACGAAACACCATATGCTGGAGCAAACAAGCCATGCTGCAGGATGGAGAGCAAAGGAGAGCTGGAAGGGGACAAGGCAAAATCAAGCAGTAATCACACGAAATCGAGGGGCTGAAGGAGACCGATAACGCAGGGCCAGGAGCCACAAACAATAACCCTGAAGCCTGCATTAGGATGAGTAAGCACCAACGAGGAGGAAGGCGGGGGGTAAAAATTGAAGTTAAATAGGGGGGGGGGGGGGGTAGCGGTACTCCCTGAGGAGAGATTGGCAGTCAGAGAGCAAGGAGACAGAACCACCTGAGAGAGTGAAAGACAGACCACACGAGGACGAAGAGAAGAGAAAGAGGAGCTGGGAACACCAGTAGGCGGATCCCAGCCGCCATTTTCCTCCCTTCCTCTTTCTTCCCTCCCCCCCCCCCCACCAGGGCAAGTGACGAGGGCCCGGATAGGAGTCGCGGGCAAGGCCGCCCAGGTCCTCTTATGGCAAGACAGCAGAAAGAGGGCAGCAGCGAAAAACAGGAGAAAGAGTTCCATATCATCGTCGACCCCCGTTCCCCCCCACCCCAAAAAAAAAAAAAAAAAAAAAAAAAAAAAAAAAAAAAAGTGTGGGGAGGGGACAGTTGGGAACCGTCTATAGGCAGACTGCGACTCCGGCACAGTAGGAACGGAGTCGAGTAGCTCCTTGCCACCATTTTTTCCCTCGCTCAAGACCTCATTGCCCCTCCTCCCCCCTCCCCCCCCCAACGCAGGGACTTCTCCTCAATAGCGGTTCCTCCTCCCACCCCCAGCCCACTCCCCAGTGGGGCATCCCTCCCACGGGGTGCAGCAGACACTTGAGGAAAGAAGAAGAAAGCCCCAACACAGGGCTACCTCAGCGCGCCGCCCAGGAGGCATCGAACTCTTAGCAGACAGATATCAGAAGACAAAACAGATAAAACGACAACAGACCCAGCAACGCAAAAGAGGAAAGCCTAAAACTCACATCCTTCTCCACGCGGAGGTCCACTGTACCACTAGAAGAACGGAAGTGACGCACTGTGAAATCCACACCCTTGCCGTGTACCACGTGAAAAGGGGAAGAGGAGGAGGTGTTTAAAGGGGACGCGACCGCTTGTCTCTCGCCTTTTCTTCTGTGGTGGGAGCCTTACGTTAGGTGTGTAAAAAGGAATTCGGCTGTGAGGGGCCCATTGGTTGTGCAAACAGCTGTTTGTCGTGGCTGTTATTCGAGTTCTCCAGCACTCGCGCCTGAGGGGACGCCACCGTGCGTGCTTTGCATGCTGAGACTGCAGCCCCAGGCGTCACCTGAGGCGCTGTCTAGGAAAGTGTCGCTTCCCCTTTTTCGCAGCAGTGTGTGCTTCGTTTTCCTCCCCCCAAGTGAAGGTGTTGGTAAATGTTAACATAGCAACAGGTGCCTCGGTAGTGAAACCAGTATTGTTGCTAGCAATGTATACCATAAGTGCTTATTTAATCTAAACAACAGATAGTTAGGATAAATATTATGAGTATCTGGGAGATTATTGCTAGGTGAATAGTTTGGAAACTAAAGTAAATACCATTGAAATCCAATGTAATCAGTAAAGTATCTAAGTAACTGAAAAAGGTAAATAGAGATAAATAAAGGGACCAATCAGGTTAATAAAGGGGGTGTGATTATACCTGGGGAGGTGCCCCGCTAGACCTTGTGTTCAAAGAGAAGGACTGGTGGGAGATGTGGTGGTTGGGAGCTGTCTTGGGCAGAGCGACCACAAAAACGGTAGAGTTCTCTTTTCTTCGCGAAGTCAGGAGGGGGATGTTGTCGACGGAAGGAAGACACAGACGCTCAATATGAGTGAACAGTGAACTTCAACTTTAATGGATAGCTCAGTCGCCTTTTATCTAGTTCGAACATAATCAACTCATACATATTGCAAAAACTAAGCTCAGGATTGGCTAACATTTCCCGCTCTTTTCAGGTAGTTCCTCCTTCTTTTAGCCACCATCCCGCCTTAGGGACTTTCCCAATCGCTCAAGGGCATCGTGTCCTTGAGCCTGATTGGCTCTCAGCCAGCTGCGTACGTGCCAGACTCATGTGAGTTGAGTACGGTACTTCACTAGCCCATTGCCTCCTAACTGCCCAACATCCACATGTCCTATTTCACTTAACCATTCCTCCACAGGGGGATCAGTAAAACTGCAGTCTTGGACTTCTGTAGGGCTGACTTTGAGCTGTTCAGGACACTGGTTGGTAGAGTCCCTTGGGAGATGGTTCTGAAGGGCAGAGGAGTCCAGGAAGGCTGGGTGCTCTTCAAGAAGGAAATCTTAATGGCTCAGGAGTGGTCTGTCCCCACGTGCCCAAAGACGAGTGGGCGCTGAAGAAGACCGGCCTGGCTGAACAGAGAATTGTGGCTTGAGCTTAGGAGAAAAAAGAGGGTTTACAATCTTTCGAAAAGAGGGCGGGCCACTCAGGAGGACTACGAGGATGTTGCGAAACTGTGCAGGGACAAAATTAGAACGGCCAAAGCTCGTCTGGAGCTCAATCTGTCTACTGCCGTTAAAGAAAACAAAAAATGTTTTTATAAATACATCAACACAAAAAGGAGGCCTAAGGAGAATCTCCATCCTTTACTGGATGCGGGGGGGAACTTAGTGACAAGAGATGAGGAAAAGGCTGACGTGCTTAATGCCTTCTTTGCCTCAGTCTTTAGGGGCAATACCGGTTGCTCTCTGGATACCCAATACCCTGAGCTGGTGGAAGGGGATGGGGAGCAGAATGTGGCCCTCATAATCCACGAGGAAATGGTTGGCGACCTGCTACGGCACTTGGATGTACACAAGTCGATGGGGCCGGATGGGATCCACCCGAGGGTACTGAGAGAACTGGTGGAGGAGCTGGCCAAGCTGCTTACCATCATTTATCAACAGACCTGGCTATCGGGGGAGGTCCCAGTTGACTGGCAGCTAGCAAACGTGACTCCCATCTACAAGAAGGGCCGGAGGGTAGACCCAGGAAACTATAGGCCTGTTAGTTTGACCTCAGTGCCAGGGGAGCACATGGAGCAGATTATCTTGAGTGTCATCACGCGGCACTTGCAGGGCAACCAGGTGATCAGGCCCAGTCAGCATGGGTTTATGAAAGGCAGGTCCTGCTTGACGAACCTGATCTCCTTCTATGACAAAGTGATGTGTTTGGTGGATGAGGGAAAGGCTGTAGATGTAGTCTACCTCAACTTCAGTAAGGCTTTTGACACCATTCCCCACAACATTCTCCTCAAGATACTGGCTGCTCGTGGCTTGGACTGGTGCATGCTTCGTTGGGTTAAAAACTGGCTGGATAGCTGGGCCCAAAGTGTTGTGGTGAATGGAGTCAAATCCAGTTGGAGGCCGGTCACTAGTGGCGTTCCTCAGGGCTCAGTACTGCGGCCAGTCCTCTTTAATATCTTTATCGATGATCTGGACGAGGGCATTGAGTGCACCCTCAGTAAGTTTGCAGATGACACCAAGTTGGGTGCGTGTGTCGATCTGCTTGATGGTAGGAAGGCTCTGCAGGAGGATCTGGATAGGCTGGACCGATGGGCTGAGGCCAACTGCATGAAGTTCACCAAGGCCAAGTGCCGGGTCCTGCACCTGGGACGCAATAACCCCAAAGCAGAGCTACAGGCTGGAACATGAGTGGTTAGAAAGCTGCCTGGCGGAGAAGGACCTGGGAGTATTGGTCAATAGTTGGCTGAATATGAGCCAGCAGTGTGCTCAGGTGGCCAAGAAGGCCAACAGCATCCTGGTTTGTATAAGAAACAGTGTGACCAGCAGGTCTAGGGAAGTGATTGTCCTCCTGTACTCAGCTCTGGTGAGACCACACCTCGAGTACTGTGTTCAGTTTTGGGCCCCTTGCTACAAGAAGGACATGAAGGTGCTCAAGCGAGTCCAGAGAAGGGCAACGAAGCTGGTGAGGGGTCTGGAGAACAAGTCTTATGAGGAGCGGCTGAGGGAGCTGGACTTGTTCAGCCTGGAGAAGAGGAGGCTCAGGGGTGACCTTATTGCTCTCTACAGATACCTCAAAGGAGGCTGTAGTGAGGTGGGGGTTGGTCTGTTCTCCCACGTGCCTGGTGAAAGGACGAGGGGGAATGGGCTAAAGTTGCTCCAGGGGAGTTTTAGGCTGGATGTTAGGAAGAACTTCTTTACCGAAAGGATTATGAGGCATTGGAACAGGCTGCCCAGGGAAGTGGTGGAATCACCATCCCTGGAAGTCTTTAAAAGACGTTTAGATGTAGAGCTTAGCAATATGGTTTAGTGGAGGACTTGTTAGTGTTAGGTCAGAGGTTGGACTAGGTGATCTTGGAGGTCTCTTCTAATCTAGACGATTCTGTGAAGATGGAATATACATTTATCAAATGAATATGAAGATAAGTGATGATTACGAGTGTATTATGCAAATGTATTTTTCTGAATTGTATAAATGTTTGTTGTGTGAGCAAATTGAACAAAGTTAGATTTGGGAAGACATGCCCCTAACTTCCGGTGGCAAATAAAGGACCTTCAAATAATCACTTTCTTGTTATGTGTCTTCGTGAATATTTTGACGACCCAGATAGGACCTTGTGGGCATTGCTGAGGCTGCTCGCGAACCGATCACGCTCCAGCCGGCACCAAGGAGTGTCTTGGGGAGCCATCGGCCGTGACCAACCCCGCTGCTCACAACGTACCTCTGGAAGGGTAAGAGAAAAGGTGCTTTCTGGTAATCAGTACTGATCTGACCTGGGAGCCTGCCAGTCAGATGCGGCGCAAGCCACGCACGGTTGGGCTAGGGAATTCCTGGGGTAAGCCTAGGTGTCATATGTAAGACAGTCGCAAAAGCGCTTCAGGTTCGGCAACAGTGGTCTGGTTTGGTAAAAGGTTATAGCTATATGCTGTGGTTCCAAATAAAAAAACTCAAATGTATTTTGGGTGGCAATACTCCCATACCACGATCTTCCCCTTTGGGCTGTTTACTAGCACACTGGAAGGAGGGAGGCTTTGGACAGGAGTTACAAAAAGGTAAACTAGTTGATTACTGTAATGTTTGGTGGCCACAGTATGAACTAGAAGATCAAGAGAGTTGGCCAGAAAATGGAACTTTGTAATACAATACTATCTTACAATTAATGTTATTTTGTAAGCAAGAAGGCAAGTGGGATGAGATTCCATATGTAGAATTATTTTTCTATTTGCGAGATAAGCCCGAGTGGCAACATGCTTGCGGGATAATGATGGCTGAAATAATTGTTGATGAGCAATGCAAAACATGTACAGGAGAAAAGCGCTGTATAGGGCATCAAGCGTTAGAGAATGGTATGTATTATAGACAGGACGATGGAAATATATATTTGGAAGTAGTACCATCAGCCCCATTAGAACAAGGGCAGGCTGTCAGGGAAGAAAGCGAGGATAGTGAGGGGGAGAAGGAAGTAGAAAAAGGAGCGGTAGCTTCAGCTACCCTGGTATCATATAGAACCCGATGATGAGACCAGAAAGGTGCTGCCAAATGTATGATAAGAGAGAAAGACGGAACAAGAAGACAAAAGAAAAACATAATTGCTCCTTTCAGACAAGGAGTAGGGACAGAAGGGCCAGTATATGTTAAAGTACTGTTTAATCCAGGAGACCGAGTAATTTGGAAACAAGTAGCAGGAATGTATCGGGAAAACCCTGATAAAGTAGCTAGGGTAATGAAAATGATAATTAAAACCCAGAATCCGGACTGGGATGACCTTCAAGTAATATTAGATACATTAATGGACTCAACAGAAAAGGATATGGTGTTAAGAGCAGCTAGAGAAAGAGCAAGAGAGGATATCTAGAATGGGTTAGTCCCAGGAAACATAGATCAGAATTTTCCAATGGAAGACCCACAATGGGACTATAACACAGGGGAAGGTATGAGAAGATTGAAAAGGTATCAGGACTGGGTACAAATAGGGGTGCAGAGTGCCATGCCCAAAACTATAAATTGGTCCAAACTGTATAATATTAGGCAGGAGAAAACAGAATCTCCCTCCGCATTTCTGGAAAGGCTTAAGGAAATCGCAAAGAAATATACTGACCTAGATGTAGAAACAGAACAAGCTAAAGCACAGTTAGCTCTTATCTTTTTAGTACAATCACAGAAAGATATTCAGAAGAAATTACAGAAACTGGAAGGAGGAGACCTGAGAAATATGGATAGATTGTTAGAAATAGCCTGGAAAGTATACAACAATAGAGAAAAGGAATCCACTAGGAGGCAGCAACAGATTCTGTTAGCAGTAATTCAAGGCAGAAGAAACCAAGGATTCAGAGGGAGAGCAAGAGGATTTGCTAGAGGACGGGGAGTTAGTATAGGAAGGGGTCGTGGAGACTTTAGTGGAAATCCAGGAGGAAGATCAGGATTGAATCAGTGTGCTTATTGTAAAAAGGAAGGGCATTGGAAAAATGAGTGTCCGTTTAGAAGAGACCAATTCTCGGGAAATTCATTTCAGAATCAGGAAGCCGTTAAGGCAATGGTGTTAGGAGATTTTAGTAGCTGACTAGATACAGAACATAAAGCAGCCAAAGAACCTTTAGTAAAGATTCAATTAGGGGATAAGGAAGTGAGGTTCTTGATAGATACAGGAGCAACATATTCAGTGTTAAATAGTTTAAAAGGACAATTACGAAATAAGACGACTACAATAGTTGGAGCCACAGGGAAGGAGGAGGAATGGCCATTTTTACAACCTCTTGATTTGCGTTTTGGAGGTAAGGAACTAAGCCATGAATTTTTGTATGTACCAGAATGCTCGATTCCACTCTTGGGATGGGATTTATTAACTAAATTAGATGCAACAATAACCTTTGAGGATGGAGAATTAATGAAGGTACCTGAGTCTAAAATAGGACAAATCCTGATGATCAAAGATAAACCCTTTGTTAAAATTCCAAGAGAAGTAGAAAATGCAGTCATACCAATAGTATGGGAAACAGATGTACCAGGGAAGTCAAAACTGGCACGACTGGTAAAGGTGGAATTAAAGGAAGGAGCCAGACCTGTTTGAATCAAACAATATTCACTCGAAATAGAAGCTAGACAGGGGATAGTGAAAATTATTGACAAATTTCTTAAATATCAGATTTTGGAAGAATGTAAATTGGATTATAATACTCTAATTTTTCCAGTAAAGAAGCCGAATGATGAATATAGATTGGTACAAGATCTTAGAGCAATAAATGAAAGAACAAAAGGCATTCACCCAGTAGTAGCTAATCCTTACACATTGTTAACATCTGTGAGAGAGAAATATAAATGGTTTACCATGATAGATTTAAAGGATGTCTTCTTTTGCATACCTCTTGATAAAGATAGTAGAAAATTATTTGCCTTTGAATGGGAAAACACGCAGAATGGATGAAAGACACAATTAACTTGGACAAGACTTCTGCAAGGCTTCAAAAATAGCCCGACCCTCTTCGGAAGCCATCTGGCCAAGGAACTGGAGATCTGGACAACGCAAGGACAAATACAGGTACTCATAAGTTAGTATTTGTTGTTACAATATGTAGATGAATTTTGATTGCCGCAGAGAATGAGTCACTCTGCACCCAAATAACCATTGAGATTTTAAATCAGTTAGGAATGGGTGGCTATAAAGTTTCAAAAGAAAAGGCACAAATAGTTTGCTCAACTGTAACATATTTGGAGTGTGAGATTTCTCAGGGACAAAGAAGTCTGGGCATCAACAGGATAAGAGCCATATGCACTATCCCGGAACTTCAAAATCTCCATGAGCTAAGGGCTTTCTTAGGAATGGCTGGGTGGTGAACACTATATATAATGGATTACGGACTCATAGCTAAGTCCCTTTATGAAGCTCAGAAGGCACATAATTTTATTTGGGGAAAATTACAGAAAGAAGCTTTTAAGAAACTTAAAGACGCTCTAATGAAGTCACCAGCTTTGGGCTTACCAGATCTATCAAACGATTTCCAGTTATTTGTACATGAAAGACAATGACTAGCATTAGGGGTACTAACTCAGCGACTGGGAAGCTGGAAAAGACCTGTGGGATACTTTTCCAAACAGTTGAATGCTGTAAGTGCAGGGTGGCCCTCACGTTTGTGGGCAGTGGCAGCAACAGTTCTCTTAATCCAGGAAGCAAGGAAACTTACCTTGGGAAAACATATTGAAGTTTTTGTACCACATATGGTAACAACCGTTTCAGAGCAAAAGGGGGGCCACTGGTTATCACCCAGTTGGATGATGAAATATCAGGCAATACTAACTGAACAAGATGATGTAACCTTGAAAATGACTAACTTGTTAAATCCAGAAGTATTTATATCCTAGTATTTCTAGGAACTGTTCCAGAAGAAGGACCGTTAGAACACAATTGTGTGGAAATAATCGAACATACTCATGCTAGCCGCGAAGATTTGAAGGATATACCCCTTGAAAGGTATGACTGGGAACTTTTTACTGATGGTAGTAGTTTTGTGGAAAATGGAACACGATATGCAGGGTATGCAGTGACAACCTTGAAAACAGTAATCAAAGCAAAACCTTTACCACCTGGAACATCGGCACAGCAAGCGGAACGGATAGCTCTGACTCGAGCACTGGAACCGAGTAAAGAAAAGATGGTAAATATTTGGACAGATTCAAAGTATGCCTTTGGAGTGGTCCACGTTCATGAAGCATTACGGAAAGAGGGTTGTTGTCCTCACAAGGGGCTAATATAAGATATCAAGAGGAGGTGTTAAATTTGATAAATGTGGTACAAAAAAAAAAAACAAACAAGTGGCTGTTATTCACTGAAAGGCCCATCAAGGAGGAACCTCAAAGATATCAGAAGGGAATTGGTTGGCAGATTGAGCAGCTCGACAAATTGCTCGGAAGGTGTGGAGTGTGATGGCTTTGGTACCGCTCAAGGTAGGCCCCACTCATCTTAATCTTCCCAAGGAACCAAGATATTTGCCAGAGGATGAGAAATTAGCAAATCTCCTAAAGGCCCAAAAGAACTCTGATGGATGGTATGTAACCGCTACGGGCCAGGTGGTATTATCCCCCTTGGTGATGTGGGAAATACTCCAGACAAGACATAATGAGTGTTACTGGGGCGCAGAGGCAATGGTAACATTTTTAAAACGTAATATTATCTCTACACATATGTTAACAATGGCCAAACCAGTAATGTCAAAGTGTGAGATTTGTCTGAAAAATAATCCAGTAGCAAGAAAACATGCTGAAATGGGAAAAGTTGGAGTAGGAATAGAACCGGGAGATTACTGGCAAATTGATTTTGTAGAGTTACCTAGGACTAGGGGATATAGGTATCTTTTAGTAGGGGTTGACACCTTTTCTGGATGGCCAGAAGCCCTTCCCTGTCACACCAATCAAGCTAAAGAGACAGTAAAATGGTTATTGAGAGAAATCATTCCAAGGTTTGGGGTACCGTTAGGCATATCCTCAGATAGGGGACCGCACTTTATTGCATCCGTGGTTAAAGATGTAAGCAGGCTATTAGGAATTTATTGGAATTTACATACTGCACGGAGACCCCAATCTAGTGGACAGGTAGAGAAGATGAACCAAACACTGAAGGGACAGATTAGTAAAATCTGCCAGGAAGCCAAAATACAATGGCCATAAGCTTTGCCTATAGCCTTATTGAGAATAAGGATAAAGCCAAGGAGTGGAATGTCAGTAAGCCCATACGAAATTATGTATGGAAAGCCTTATGAATCCCCAGAACCAAATCCTAATATGCACATAAAAGGGAACCAGGATGTTTATAATTATGTATTATCTCTTGGTAAAACTTTAGCTCGACTTCGAAGTGTTTTGGTGTGGAGAACCCTGTCCACAATATTCAGCCAGGAGACCGAGTGTATATTAAAAATTGGAACAAAGAACCCCTGAAAGAATGGTGGGCTGGACCTTATCAAGTATTATTGACTACTTTTACAGCTGTAAAGGTAGAAGGGGTGGATGCTTGGGTTCATTATACTCGGGTGAAAAAGGTTCCTGAACTTTGGTCGGTGCGAGCAATCGGAGATACAAAACTACAGATGAGGCACGTATAACCATACAATGTCGGGGTTCTTAACAATGGTAACAATAATTGTTTTGTGTAAATACCTTGTAATTGGGTTCCTAGAAATACCAAAAAAGTATAAGAAAGAGGAAATATTTGAGGGAGAAAATGTTACTTTGGAATGTGGAATGCAAGACAATAAACCAATAACAATTATCTCTCTACAGGTGGTTTGGGAGAAAATAAATTACTTTGGACAGAGACAGGAAATATACATGTAGTGGGTTTACGTGGCAAGGTTTTGGTAGCAGGGGGCTATAGGGGTGGTTTCTGTGAGAAAGATCTAGAAGCTGCCCCATGTTTGGGAAGGGCCCCATTGTTTTCCAGATCTGAGCCAATAAGCGATGTTGTTTGCGCCTCTGTGAGAGCATATTTAAGACAGGAAGAAAACGCTGTGCCACACAGCAGCCGGGAGAGTCAAGGGAGTGAGAGAACAGCCTTGCACCAAGGTCAGTGTAGAGGGAGGGGGAGAGGTGCTCCAGGCACCGGAGCAGAAGTCCCCTGCGGCCTGTGGTGAGGACCATGGTGAAGCAGGATGTCCCCCTGCAGCCCATGGAGTACCACGGTGGAGCAGGGTTCCACGCTGCAGCCCGTGGAAGAGACCACGGTGGAGCAGGTGGCCCTGCACCGACGGAGGCTGCCGCCTGTGGAATACCCCTGCCGGAGCAGATTCCGGGCCGGACCTGTAGCCCGTGGAGAGGAGCCCACGCAGGAGCAGGTGACCTGGCAGGAGCTGCTGCCCGTAGGGGAGCCAGGTTGGAGCAGTTTTCTCCTGAGGGATGGACCCCGTGGTACGGACCCATATCTGGAGCAGTTCTGGATGAGCTGCTGCCTGTGGGAAGCCCACGCCGGATCAGTTCAGGAAGGACTGCATCCCGTGGGTGGGACCCCACAGCACAGGGGACGAGAGGGACCGAGAAGGAGCGGCAGAGAAGAAGTGCTGTAGACTGACCATAACCCCCATTCCCCGTTCCCCTGCGCCGCTCGGGGGGAGGAGGTGGAAGAGGGTGGATGGGGGGGGAAGGTGCTTTTGTTTTTTTTTTTCCCTTTGTTTTCTCACTTCTCTCGCTTGTTAGTTGTAGGCAATAAATCTTACTATCTCCTTATGCCGAGTCTGTTTTGCCCATTACAATAATTATTGCGTGATTTTCTCGTCCTTATCTCAATCCTTGAGTCCTTTTCACATATTTTCTCCCCATTCCTCTTTGAGGAGGGGGAGTGAGAGAGCGGCTGTGGTGGAGCTCGGCTGCCCACTCGAGCGGAACCACGACAATACATAAATACAATCAGGGACAATACAGGAGTGAAAGATGGATGGAAGGGAAAGGCTTTAAAGTTTCCTTTTAAAGGAAAATTGGAAAGCCCACAAATTAGTAGAACAAAAAGAAGTTTAGAAGAAGGGGCATATGAAGCTATATGGCATGAACCCTCGAGTGGAGTAAAATTTAGTTGGGCACTAGAGTTCCTGTTAGCACCGGTAGCTACTTACCGAAATAGGGAGATGATCTGCAAACTTACAGGACAAGTAAGTAGGCTCGCGAGAGCCACAAAAGAGGGTTTTAGAGATTTTAATATCCAACTACAAGCTATAACTAAAATGACTCTACAGAACCGATTGGCATTAGATACACTCTTATTAAAGGAACATGGAGCGTGAGGATTTTTAAAAGATCGTATTGATCATTGCTGCATCCACATTCCAAATGTGACTATTGATGTAGAACATGATATAGAACAGTTGACTCAAGTAGAATGAGATGCAGAACAGGAAGAGAAAGATATGACGACAAGCTGGTTGGATAAAATTTTTAGCGGATGTGTTGCAGCCTGAATCCTAGCAGGGACGGGCTTTGATAAGATGTTTTAAGTGTGGCCAGGCTGGCCACTTCAAATAGGAATATCTGGAGTGGAAGAAGGAGGAAAGAAGGAAAATGGGATGAAATATGGTATACTGATATGTTGTTTCAGCATCCAGGAGGGGGAAAGGTATGGAATTAGGTTGGCCAATGACTGAGCCTTTGGTGAAAGTACAGGCTGGAGAACGATAAAAAGAAGTGTTAAAAAGCGTTATTGAAGGTGTTAAAGGTGTGGTATGTAGTGTTTGACAGAGCTGTTTGAAGTTGAATGAGCAGGGAAAGGGGATGTAGGCATTATCTAAGTAACAGTCTAGAAGTTTTGGTATATTTGCTGTGGTGTTTGGTCAGTTTTCCCAAGTATCGGGAAGGGGGGGGGATGGGGGGGACGACGACAGCCTACTCCACCAGGGGCAGGGAGCCTCTCCACAGACTGCAGGGAGGCTTTGGCTCCGGCACCTGGAGCACCTCCTCCCCCTCCTTCTGCACTGACTTTGGTGTCTGCGGGGAGGTTTCTTGCACCTTGCTCTCCCAGCTGCTTTTGAGCAGCAGGTTTTTGTTTGTTTGTTTGTTTTCTTGGATGGGCTCTCAAAGAGGCACAGGCTGTGTTGCTCATGGCATGGCTCTGGGCAGCAGTGGGCCCCTTTGGGGCCGAATGAAATTGTCCCTTATCTGCCACGGGGAGGCTTCTGGGTTTTTCTCACAGGGGCTGCCACTGCAGTTCCCCCCCCCCGAACCTTGCCATCAAACCCAATACACTGGGGCAGCTAGGTCATTCCTGGCTTGTAAAGAATCAGGGCTTAAATTCACTAATGAAACCCTAAAAAGTGATGGGGGTAGAAGAGGCTGGGATAACAGTACCACCTTTGGGGGATACCAAGCTGAGACTAGGGGATAAAACGATCACTGGGCAATTACTGTATCTACCCAAGGTAGGGACTAACTTGTGAAGGGATTTGATGATTAAATTGGACATTCAAATAGTAAATTGTTAGGCTGGAATAACAGTGTTATGAATGGAGTGCTCTCAGGCCCTGAGAGCAAAGATAATATTCACCTCTGACTGGAAAGACCCTGAAATGGGGGCGGAAGCAACAATACAGATGGACAATTTTACCTTAGGGCTTGGGAGTATTGAAAAATAAATTACCATATGTAGAAAGAGAAGTCAGGTATTTAAGGCATCTAATGTCTGAAGGAAAACGAAGAATAAATCCAGAGAGGATTCAGGGAATTGTGGAAAACTAAAAAGAACTAAAAAGTTTTACAAGAAAGATTTTTTTTTCTTAAGGAATCAAGAGCCACGAAGTCTGAAGGAAAATGGATACTCCCTGATGGGAGAGAAATGCTGAATAAAGCACCAGTGAGGCAAATATTAACTGTTTTACATCAAGAGAGTCATTGGGAGGTGCAAGCAATGTGTGATGTTGTGCTAAGAAAGTATGACTGTGTAGGAATATACACTTCAGTGAAGCAAATATGCAGAGGATGTACCATATGTCAAAAGGTAAATAAAAAGGTCATCCGTAACCCACCTAGAGGGGGGCGGGAACCAGGGATTCGAGCTTTCCAAAGTGTACAGGTAGACTTTACTGAGTTACCTAAAGTAGGGAGACTTAAGTACTTGTTGGTCCTAATTGACCACCTGACTGGATGGACGTACACTTTCCCCTCAGTATCTGCCACTGCGAACACGGTGGCTAAGGTATCAATGGAGCAAATAGTCCCTAGATATGGGATAGTTGAAAACATTGATTCAGATCAAGGACGTCATTTCATTTCACAAGTACTACAAGGGTTAAAGCAGGCCCTAGAGATTGAGTGGGATTTTCACACCCCACATTACTATTATAATAGTAATGGCAGTTCATGTCTTTGCAATTTCTATCTGCTTTGCTTTCTTATAGGTCAACACCTGGTACACAAATAATGCAAAGGTTGTCGGAGTATCACGTTCAGATCAACAGTTCTTTATGCATTTCTAATCAAGTCCCTCAGCCTTGAAATAAATCCAAATGACTGAAAGAAAGAGATTTTTATGCTGGATCTTAATGAGTTAAACAACATTTCCAACCATTTCCTCCAAAGTTTTTTTTTTTGTTTTTTTTTTTTTTAAAAAAAAAAGAAGCTTTAATCTGCTCTGGTGGTCAAACAAGACAGTTGAGAGTCTAGTTTTTGAATAAACTTGCAGGTTCCCTCTAAGAAATCTTACCTACATCTGCTATTAAAAAAGAAAAAAAAAAAAGTCCATGCTTGTTCAGTTTTAGTCCTTTAGAAGGAAGATTCAAAGATTTAGAGTTGATTTTTTTGTTGTTGTTGTTTAAACTACAGTCTTGGAGTCCTGTGGTAGTGGCAGGTATGTACATCTTAAAGTAGGACTGATGTCACTGCATGTTAAATCATGGACTTCTCACTGTATTTTGGTGATCTCCTTTCATATACGTGAAATTAAGTTCAAAGATTTGTTTTTCTTAATGCTAGCTTGCCATTTTTCTCTATGATATTTTTAGATGCACTAAGCTTTGGACAAATAGAGTGCTATTTAATCTCAGTTTGAAGTTTTGTGTTCCATTGTATGTTTTCATTCTGGAAATTCTTGTCTGTTGTTCTGTAATTTTAATAGGAACATAGATTGAGAATTTTTTTTTCCTATTTGGAAAAAAATCTTTTGAATGTTTCACTAAAGCTTTTCTGCCTTTCTCACTCTGCCTTATGGTTTGCAGTTTATCGGTCCATTTATTGTCCTTCCAGTCAAGGATATAGAAATAGGTATAGTTCAGAGTGCCCTAAAGGATCTAATCTAAATGTATTACTGTTTCATTTTGCAGTAAATCTGATATACATAAAACAAGATCGCATCTCTGTATGACAAACCACTGAGATTTTTTAAGCATAGACTATAAATCTGATTCTGTGAGCTAGCGGTAACATAAACAGATGTTATGTAATGGTTCACAAAGTCATCAAGAAGCATCAGGTTCTTACTAGGAAACTGCTGAGAGAAAGACTTCTTCCACTTTTTTTTTTTTCTCCAAGAATATGGCAAATCTTGAACTTTTTTTCTGTCATGCTTAATAAGTGTGGCTTCTCATAACGTGTTATATTATAATATTTTTCAAGTGATATGTGCACTAGATTCAATGTGCAAAATTCAATTGGAAAAGTAACCTGAAACTTCTGCTGAAATTGCAGCTGAATCGAGCTGCCAAACAGGAGCTTCTGCACAGACATATGCAGTGCTGAAATCACAACATATGGGATGGAATATTTAGATTAGACTCATAGAAAATACTTAGATAAAAAAAGCTATGAAACCTAAGATAGAAATCTGTTATGAAATAAAGCTTTATTTTTCATCAGCTTTTGAAACTTGTCCTGGTTTCAGCTAGAATAGAGTTAATTTTCCTCCTAATATCTGGTAGGGTGCTATGTTTTGGCTTAGGATGAGAAGAGTGCTGATAACACGCCGATGTTTTAATTGTTGCAGAGCAGTGCTTACACTAAGCCAAGGAGTTTTCAGCTTCTCACTCTGTCCTGCCAGTGGGCAGGCTAGGGATGCAGCAGGAACTGGGAGGGGTGTAACAATGGCTTATGATATGATGAAATTGCTGGTCATGAGACTAACCTGGTATTTGTACTCAGCACTGTCGTCAACTCTATACTTTGGAAACCATATCTCGGAAACTATAGCAATTACACCTATTGACTTTTTTTTGTCAGGGAGCCAATCTGTGGAGGGGACAGAGGAAGATATTTTTTTCCTACTTGTTCACTCTCCCTTTCTCCTTCACCACCCTCTTATCATCTGAGCTAGTTATGATAGTTCTCCAAAATGTTGAATATCCTTGGGATACTCAGACCAGCATGTTCTTGTTGTTATGTCTCCTGAATGTGCTTCAGGTTTTGTTTAAAGTGAAACAACTACTTAGGAATCTCATCCAGAGATCTGTACTGAGGCGGGATAGTTGTGAGTGACAGGGAGTGTGGGAGGATATGGGCAGATTTCTAGAGCAGTTGGCACCTCCAGTCTTTTGGAAATTCACCCCTGAACATCTGCAAAATCCTAAAAAAAATGGTGGAATGCTTGAAAAAAGGGTGTCATGACTCTGGCAGTTCCAAAGAGACACAAATCACTGTAGTGTGCTGGGGACTGGCCTATGCCTTTTGAGCTGCAATCGATGCTACTATAAACCTAGTGACAGACCCTGTGGCCATTCCAACCCCTACAATGGACCCTGCGGCCTCTCCAGCTCCTGTGGCCATTCCAGCTCCTGCGGTCGTTCCAGCTCCTGTGATGGCCCCAGCGGTCATCCCAGCTCCTGTGACAGACCCGGCGGTTGTTCCAACCCCTGTGGCTAGCCCAGCATGTATTCCAACCCCTGTGGCAGGCCCTGTGGCTAGGTCAGAGAAACAAGCTGTAGCAGTGCAAGTTGCCCCTGTAGAGAAGGTGAAAAAATGGTATAGAGATTCAGGTCATTTAGAATGCAGAGAGTCTTCTGCTAAGTCTAGGTATAGAAAAGACGATGCTGGGCCATCAGGGATTCAGGAGGAGGAAGATGAGGATGCCGAAAAATCAACAGTAACTACCCGAAACCTATACCACCGTGAGCTATGAGATGTGTGAAAAGATTTTGGTCATTGCATAGGTGAGCAGCTTGTCACCTAGCTGCTCCAGTGCTGGGAAACCGGAGCCAGTTGTGTGGAATTAGAGGGCAGGGAAGCCAGGCGGCTGGGATCCCTTGCTCGAGACGCTGGCATTGACAAAGCAATTGCAGATGGAGCACGACCTTACAGCCTCTGGAGGCGTCTCCTCTCAGCTGTGAGGGAAAGGTATCCCTTCAAGGAAGAACTTGTATGTCTACCAGGCAAGTGGACCACTATGGAGAAGGGAATCCAGTACCTGAGGGAATTAGCCGTACGAGAGGTGACTTATGAAGACCTAGACAACGGACAAACATCCACAGATCCAGATGAAGTCAGGTGTACACGACCCATGTGGCGGAAGTTTGTACGGAGTGCACCATCATCATATGCCAGCTCATTGGCAATAATGGCCTGGAAAGAGGATGAGGAACCCACAGTGGATGAAGTGGCTAAACAACTCCAGCAGTACGAAGAAAGTCTCTCCTCTTCCTTACAGGCCTGCGTCTCAGCTGTGGAGAAACTCTCTGAAAAGGTTCACCAACTTGAAGAGAATCTATCGTCCTCCCCACCTGAACCAACCAGTGTCCACCAACTAAAAGAGAACACTGTGGAGAAACTTTCTGAAAAGGTCCACCAATTTGAAGAGAGATTATTTTTCTCCCCACCTGTACAAAGCAGTGTCTCAGCTATCAGGGGTAGGTGTTCATCCACACAAGGAGATCAATATGGTGGGTACGCACCCTGTGCTTTTACCTACGAGACCATGGAGATGACATGAGAAAATGGGATGGAAAAATCTACCTCGACCCTAGAGGCATGGGTACGTGAGTTGCAAAAGAAAACAATCAGGAAAAAGGGATTCTCTGAAAAGTTTGCTGCTCCAACTTCCAGCAGGCAGTCCTTCAAACACAGAAATGAAGAAGATTCTGACCAGGATTAGAGGGCCCCTGCCTCCAGCCAGGGGGAGGAAAGGGACAATCGAGTTTATTGGACTGTGTGGATTCGATGGCCTGGCACGTCAGACGCACAGAAGTATAAGGCTTTAGTAGACACCGGTGCACAATGTACTTTAATGCCATTGAGCTATAAAGGGCCAGAGCCCATCTGTATTTATGGAGTGACGGGGGGATCCCAGCAGTTAACTGTATTGGAGGCTGAAGTGAGTCTCACTGGGAATGAATGGCAAAAGCACCATATTGTGACTGGCCCAGATGCTTCATCCTTGGCATAGAAGGACCCATTCAAGGACCCAAAAGGGTTCCAGTGGGCTTCTGGCATAGCTGCCTTAGAGACAGAAGGCATTAAACAATTATCTACCTTGCCCGGTCTCTCAGAGGACCCCTTTGTTGTGGGGTTGCTGAGGGTCGAAGAATAGCAAGTGCCAATCGCTACCACAACTGTGCGCCGGCAGCAATATTGCACCAACCGAGACTCCCTGATTCCCATCCATAAGCTAATTCGTCAACTGGAGAGCCAAGGAATGATCAGCAAGACTCATTCCCCTTTTAATAGTCCCATATGGCCAGTGTGAAAGTCTAATGGCGAGTGGAGACTAACAGGGGACTATCGTGGCCTGAACAAAGTCACGCCACCGCTGAGTGCTGCAGTGCCAGACATGCTGGAACTCCAGTACGAACTGGAATTGAAGGCAGCCACGTGGTATGCCACAACTGATATCACTAATGCATTTTTCTCCATCCCTCTAGCAGCAGAGTGCAGGCCACAGTTTGCTTTCACTTGGAGGGGAGTCCAATATACTTGAAATCAGCTGCCCCAGGGGTGGAAACACCTCTAGTTAGTAGTTAAACAACTACTTAGGAATGTCATCCAGAGATCTGTCCTGAGGCAGGAGTGTATATAAGGCACAAACTACTCAGCCTGTGCTCTCTCCCTCCCAGACCCCATGAAGGGGTCGGGAACGGTCATCGATAGTGGGATGCTCCTGCACAGCATCACTGCCCACTCTTTCGCCCCTACATCTGGGTAACCCCTTCTGTATAAATACAAGATGAACTACTGTGGTGGGTGCACACGATTGTGGTGGGACTCCTTCCGCCATGCTGCACAGTGCTGAATAAACATACCTACTTTACCGCCTTACAGGTTGTGGAGTCTGTTTTCTGCAAGTCAGAGTATAGATATCTCACTTATGTATCCTAAGTCCATTGAGGATCTAGTGACAGGTCATGTCCTGTAAGTTCTTCTATGAAGGACTTGTACATGTATAGAGCCCTCTCCTGAAGTACTCTGGTATTTAATTGTAGGATTAGGGCTTTTGTTTTTCTAAGCAATAGCAATAAAATATGTTTACCCAATATCTGCTTTCTTCACAGAACAGCACTTTGACCAAAAGTGCACAACAAAGGTCAGAAATTTGTTCCTTTTCCTACTGTGCTTGATTTGTATAAGAAAGAACAAGACTTTGTGGTGGTTTTACCATGCTAGGCAGCTGAACACCACAACCGCTCTCTCACTCCCCCTCCTTAGATGAGGAGGGGAAGAAGTAAAGGGAAGAACAACTCACAGGTTGAGATAAGGATAGTTTAATTAAAGGAAAAAAAATTATTAAGGAAAGATTATTATTAATTAAATAATTTAACTAAAGGGATAAAAGGGAAAGGGGAAAAGGGAGTGGGAAAGGAAAAACAAAACAAAACAAGTAAAGGGGGTGTGGAAGTGCAGAGGAAAGAAATTACTCTCTACTTCCCACAAATGAGTGATGCTTGACCATGTCCTTGAAGCAGGGCCTCAACGCACGTAGCCGGTGTTCAGGAGGACAGACATTTTCGTAACGAGAGCCCACCCCTCCTCTTTTCTTCCTTTTTCCGCCTTTTATTGCTGAGTGTGACATACGGTATGGAATATCCCTTTAGTTGGTTTAGGTCAGCTGCCCTGGTGATGTTTCTTTCTCACTTTTTTGCCCACCCCCTAGGAGGGTTGGAGAGAGTCCTGATGCTGTGCCAGCACTGCTCAGCAGCAGACACAACACTGGTGTGATACCACTGCTGTTGTACTGTTACATACACTGCTGTTGTTGTGTTACATAGCTGTAATAATGTAAACTTCAGATGAGAAATTACTTTTCTCATTTGTTTTATGAACAAAAATATCTATGTTAAAGTTTTAGAAACTAAGAAAACCGTACTTTGTGGTAAGGGAAACCTGTCATTTTGTGAGAACAGTAGGAGATTCCAAGTAGGGATGTTTTGAATAGGTGGAGATTGTGGAAAACAAATACCTCTGAAGTGATCAGTTCTGAATTAATCCAGAAGTGTGTGTTTTATGAGCCTTGGTTAGTTTATGAAAACTGCACATCACAGTGCAAAACACACAAATGAGATGAAAGTATTTAAGGATTTAAGTGTTGCTGTATTCAGAATTTTGAGAAGCAGCCACTGCTCGGAGGGAAGGTTTACCTAAAGATGAAACAGTCACCAGGAGGAACAGAACTGCACAGGTGCAGGTTCAGTCACCCAGAGGTTGTTCTCAGAGCCACCAAAGAAGTGACTCTCCGTTCTACTGCTTTGATAATCAGTCAGCCCACCTCCCCTGATACTTGGGAAACTGACCAAACACCACCGAGAATATACCAAAACTACTAAACTGTTACTTAGATAATGCTCCTGCCTTCCCCTTGTCACACAAAAAAACATTTAAGAACAAAAATAGGATTACAAGAAGCACCGCTGGGCCCATATATCAGGCACCACCAATCAACACCTGGATAAAACCGCACTTCTTTTCGGTCTGTCATGCGCTTCATTCGTCTCCAGCCGCTCCCCTCGCAGAGAATACGGAATCGCAGATCGGAACTCCGCACTTGCTTCGCAGCGATGCTGCGTATCACTCACAGCACAATCACACAATCGCACAGAGAGGCCCCTTGCAATTCTCGCTCATACCATCAGAATATATCACTTAAAACAATGTTGTGGTTTAACCCGGCTGGCAGCTAAACACCACACAGCCGTTCGCTCACCCTCCCCCCTCCCTCTCTGGGACGGGGGAGAGAAATGGAAAGTGAAGCCCGTGAGTTGAGATAAAGACAGTTTAATAAGACAGGAAAATAACAATAACAATAATAATAATAATAATAATAATAATACAATGATGATAATAGTACTACTACTAATAATGTGTACAAACAAGTGATGCACAATGCAATTGCTCACCACCCGCTGACCGATGCCCAGCCTAACCCCGAGCAGTCCGGCCCCCTCCCCCCGGCTAGCCACCCCTATATATTGTTTAGCATGACGTCAGATGGTATGGAATACCCCTTTGGCTAGTTTGGGTCACCTGTCCTGGGTCTGTCCCCTCCCAGCTCTTACTGCACCCCCAGCCTGCCTGTTGGCAGGACAGAGCAAGAAGCTGAGATGTCCTTGGCTTGGTGTAAGCACTGCTCTGCAACAATTAAAACATCGGGGTGTTATCAGCACTCTTCTCATCCTAAGCCAAAACACAGCATTCCACCAGCTACTAGGAAGAAAATTAACTCTGTTCTAACTGAAACCAGGACAAACAATAACTAAACTTGTTTGTATTGTCTCCGGCCGTGTTCCTCGTGGAGTAATTCACAACAATACTTTGCCTCAAACACATACACTTACACAAATGCTTTCAGCATGAGATACCCAGATGAATCATTGGCATTAGAAATTAGAGGGAGATTGATTAAGAATGAATAGATGCTATATTTGCAATTTACTGTGCCTGTGCTGCACTTAAGCCTCCAGATAACAAGAGCCCCTCATGGTTCAGATTTTAACCAAGGGGTCAGAGATAAGGAGGACTGCTTACAAAGGGAGAATGTAATAAATGACTGAGTCCCAAATAGGTTTGCAATTAAAGTTTACAATTTATTAAACGAATAGAGGCAAGCAAACAGCGCTGGGTGCGCCAGGAGTATCCGCTCCACCAAGACACACACCTCACCCCCACTAGAGTTCCCGTTTTATAGTCTAGTAGTTCCGTTTTTACGTAGCACATCCTGGTATCCTCTGCGACTGTGCGGCCTGTTACTAGGGGGTTGTCACGGGCTCTCTGGTGGTCGCGGGGATGAAGGTCGTAGTCTTCCTCTGCGTTGCGGGTCACGACCTTGTTAAGCAATCACTACACATGTCCTTAGTTAGGCATTTCAGTTGCTGTCTTTGTTAGCTTAACAGGAAGTTGCTACAGACATGATCTCAGCAGGATATCCTGGTTACAATCGCAAGGTTACAAAAGAAGCAACTGCTTAGAAAGTTGCCCTACCAGTTAGCTTAACGATTATCAAGTTCCTATACAATGTTTATTACAGTACCGGTTTGATTAACAAATATAAATTTTTTATTCAATGTTTATTACAGACAAGATAAGGAATGTTAAACATACAAGGCCTCGAGATACCAGGAGCCCCTCAGACCCCAAGAACCAGATCAAAACAACCTTATGGCCCAGATTGTGACCAAGGCCTCAGAGAGCATGTGCAAAGAGATGAGGTGAAAAGTTCAACCCTGATGAAGACATCTTACTTCATCCCCGCGACCCTCAGCGCCCACCACCACAAGGCACTGAGCAAGCGCAGACAAGAGGAATTTATGGAAATGACTTCTTGTAGCTAATTTTAATACTAAGCGGGGACAGGTTATGCATATGTATAGGCGTATTGGGAAACTTCATGCATATGTAACTCTTTACTGCATATAACCACAGCAAGTTGCCGCGTCAGGTGCGCATGACTTTGGCAGGACTACCCCCCATGCTGCCCAGTGCTGAATAAACATACCTACTTTACAATCATACTGATTGTGGAGTCAGATTTCTGCGAGTCATTTTGGCGAGCCAGTCAGGAGACACTATGCTTGGCTGCGATGATTCAAAGATCGAAGCCGAAATTTCTAAGTGACGAAGTATCCTTTATTGTCAGCGCTGGATGCACGGGGGATCCTTCCACCTAACGTGCACGTTCGAAGTAACAAACTATCTCATATTTATACAGCAAAACAATTAATATTATATTAATGCCTATACATATTCATTACCTAAGCCCGCCTACACTCACTTCGTATGCTAATTAGCTTATCAGTCCTTGCGCTTGTGCAAAGCCTTCCAAGAATTGTGGGCCAGGGTCTTCAGGACGTGGGCAGTGGTCTTTGGGAAGAAGACCTTAGGTCTTCCTCATGATGTACTTTTCACCTTTTGCTAAAGAATGCCAAGTTGGCTGAATCAGTTGTTTTCCAAGCTGCAGGAATTCTGAGTTGGCTCAAGTTAGCTCAAGTTTCAGCATATTTACCTTGTGATCCTGTTTTTGCTCTTAAATGGTTTGAGTATGACAAGAAAAAAGGTGGGATCATTATCTAAAGTAACAGTTTGGAAGTTTTGGTATATTCTCGGTGGTGTTTGGTCAGTTTCTCAAGTACTGGGGGGAGGGGTCTGACTGATTATCAAAGCGGTAGAACGGAGAGAGTCATTTCTTTGGTGGTTTGGGCTTGAGCCCTGGGAATTTGGTAAGAAGAGGGAGAGCGAATTTATTTAGGCGTCAATACCTTTTTAAACCCCCATATTGACGGATGCACAGGGGTGATTCCTTGTTTTGTATGGGCTTCCTAACAAAGTGCATGAGAAAAATTGGCATTGGGCTTGAAATTCGGTCCTGTTGAAATGTAAGTTTTGTGGAAAAGGTGGTAATGTTTGTCTAGAAGAGGAAGTCTGAGTGCTTCAGATGTTTTCCCGAAGTCCGGAGGATTTGTGATTGGAACAGGGCTCGTTAATAATCTGAAATAGTAAAGTTTGTATGTGGGAAGAAGAGTTTAATCCCAGAGAACTGGGACATTTGGGAAGAAGATTAGGAAAAGATAGTAAAAACCTGCAGTAAAAAGGTTTGTATAGAAATTGAAACAAGGGACAGTAACTAGTAAGGAATAGTAATAAATAAATAAAAGGGAATGGGAAATCAAGGAAATGGGTAATATCCAAAACAAAGACGTTTTAAAGAAAGCCTCCTTGGGTGCATATTGGCACTTTGGAAGGATATTGTTAGAACTGGTGGCACAGAAAGCAAGAGGACTTTCACTAAGTATTGCAATCAGTGGTGGCAACTATATAAACTAAATGGCCACCTTATGGATCAATCAACTATAACACTATCTTGCAATTACTGTTGTTTTTGAGGAGAGAAGGAAAATGGAATGAAATGCTGTATATCATCTGGGAGGGAAAAGGTATTGTTATATATGGACTAGTAATTCGTGTCGAGAAAATGGTTGATATTAATAAAGAAGGAGGAGATTTGGGAGTGTGGCCATGGGGGTCAGAAAGGCCCAGTGGTTGATGGTAACATCACTCTTAACGATGAGGCCATCAGGAATGTAAAAGAGTTTAGAGGGAACAAAGAAGGGTGATTCAGGAGAATCCATGCAGTCTCGGGTTCCTTGTTCTCCAGCCATTAAGGCATGGAAGTTACTGGGTGTTTCCTGGTTGCCAGGCAAAGTTGTTTGACCTATGAAAAGCTGTTTTGAAAAGAACTGCTGTGGGGAGAAGGGTATAAGAGGGGAGCCTGCCCTCAAGACAAAATAAGGCAACACGATGAAGTTATGTCATCAATAAAGAAGTAGAAAGAAGGAATGAAAAGGAACAAGCTGACAGAATGGAGACCAGGATGGGAACAGGCACATTGATCACCTCATGAAGATAGGTTCAGCCAAACTCAGCAAACTGTTCAAAGAAGCTCGTACAGAAAGTCACTGGAAATGGGCGCACCAGAGCTGGGAAGAAGCTCAAGCTGAGAGAAGTGGACCTGCGCACACAACTGCCCCTGGCTGGTAAGCAGTTGCGCATTATGGGGAATCATATGTCCTTAGAAACAAAGACTGTCCTGGAAACCTTACAGCATATTCCCTTTATTAACAATCAGACAGTTTATGATCCTGAAACATGGAACCAAACTGAGGTCAAGGTGTGGGATTCTGCAACGAAAAATGACAAGGTTGCGGCGGGATTGCTTGGCACCTGGCGAGCAATCTCTGAGGCCTTAAAGAGCCCTGTGGGTCTACGGTCAGAAACGTGTGGTTTGCCAGACAGTGAGGGAGCTGTGGGCTCGTCTACGGATAATTTTGCTACGCCATGGGCCCCTCTGCTGCTACAGCCATCGAAGGCTTTTGCTGTTCCGCCCCCTGGTGACCTGGATGTGCCTTTTGACCCAGGCCTCATTGGCCTTGAAAAGGAGATGGATATGTTTTTCTTCAGTCTGGGAAGAATGGGATACATAAGGCCCGAAGACCAAGTTGCTTGACAACTTAAAGTGAGAAATATTGTTCAAAAGGAATGGAAAATGGAGACTTGTTTGTAATCAAGAAAAGGAATGGAAAATGAAGACTGTTATGTCATGGAACTTAAAGGATTGTTTGTTACCTTTCCTGATTGTACGTATGTATAGGCATACTCGGGTTTAGCGTGTAAAAGCAATGTTCTATATGTTTGATGTTTGTGTGCGCATGTTGGTGGAGCGTAGACTCCCCGCACATCCAGCGCTGTTTACTTGCCTATTATACCTTTTATAAATATTCCTTTTATAAATATTACTAAATTCAGATTGAGATGAAACTTCACTTATAACAGTATGGAATTAAGTTGGCCCCTGACTGAGCCTTTGGTGCTGGCATTAGAAAAGTACAGGCTGGAGAAAGATAAAGGAAGTATTAAAAGGGTTGCTGAAGGTGTTAAAGGTGTGGCATGTAGTATTTGACAAAGGTGTTTGAAGTTGAATGAGCAGGGAAAGAGGATGTAGGAATGTTAATAGTTCTGCCTCCAACAGAGGCTGAGATCTCAAAATCACTGGTGTGAGTCCTCTGGGGCAGAGGGACCATGATGGGTCCGAGAGAGTTGTCATGGAAACAGAAAAGCAGCTAACTCTTAAAACAACCTGAGTTCATGTGTGAGCTCAGCGGTCCCATTGGCAATCTCAGGGAACTTTCAAAGAGAAAATAACAATAACAATAACAATAATAATAATAATAATAATAATAATAATAATAATAATATTTTTTTAAAAAATGAACCTGGCTTAAGAAAACAAACAGAGGCAATTGGTTAGCCTCTTTCTAGGGCAATCAGCCCCTGATACTGGAAAGAAATTGTATTAGGGTCAGGATAAACTTACAACAGTCAGGAATGATGGGGACCTGGGGCATCTAGCCTAGCAGGTCCACTGGTTCAAATAAAGCTAGGGAATGAAGAAGTGAAGCTTGAATTTTTTTGTTGGTTACGGGAGCTTCTTTCTCTGTGTTAATT
Source organism: Aythya ferina (assembly GCF_964211825.1). Lineage (NCBI taxonomy): Eukaryota > Metazoa > Chordata > Aves > Anseriformes > Anatidae > Aythya > Aythya ferina. The sequence goes on from NC_140313.1 coordinate 15,159,142, forward strand.
AGTCTGTAAATGTAAGAGGAGCAACTGTCCTACAAGAAAAGGCGTTTTTTTTTATTATTTTTTTTTCAATGCTTGAAATTTAAATTGGGAAAAATGATTGGAATTACAAACTGAGAAAAACAGTCAAGTTTGGTTCATGGTACTAGATTTAAAGGATGCCTTTTTCTGCCTGCCCGTGGCAACTGAAAACCAGAAACTCTTTGCCTTTGAGTGGGAAAATCCTAATTGAGGACGGAAAACTCAGCTTACATGGACAGTGTTACCACAGGGGTTCAAGAATAGCCCCACCATATTCGGGAACTGTGATCTTGAAGCTTGAAAGACCCCTTCGGGAAAAGGGAATGTTAGGAATGTTTTAACAATTCGTGTCAGCAAAGAACAGTCCTGTCTGCCTCTGGGTCCTGCACTGACAATTTAATTCTTGAACCACAGATGCAGTGTGTCCCAGTCTCCCCCTCATTCTAGTCAATTTATCAAGTCTTCAGAAAATACTCCTCAAATTTATGAACCTGTTTGCTTTTGTTATTCCGAACTTCTATTTCTAACAGTTACAGCCTTTTTTCTGTCTTCTTTGAGATTAACTTAACACTTCTATAGGTGTGACTGTCCCTGTGAATGGCTGGTGAAGAATGTTTTAATTACTGGTGAAGTGTCAATAAGAAAGCTATTTGTGTTTGTATGAAGTCTTTGATGTCTGGGGGTTTCAGAACAACTGATAACAACTAGTGACTGTTATGGGATACTATGCAAGCCTCTGATATCTGGCCAGGTGGCCAAGAGATTAAGAAGAAGAAAAAAGAAGCTGAAGGACGGCTGGGAGACAAGACCTGCAGGGGATGATGTATAAACTTGATACGCAGGGGATGATGTATAAACTTGATACGGTGCCAAGGAGTACAAAGGGGAAGGACAAGAAAAAAACTTGGAGAGGAAGACTACGAGCCTTCAGCATGAAAGACCCCTAGAGACCCCCAGAGGGACCACCGGAGACTGATGCGCATGCTCCAGTAGGAGGGACTGGACCCCGGAAGCTAATTATAATAACCTATTTTTTTTAGAAGTAGTAATGAATATGTATTAGTCTAGGAGCATAAAAATCAGCTCCTTGATGTAACTGGTGTGCGTCCTGGTGGAGCGGAGACTCCCAGTGCACCCAGCGCTGTTTGCTTACCTCTATTCTTTTAATAAATCCTATTTTTTTATTCAATCCTATTTTGAAGAATGAGCCATTTCTAACAGGGGACACTGTTGCAATACGCAAATGATAGCTACTGAAGAAGAAAAGGAATGTGTATAATGGACTGTTAGTTCACTACATTTTTTCGGCACTAATACTGTGAACCCAGCCTCTTTCCTTAGTAACAGAGTTTCCATATCACCCATTCATGATTGCATCAAGACAATGGACACGGTATACTCCAGCTGACCAGACTTAAAGGAAACACCCCTAGAAGATGCAGAGGATTGGTATATAGATGGCAGCAGCTTCATCTGCCAGGGATTTTGCCTCACAGGATATGCGGTAACAAACATCAGCCCAAAAGGTGGAAATCATCTCCTTGATAAGAGCTTTTGAGCTGGCAAACATTTGGACAGTTTTGAAATATGCCTTTGGTGTGGTGCATGCAAACGGGGCAATTTGGAAGGAGAGAGGACTCTTATCTTCCTCAATTAAACATGCAGAAGAGGCTGATAGCAGTTATTAGGGAAGAAGGAAAAAGGTGGCCCAGACAGGAGCAGCCCTGACTAGGCAAGGAGCAATGTGCCCTATGTAAGAAATTTGGGCATTGGAAAAACGAATGCCCAGAATGGAAAAGAAATGGAAAAGGGAACTGGAGAAGGGAGGTGGTGGTCGCTGTGGTGGTTTTACCGTGCTGGGCAGCTAAACCCCACAACCGCTCTCTCACTCCCCCTCCTTTAGATGAGGAGGGGGAGAAGTAAAGCAAAGAACAACTCACGGGTTGAGATAAGGATAATTTAATTAAAGGGAAATAATTATAATAATTAAATAAAGAGTACCATGAACTAAACAATTTAACTAAGGGGAAATAAAAGGGAAAGGGGAAAAAGGGAGGAAAACAAACAAACAAAATAAATGAAAGCTATATGGAAGTGCAGAGGAAAGAAATTACTCTCTACTTCCCACAAATGAGCGATGATTGACCACGTCCTTGAAGCAGGGCCTCAACACACACAGCCGGTGTTCGAGAGGAGGACCGACGTTTCCCAACTAGAGCCCACCCCTCCCCTCTTCTTCCTGTTTCCACCTTTTATTGCTGAGTGTGACATCACATGGTATGGAATATCCCTTTGGTTGGTTTAGGTCAGCTGCCCTAGTGATGTTTCTCTCCTCACTTTTTGCCCACCCCCTAGGAGGGTTAGAGAAAGGCCCAATGCTGTGCCACTGCTGCTCAGCAGTAGACACAACACTGGTGTGATAACACTGCTGTTCCAGCTACAAGTACAGAGTACAGCACTGTATGGGCTGCTGCCAGGAAAGTTAACATTCCAGCCAGACCCAGTATAGTCGTGCATGCAAAAGACAACTAAAGAGGACTGGGGGAATCTACCCCAGCAGATCCACTGGTTATAAAAATGAAGCTGGGGAAGGAGGGAAAAGAGGTGGAACTTATGGTAGATGCACAAGCAGCATATTCAGTTTTAAATAAAGCATTATTATCAGTGGGGAATAATTACCTTGTAGTGAAGGGGGCAACTGGCCAATCTGAAAGAGCATATTTCTGCAAACCATTGAAATATAAATATGGGAAGCAGTGGGGCATTCACAAGTTCCTACACATGCCCAACTCCCTGGAGTCACTCCTAGGGAGAGATTTATTGGAAAGATTTCAAGCAACCATTTCATTTAAAATGGGGAGATTATTCTGGAGGTAAATGATCAAAGATATGTGGAAGTGTTGAGTTTGATATTGACAGCTATTGAGACCAAAAAGGAAACTAGTGAGGAAATCCTAAGTCAAGTGTTTTCCGGAGTATGATCTTCTAATGTATCAGGGAAGGCAAAACATACACTTAAACAGTACCCCTTGAAAAAGGAAGATAGAGAAGGAATTACCCGATAATTGATTAACATGCTTAACACCAGAGCTAACTTGGTTTACCATTTTAGACCTGAAAGATGCCTTCTTTTGCCTCCCTCTCCATGAAGCCAGTCAGAAAATCTTTGCATTTGATTGGAAATGCCCTAAGAGTGGGCGCAAAACACAGCTCACATGGACAAGGTTGCCTCAGGGTTTTAAGAACTCACCCACCTTGTTCGGAGAACACCTTGCAAAGGACTTGGAGACCTGGGAAGCCTCATCAGGAGAAGGAAGGCTGTTGCAGTACTTAGATGACCTAATAGCCACCCAGACAGAAGAAGCATGTGTGGCCTGGACGATAAGCCTCCTAAACTTTCTGGGACTACAGGGGTACAGGGTGTCGAAGAAGAAGGCTCAGGTAGTAAAGCAGAAGGTGATCTACGTGGGTTATGAGGTTAGTGCCGGACAATGGACCTTGGGGCAAGATCATAAAGAAGCGATATGTCAAACCCTGAAACCCAAGACAATAAAGAAACTGGGAACCTTTTGGGGAATGACAGGTGGTGCAGATTGTGGATCTATAATTATGGATTGTTGTGGTTTAACCCGGCCGGCAGCTAAACACCACGCAGCCGTTCGCTCACCCTCCCCCCTCCCTCTCTGGGACGGGGGAGAGAAATGGAAAGTGAAGCCCGTGAGTTGAGATAAAGACAGTTTAATAAGACAGGAAAATAATAATAATAATAATAATAATAATAATAATAATAATAATAATAATAATAATAATACAATGGTGATAATAGTACTACTACTAATAATGTGTACAAACAAGTGATGCACAATGCAATTGCTCACCACCCGCTGACGGATGCCCAGCCTAACCCCGAGCAGTCCGGCGCCCCTCCCCCAGCTAGCCACCCCTATATATTGTTTAGCATGACGTCAGATGGTATGGAATACCCCTTTGGCTAGTTTGGGTCACCTGTCCTGGGTCTGTCCCCTCCCAGCTCTTACTGCACCCCCAGCCTGCCTGTTGGCAGGACAGAGCAAGAAGCTGAGATGTCCTTGGCTTGGTATAAGCACTGCTCTGCAACAATTAAAACATTGGGGTGTTATCAGCACTCTTCTCATTCTAAGCCAAAACATAGCATTCTAACAGCTACTAGGAAGAAAATTAATTCTGTTCTAACTGAAACCAGGACACGGATTGATTGAAAAACTGCTGTATGCACTCATTGTGAATGGGAACAGGGACCTCCAATGGAGAAAGGAGGCCACAGGAGCCTTTGACCAACTAAAGAAGGCTCTCATGTCAGCCCCAGCTCTGGGACTTCCAGATGTGAATAAACCATGTTTCCCCTTCTCCCATGAGAAACAGGGGATTTCCCTGGGAACTAGCACAGGACCTGGGCCCATATCAAAGGGCAGTTGCTTATTTTTCTAAGCAGCTGGATGCTGCTGCCAAGGGATGGCAGGGATGCCTCAGAGCCATTGCAGCAGTGGTGCTAAATATCCAGGAAGCATGCAAGTTCACCTTGGGACAGAAAATAACTGTACTAGTGTCTCACACAAGTGTCCACAGTGCTGGAAGTGAAAGGCGGTCACTGGCTTTCCCCACAAAGGTTCCTGAAATCAGCAGAAACCAAGGGGAGCCAGTATACCATGACTGCCTGGAGACCATTGAAGCAACCTACTCCAGCTGTCCAGATCTGAAGGACACTCCTTTTGAGGATGTGGAAATATGGGAGCAGCTACGTCATCAGCAGAAAATGACATGCTGGGTATGCAGTTACCACTACCAAAGACGTAATAGAACCTGGACTAAAAAGTGAGATTATTGGAAGCAGTTCAGCTGCCTGAAAAGGTAGCAATCATTCACATTAAGGCACACCAGAAGGTGAGCTCAGAAAAGGAGGAAGGAAATGATCTGGCGGACAGAGAGGCAAAAGAAGCAGCAGAAGGTGAGGTAGCAGCTGAGGGAGTCCTGATTCCAGACAGGCAAATTCCCTTTGAAGGTAAGCTTGTATATAACAAAAATTAATCGAAAGTCAGAAGGGAAAATATAACGAAGAGGGATGGGCTATTACCAAAGAAGGGAAGGGAAGTTAGTCATCCCCTCCAATTTATTGTGGTCACTGGTAAAGAAAGAACACCGGAAAACACATTGGGGAATAGACGCTTTGTATAACTGTTTTGGGTCTGTCTGAGCTGGAGTCACCTTTTCCCTGCAGCAGCCCACACAGTGCTGTGCTCTGCACTCGTAGCTGGAACAGCACTGATATCACTCCAGTGTTGTGTCTGTTGCTGCATAGTGCTGGCACAGCACTATGTCCTTCCAAGCCCCCAAGAGCCAGCAGGCTGGGGGTGGGCAAGTGATGGGGAAGGGACATCACCAGGGCAGCTGACCTAAACCAGCCAAAGGGATATTCCATAACACCTGATGTCACACTCAGCAATAAAAAGGGGGGCTCTCGTGGGGGAGGGGGCTGTTCCTCCTGAACAACCACTACGCGTTTTGAGGACCTATTAGGGCAGAAGGGATGAGATACCACAATTCAAAACAAAGAGAGTTTTCTTAAGAACTGTATTCTGGGGTCGTCCTCTTCTTTGTCATCTCTCAGGACCTGTGGGTTGTTGGCTCAAACCCCACCTTTGGAATTCCCCATTCACCACCATCACCCAGGAAACCGGGTCCTGATTCGGACCTGGAAAGAGTCAATTCCGGCCTGAATGGAAAGGACAATTACTGACCACTGAAACAGCCATAAGAACTGCAGAAAACGGTTGGACTCACTATATTCGAGTGAAGGCCTCTGTCGACCCTAGTACCTGGGAAGCTGTTCCTACAGAAGACTTGTTGGAAGTTGAAATTGAAGAGAAAAATCTCATAGTAGACTCTGAGTAGGATAAAAGCTTACAATTGTAAACTAATGTCGTGGTTCCGCTCGAGTGGGCAGCCGAGCTCCACCACAGCCGCTCTCTCACTCCCCCTCCTCAAAGAGGAATGGGAAGAAAATATGTGAAAAGGGCTCAAGGCTTGAGATAAGGACGAGAAAATCACGCAATAATTATTGTAATGGGCAAAACAGACTCGGCATAAGGAGATAGTAAGATTTATTGCCTAAAACTAACAAGTGAGAGAAGTGAGAAAACAAAGGAAAAAAAAAACAAAAGCACCTTCCCCCCCATCCACCCTCTTCCACCTCCTCCCCCCGAGCGGCACAGGGGAACGGGGGAATGGGGGTTATGGTCAGTCTACAGCACTTCTTCTCTGCCTCTCCTTCTCGGTCACTCTCGTCCCCTGTGCTGTGGGGTCCCACCCACGGGATGCAGTCCTTGATGAACTGATCCAGCGTGGGCTTCCCACAGGCAGCAGCTCTTCCAGAACTGCTCCAGATATGGGTCCGTACCACGGGGTCCATCCCTCAGGAGAAAACTGCTCCAACCTGGCTCCCCTACGGGCAGCAGCTCCTGCCGGGTCACCTGCTCCTGCGTGGGTTCCTCTCCACGGGCTACAGGTCCGGCCCGGAATCTGCTCCGGCAGGGGTCTTCCACAGGCGGCAGCCTCCGTCGGTGCAGGGCCACCTGCTCCACCGTGGTCTCCTCCACGGGCTGCAGCATGGAACCCTGCTCCACTGTGGTACTCCATGGGCTGCAGGGGGACATCCTGCTTCACCATGGTCCTCACCACAGGCCGCAGGGGACTTCTGCTCCGGCGCCTGGAGCACCTCTCCCCCTCCCTCTACACTGACTTTGGCACCTGCAAGGATGTTTTCTCACTCCCTTGACTCTCCTGGCTGCTGTCTGGCACAGCGTTTTTTTCCCTGTCTTAAATATGCTCTCACAGAGGCGCAACCAACATCGCTTATTGGCTCAGATCTGGAAAACAATGGGGCCCTTCCCAAACATGGGGCAGCTTCTAGATCTTTCTCACAGAAACCACCCCTATAGCCCCCTGCTACCAAAACCTTGCCACGTAAACCCACTACAACTAACCTTTTATTTTCACAGGTAACTAACGAGTGTGATTTGTGATTGAGACAAAGGACAGACCTATAGCGAATTGCAGTGCTCCCAAGGGGGGGTTGTTATAGTAGTAGTGTACATCTTATTTTTTGTATCGATAATCATTTGGAAACCTAAGGGTTAAAAATAATGACAGGGAAAAATCGATTACTAATTTTGTTTTTAGTGATTCTAGGCCTCAGAGAAGGCCTCGGCCAATTCGTAACTTGGAAAAGGCATGACCAGATAATAGCAAAAACGGGATACCCCATCAAAATATGGGTGACTGTGACAGAGGGTTATGTACCACAAGCCATCACGTTTGATGCTTGTGAGGTGTTAGCTTGTGGAGATTTAAATGCCCAACGACAATTGAGCAGAAAGAACAAATAACTGGGAGAGACCCAACAGCCAGATTGAGAATGGCTATATGGAAACAATCCTCTATTGCCATCAGAGAAAGGGAGAAACTCAAGGAGAAAACAGGAGAGAAAACAGAAGGCCCTCTGAAATGTGGCAGTTCAAACATTTGAGATTCAAACAGGATATGGGGATGTGAATGCCGGATAGAATGGGTCAAATATACCGTCCAGAGTCTCAACCATAGCAATAGCTATGCTTGTGCCTTGGCACAACTGATTGCCCAGATAGTGCCCTTCCCATGGGGGTGGAATGAAGACTCCCAGGGGATGCGATGTATGACTGCCTGGGGAAATGAGGCCTGTAAGTCTCTCTTTGCTGTTCCTTGCATGATAGCAATATCGCGGTTCCCCCTGCATTCTCTACAGCTATAGGTAACCATTGTCCTGGTTTCAGTTAGAACAGAATTAATTTTCTTCCTAGTAGCTGGTGGAATGCTGTGTTTTGGCTTAGGATGAGAAGAGTGCTGATAACACCCCGATGTTTTAATTGTTGCAGAGCAGTGCTTATACCAAGCCAAGGACATCTCAGCCTTTTGCTCTGTCCTGCCAACAGGCAGGCTGGGGGTGCAGTAAGAGCTGGGAGGGGACAGACCCAGGACAGGTGACCCAAACTAGCCAAAGGGGTATTCCATACCATCTGATGTCATGCTAAACAATATATAGGGGTGGCTAGCTGGGGGAGGGGCGCCGGACTGCTCGGGGTTAGGCTGGGCATCGGTCAGCGGGTGGTGAGCAATTGCATTGTACATCACTTGTTTGTACATATTATTATTACTTTCCTATTATCACCATTGTAACATTATTGTTATTATTGTTATTATTATTTTGTTATTATTATTTTCCTGTCTTATTAAACTGTCTTTATCTCAACTCACGGGCTTCACTTTCCATTTCTCTCCCCCGTCCCAGAGAGGGAGGGGGGAGGGTGAGCGAACGGCTGCGTGGTGTTTAGCTGCCGGCCGGGTTAAACCACGACAGTCTTTTTGGTGCCCAACGTGGGGCTCGAAAGGTTGAGATAACGGCAGATCTGACCAGAGTGTGTTAAACTAAAATTGGTGTAAGTATTAGACCTGCTTAATAGTCACTTGTCATAATGCTGATTGCTTTAATCTCAACTCTGCTGCGCCTGTTTTCCAAATTGAGTATTATAGTACATTATTTTCCGTATGTGCTCTCTGTCATGTTGTTTATCCTCTCTGGGCCCTGGTTTCAGATCATTATGGTACTGTGTGTTGTAGCAATGGCTTATGAGACGATGAGATATCTGGTCATGACTCTAACTTGGTATTTGTACTCAGTAACATCGTCGACTCTGTATTTTGGAAACTGTATCTTGGAAACTATTAGCAATTATACCTATTGTTTTTTCCATTAGGGAGTCAATCTGTGGAGGGGAAAGGGGAAGATATTTTTTCTTACTTGATTACTCTCCCTTTCTCCTTCACCACCCTCTTATCCTCCGAGCTTGTTACAATAGCTCTCCAAGATATTGAATATCCTTGGGATACTCAGACCAGCATGGTCTTGTTGTTCTGCCTGCTGAATGCACTTCAGATTCTGCTTAAAGTTAAACAACTACTTAGGAAGCTCATCTGGAGATCTGCCGGGAGGCAGTATAGTTGTGGGTGGCAGGGAGTATGGGAGGATATGGGCAGGCATCTAGAGCAGTTGGCACCCCCAGTGTTTTTGAAATTCACCCCTGAACAACTGCAAAATCCTCAAAAACTGGCAGAATGCTTGAAAAAAAAAGGTGTCATGATTCTGGCAGTTCCAAAGTAACACAAATCATTGTAACATGCTGGGGCCTGGCTCATGCCTATCGAGCTGCCATTGATACTGCTATCAACTTAGTGACAGACCCTGTGGCCACTCCAAGCCCTGTGACAGATCCAACGGCCACTGTGACCCCTACGGTGGACTCTGCAGCCGCTCCAGTTCCAGCTCCTGCAGCCACTCCAGTTCCAGCTCCTGCAGCCTCTCCTGTTCCAGCTCCTGCAGCTGCTCCAGTTCCAGCTCCTGCAGCCGCTCCAGCTCCGGTTCCTGCAGCTGCTCCAGCTCCTGCAGCTGCTCCAGCTCCTGTGGCTGGGTCAGAGAAAAGAGCTGTACCAGTGCAAGTTGACCCTGCAGAGGGTATTCCAACCCCTGTGGCAGACCCTGTAACGGGGTCAGAGAAACGAGCTGTAGCAGTGCAAGCTGCCCCTGTAGAAAAGGTGAAAAAATGGTATAGAGATTCAGGTCGTTTAGAACGCAGAGAGTCTTCTGCCAAATCTAGATATAGAGACGACGGAGACGACGACGACGCTGGGCCATCAAGGATTCAGGAGGAGGAAGATGAGGATGCCGAAAAATCAACAGTAACTACCCGAAGCCTATACGAGCGCGAGCTACAAGATGTGCGAAAAGATTTTGGTCACTGTATAGGTGAGCAGCTTGTCACCTGGCTGCTCCGGTGCTGGGACTCTGGAGCCAATTGTGTGGAATTAGACGGCAGGGAAGCCAGGCGGCTGGGATCCCTTGCTCGAGACGCTGGCATTGACAAAGCAATTGCAGATGGAGCACAATCTCACAGCCTCTGGAGGCGTCTCCTCTCAGCTGTGAGGGAAAGGTATCCCTTCAAGGAAGAACTTGTATATCTACCAGGCAAGTGGACCACTATGGAGAAGGGAATCCAGTACATGAGGGAATTAGCCGTACGGGAAGTGATTTATGAGGATCCAGACCTCAGACAAACATCCAAAGATCCAGATGAAGTCAGGTGTACAAGACTGTCGTGGTTTAACCCGGCTGGCAGCTAAATACCACGCAGCCGTTCGCTCACCCTCCCCCCTCCCTCTCTGGGACGGGGGAGAGAAATGGAAAGTGAAGCCCGTGAGTTGAGATAAAGACAGTTTAATAAGACAGGAAAATAATAATAACAAAATAATAATAACAATAATAACAATAATGTTACAATGGTGATAATAGGAAAGTAATAATAATATGTACAAACAAGTGATGCACAATGCAATTGCTCACCACCCGCTGACCGATGCCCAGCTTAACCCCGAGCAGTCCGGCCCCCCCCCCCCCCCGGCTAGCCACCCCTATATATTGTTTAGCATGACGTCAGATGGTATGGAATACCCCTTTGGCTAGTTTGGGTCACCTGTCCTGGGTCTGTCCCCTCCCAGCTCTTACTGCACCCCCAGCCTGCCTGTTGGCAGGACAGAGCAAAAGGCTGAGATGTCCTTGGCTTGGTATAAGCACTGCTCTGCAACAATTAAAACATCGGGGTGTTATCAGCACTCTTCTCATCCTAAGCCAAAACACAGCATTCCACCAGCTACTAGGAAGAAAATCAACTCTGTCCTAACTGAAACCAGGACATCTATCCACCCCTTATTCCATACCATTTATGTCATGCTCAGGTTACACTCTTTTCCATACATTCTAATTAGTCACCTAGAGTAGTCATAGTAGTGATAACATACAGTATTATATAGTAATTAACATGGTACAATTCAGTTCATGGGCTATTCTCACCCAGTATTAAATCTCCTTGAGGTACACACCGGACCTCTCCGTTCTTTTGCATCACCCACCAAGTGTATCCAGGTCCCTGAGCGAAAACAATTCCACGAATAGGTTTGCCTTTTCCTGAGGCAGGAGTAGCCCAGACTGTTTTACCCAGCATATTTCTTACATGCACTACAGGAACTTTATCCCCATCTACAGTACGTAACAGGTTTGATTGGGCAGGTCCAGCTCGGTTGGCAGATCCCCTAGTATTGACTAACCAGGTGGCCTTTGCCAAATGCGTATCCCAATTTTTGAATGTCCCAGCGCCCGTTGCTTTCAATGTAGTTTTTAACAGTCCATTGTATCGTTCAACTTTCCCGGAGGCTGGTGCATGATAGGGGATGTGATACACCCACTCAATACCATGTTCTTTGGCCCAAGTGTCTATAAGGTTGTTTCGGAAATGAGTCCCATTGTCTGACTCTATTCTTTCTGGGGTACCATGTCGCCATAGGACTTGCTTTTCAAGGCCCAGGATAGTGTTCCGGGCAGTGGCATGAGGCACAGGATATGTTTCCAGCCATCCGGTGGTTGCTTCCACCATTGTAAGTACGTGGCGCTTGCCATTGCGAGTTTGAGGGAGTGTGATGTAATCAATCTGCCAGGCCTCTCCATATTTATATTTCAGCCATCGTCCTCCATACCAAAGAGGCTTTGACCGTTTGGCTTGCTTGATTGCAGCACATGTTTCACAGTCATGAATAACCTGTGCTATAGCGTCCATGGTCAGGTCCACCCCTCGATCACGAGCCCATCTGTATGTTGCATCTCTACCTTGATGGCCTGAGGTGTCATGGGCCCATCGGGCTATAAATAATTCACGTTTATGCTGCCAATCCAGGTCCACCTGAGCTACTTCAATCTTAGTAGCCTGATCCACCTGCTGGTTGTTTTGATGTTCTTCAGTAGCCCGATTCTTGGGCACATGAGCATCTACGTGACGTACTTTCACAGCCAGGTTCTCTACCCGAGCAGCAATGTCTTGCCACAAAGCAGCAGCCCAGATGGGTTTGCCCCTACGCTGCCAGTTGTTTTGCTTCCATTGCTGTAACCATCCCCACAGGGCATTTGCTACCATCCATGAATCGGTGTAGAGATAGAGAACTGGCCATTTTTCTCGTTCAGCAATGTCTAAAGCCAGCTGAATGGCTTTCACTTCTGCAAACTGACTCGATTCACCTTCTCCCTCAGCAGCTTCTGCAACTCGTCGTGTAGGGCTCCATACAGCAGCCTTCCATCTCCGATGCTTCCCCACAATACGACAGGACCCATCAGTGAACAGGGCATATTTCTTTTCATTCTCTGGTAACTGGTTGTACAGTGGGGCTTCTTCAGCATGACCCACCTCCTCCTCGGATGATATCCCAAAGTATTTGCCTTCTGGACAGTCCATAATCACTTCCAATATTCCTGGGCGACTGGGGTTTCCTATTCGAGCCCGCTGAGTAATCAGTGCAACCCACTTGCTCCACGTAGCATCAGTTGCATGATGCGTAGAAGAGACCCTTCCCTTGAACATCCAGCCTAGTACTGGCAATCGGGGTGCTAGGAGGAGCTGCGCTTCAGTACCGACCACCTCCGAAGCAGATCGAACTCCTTCATATGCTGCCAATATCTCCTTTTCAGTTGGAGTATAGCAGGCCTCAGATCCTCTGTATCCCCGACTCCAAAACCCCAGGGGCCGACCTCGAGTTTCCCCAGGTTCTTTCTGCCAGAGGCTCCAGGTGGGGCCGTTCTCCCCGGCTGCAGTGTAGAGCACATTCTTTACATCTGGTCCTGTTCGAACTGGCCCAAGGGCTACTGCATGGACTATTTCCTGCTTGATTTGTTCAAAGGCTTGTCGTTGTTCAGGGCCCCATTCAAACTCATTCTTCTTACGGGTTACTTGGTAGAGCGGGTTTACAATCAGACTGTAATTTGGGATGTGCATTCTCCAAAACCCCCCATTGTAAGTACGGAAAATAATGTACTATAATACTCAATTTGGAAAACAGGCGCAGCAGAGTTGAGATTAAAGCAATCAGCATTATGACAAGTGACTATTAAGCAGGTCTAATACTTACACCAATTTTAGTTTAACACACTGTGGTCAGATCTGCCGTTATCTCAACCTTTCGTGCCCCACGTTGGGCGCCAAAAAGACTGTCGTGGTTTAACCCGGCTGGCAGCTAAATACCACGCAGCCGTTCGCTCACCCTCCCCCCTCCCTCTCTGGGACGGGGGAGAGAAATGGAAAGTGAAGCCCGTGAGTTGAGATAAAGACAGTTTAATAAGACAGGAAAATAATAATAACAAAATAATAATAACAATAATAACAATAATGTTACAATGGTGATAATAGGAAAGTAATAATAATATGTACAAACAAGTGATGCACAATGCAATTGCTCACCACCCGCTGACCGATGCCCAGCTTAACCCCGAGCAGTCCGGCCCCCTCTCCCCGGCTAGCCACCCCTATATATTGTTTAGCATGACGTCAGATGGTATGGAATACCCCTTTGGCTAGTTTGGGTCACCTGTCCTGGGTCTGTCCCCTCCCAGCTCTTACTGCACCCCCAGCCTGCCTGTTGGCAGGACAGAGCAAAAGGCTGAGATGTCCTTGGCTTGGTATAAGCACTGCTCTGCAACAATTAAAACATCAGGGTGTTATCAGCACTCTTCTCATCCTAAGCCAAAACACAGCATTCCACCAGCTACTAGGAAGAAAATTAATTCTGTTCTAACTGAAACCAGGACAACGACCCATGTGGCGGAAGTTTGTACGGAGTGCACCATCATCATATGCCAGCTCATTGGCAATAATGGCCTGGAAAGAGGATGAGGAACCCACAGTGGATGAAGTGGCTAAACAACTCCGGCAGTACGAAGAAAGTCTCTCCTCTTCCTTACAGGCCTGCGTCTCAGCTGTGGAGAAACTCTCTGAAAAGGTTCACCAACTTGAAGAGAATCTATCGTCCTCCCCACCTGAACCAACCAGTGTCCACCGACCAAAAGAGAACACTGTGAAGAAACTTTCTGAAAAGGTTCACCAACTTGAAGAGAGATTATTCTCCTCCGCACCTGTACAAAGCAGTGTCTCAGCTATCAGGGGTAGGTGTTCATCCACACAAGGAAGACGATATGGTGGGTACTCACCCCGTGCCACCCTGTGCTTTTACTTACGAGACCATGGAGAGGACATGAGAAAATGGGATGGAAAATCTACCGAGACCCTAGAGGCACAGGTACGTGAGTTGCAAAAGAAAACAATCAGGAAAAAGGGATTCTCTGAAAAGTTTGCTGCTCCAACTTCCAGCAGGCAGTCCTTCAAACACAGAAATGAAGAAGATTCTGACCAGGATTAGAGGGCCCCTGCCTCCAGCCAGGGGGAGGAAAGGGACAATCGAGTTTATTGGACTGTGTGGATTCGATGGCCTGGCACGTCAGACGCACAGAAGTATAAGGCTTTAGTAGACACCGGTGCACAATGTACTATAATGCCATCGAGCTATAAAGGACCAGAGCCCATCTGTATTTGTGGAGTGACAGGGGGATCTCAGCAGTTGACTGTATTGGAGGCTGAAGTGAGTCTGACTGGGAATGAGTGGGAAAAGCACCGCATTGTGACTGGCCCGGATGCTCCATGTATCCTTGGCATAGACTATCTTAGAAGAGGATATTGCAAGGACCCAAAAGGGTTCCGGTAGGCTTTTGGTATAGCTGCCTTAGAGACAGAGGGCATTAAACAATTATCTACCTTGCCTGGTCTCTCAGAGGACCCCTCTGTTGTGGGGTTGATGAGGGTCGAAGAACAGCAAGTGCCAATCGCTACCACAACTGTGCACCGGCGGCAATATCGCACTAACCGAGACTCCCTGATTCCCATCCATAAGCTAATTCTTCAATTGGAGAGCCAAGGAGTGATCAGCAAGACTCATTCACCTTTCAATAGTCCCATATGGCCAGTGCGAAAGTCTAATGGTGAGTGGAGACTAACAGTGGACTATCGTGGCCTGAACAAAGTCACGCCACCACCTAGTGCTGCAGTGCCGGACATACTGGAACTCCAGTATGAACTGGAATTGAAGGCAGCCAAGTGGTACGCCACAATTGATATCGCTAATGCATTTTTCTCCATCCCTCTAGCAGCAGAGTGCAGGCCACAATTTGCCTTCACTTGGAGGGGAGTCCAATATACTTGGAATCGGCTGCCCCAGGGGTGGAAACACAGCCCTACCATTTGCCATGGGTTGATCCAGTCTGCGCTAGAGCAGGGGGAAGCTCCTGAACACCTGCAGTACATCGATGACATTATTGTGTGGGGTGACACAGCAGAGGAAGTTTTTGAGAAAGGGAAGAAAATAGTCCAAATCCTTCTGAAGGCTTGTTTTGCCATAAAACAAAATAAAGTCAAAGGACCTGCACGAGAGATCCAATTTTTAGGAATAAAATGGCAAGATGGACGTCGTCAAATCCCAATGGATGTGATCAACAAAATAACAGCTATGTCTCCACCAACTAGCAAAAAAGAAACACAGACCTTCCTAGGTGTTGTGGGGTTTTGGAGAATGCACATCCCAAATTACAGTCTGATTGTAAACCCGCTCTACCAAGTAACCCGTAAGAAGAATGAGTTTGAATGGGGCCCTGAACAACGACAAGCCTTTGAACAAATCAAGCAGGAAATAGTCCATGCAGTAGCCCTTGGGCCAGTTCGAACAGGACCAGATGTAAAGAATGTGCTCTACACTGCAGCCGGGGAGAACGGCCCCACCTGGAGCCTCTGGCAGAAAGAACCTGGGGAAACTCGAGGTCGGCCCCTGGGGTTTTGGAGTTGGGGATACAGAGGATCCGAGGCCCGCTATACTCCAACTGAAAAGGAGATATTGGCAGCATATGAAGGAGTTCGATCTGCTTCGGAGGTGGTCGGTACTGAAGCGCAGCTCCTCCTAGCACCCCAATTGCCGGTACGAGGCTGGACATTCAAAGGAAGGGTCTCCTCTACACATCATGCAACTGATGCTACATGGAGCAAGTGGGTTGCACTGATTACTCAGCGGGCTCAAATAGGAAACCCCAGCCGCCCAGGAATATTGGAAGTGATTATGGACTGGCCAGAAGGCAAATACTTTGGGATATCATCCGAGGAGGAGGTGGTTCATGCTGAAGAAGCCCCACTGTACAACCAGTTACCAGAGAATGAAAAGAAATATGCCCTGTTCACTGATGGGTCCTGTCGTATTGTGGGGAAGCATCGGAGATGGAAGGCTGCTGTATGGAGTCCTACACGACGAGTTGTAGAAGCTGCTGAGGGAGAAGGTGAATCGAGTCAGTTTGCAGAAGTGAAGGCCATTCAGCTGGCTTTAGACATTGCTGAACGAGAAAAATGGCCAGTTCTCTATCTCTACACCGATTCATGGATGGTAGCAAATGCCCTGTGGGGATGGTTATAGCAATGGAAGCAAAACAACTGGCAGCGCAGGGGCAAGCCCATCTGGGCTGCTGCATTGTGGCAAGATATTGCTGCTCGGGTAGAGAACCTGGCTGTAAAAGTATGCCACGTAGATGCTCACGTGCCCAAGAATCGGGCTACTGAAGAACATCAAAACAACCAGCAGGTGGATCAGGCTGCTAAGATTGAAGTAGCTCAGGTGGACCTGGATTGGCAGCATAAAGGTGAATTATTTATAGCCCGATGGGCCCATGACACCTCAGGCCATCAAGGTAGAGATGCAACATACAGATGGGCTCGTGATCGAGGGGTGGACCTGACCATGGACGCTATAGCACAGGTTATTCATGACTGTGAAACGTGTGCTGCAATCAAGCAAGCCAAACGGTCAAAGCCTCTTTGGTATGGAGGACGATGGCTGAAATATCAATATGGAGAGGCCTGGCAGATTGATTACATCACACTCCCTCAAACTTGCAATGGCAAGCGCCATGTACTTACAATGGTGGAAGCAACCACCGGATGGCTGGAAACATATCCTGTGCCTCATGCCACTGCCCGGAACACTATCCTGGGCCTTGAAAAGCAAGTCCCATGGCGACATGGCACCCCAGAAAGAATAGAATCAGACAATGGGACTCATTTCCGAAACAACCTTATAGACACTTGGGCCAAAGAGCATGGTATTGAGTGGGTGTATCACATCCCCTATCATGCACCAGCCTCCGGGAAAGTTGAACGATACAATGGACTGTTAAAGACTACATTGAAAGCAACGGGCGCTGGGACATTCAAAAATTGGGATACGCATTTGGCAAAGGCCACCTGGTTAGTCAATACTAGGGGATCTGCCAACCGAGCTGGACCTGCCCAATCAAACCTGTTACGTACTGTAGATGGGGATAAAGTTCCTGTAGTGCATGTAAGAAATGTGCTGGGTAAAACATTCTGGGCTACTCCTGCCTCAGGAGAAGGCAAATCAATTTGTGGGATTGCTTTTGCTCAGGGACCTGGATACACTTGGTGGGTGATGCAAAAGAACGGAGAGGTCCGGTGTGTACCTCAAGGGGATTTAATACTGTGTGAGAATAGCCCATGAATTGAATTGTACCATGTTAATTACCATATAATACTGTATGTTATCACTACCATGACTACTATATACCCTACATGAAAATGGTGACTAATCAGAATGTATGGAGAAGAGTGTAACCTGAGCATGACATAAATGGTATGGAATAAGGGGTGGATAGATGTCCTGGTTTCAGTTAGGACAGAGTTGATTTTCTTCCTAGTAGCTGGTGGAATGCTGTGTTTTGGCTTGGGATGAGAAGAGTGCTGATAACACCCCGATGTTTTAATTGTTGCAGAGCAGTGCTTATACCAAGCCAAGGACATCTCAGCCTTTTGCTCTGTCCTGCCAACAGGCAGGCTGGGGGTGCAGTAAGAGCTGGGAGGGGACAGACCCAGGACAGGTGACCCAAACTAGCCAAAGGGGTATTCCATACCATCTGACGTCATGCTAAACAATATATAGGGGTGGCTAGCCAGGGAGAGGGGGCCGGACTGCTCGGGGTTAGGCTGGGCATCGGTCAGCGGGTGGTGAGCAATTGCATTGTGCATCACTTGTTTGTACATATTATTAGTAGTAGTACTATTATCATCATTGTATTATTATTATTATTATTGTTATTATTATTTTCCTGTCTTATTAAACTGTCATTATCTCAACTCACGGGCTTCGCTTTCCATTTCTCTCCCCCGTCCCAGAGAGGGAGGGGGGAGGGTGAGCGAACGGCTGCGTGGTGTTTAGCTGCCGGCCGGGTTAAACCCTGACATTGTTCAGCTAGCCTGATGGGGTCCTCAGATAAAGACTTCATCTCCTTCTTAAAACTCCTAACCTCTCTGCTGGTAAGGAGGGGGGGTAGTTCACCTAAGAGGATACACAGTTAGTGTTAGTACTGTTAGTATCAGGGAAGGCAAAATTCTCCATATCTCTTCTAATTCTTGCCACAGCCTAGAGTACGATCCTTCTTTAGGGACAGTGTTAATTGCAGTCCCTGTCTCCCTTCCTGGAGCGACTGCTGCTGCCACCGGTGCAATATTAGGATTATAGGGAGCATAACTTGGCTCCTTCTCCGAAAAAGGAATCTTATTGTTTACATATAAAGACTGAATTTTCATCAGACCCATATTTTGGCCAAAATACTGCTGTTTCCTTAATTGGTTCTTTTGTCCAGACTGATACACAATATTTAACTTTCTTCTTTTCTTTTTTTTTTTCCTTTTACCATCTCCTCTAATTTTGGGATTATTTTTCCAATTGCTTATCATTCTTCAGGAAGAACTATTGGTAGGCACTCCCCCAGGGATATCTCCCTTTCCCCTGGAACTCATATTTCCCCTTTTTCCTAGCCCTTATCAGTGTGCTGCTACAGAAATTTCCCTCCTGCAGGGTACCACACACTTTTCTGTGAGAAACACTCCGTAGCCAACAACTTAGGCTCAGGCGAGGATCTCAGTGAAGTAGTAATTTATTCGCAATTGCAATGGCGGGCGCCCCACAAGCAGGAGAGAGCGCATCTACTAGCTCCAAAACACAGTTTATATAATTTTGAGGACAGGACCCTCCCCTGTTTCCCCACTGAGTGGGTAATCCAGGTTCACAATTGATCTGATGCTTCACAGACAATGAATGGCCTTCAGTTGCCGGCCTGTTAAATTCCAAATTTCTTTTGACATTTTTACTGCTTGAAGTGGTAATGTTTCTTCACTTATCTGACTTGACTTGACACCATGATTTTCACCTAATTGTTCTAAGGAATCCGCTTGTCTGCATTTTACAATGTAGTCTGCTAAGTTTTCTTATCACTGCAAGCATATCTCAATACCACATTCCTTCCCTCTAAACAATGTAATTCTGTGCAAAAACAACATTTTTGTTGCCACAGCTGCAAGAATGCAAAAATATGCTGTCTCCTCGTACAGGAATTACATCTAAAATGCCTCTCTTCCTGTTCCCAATGACTTGCAAGACAAATTCTTCTGACACATTTTCTGAAGTCTTCTTCTATAGCCTCTTTCTCAGTGTGAATCTTTACCTGGGAAAACTTCTAGAGCTCACGTCTTCTTCGCAGTCCCACAGTGACTCTGGACAAATTGAATCTGTCTTCTCCAAAATCTACTAGCTGAAATGTTTTATTTCTTTACCCCAGAAAGTATTTACTTCTAATTTATTAATGGGATAGTCCTGACTGTACTTCTAACTACTGCTCTCTTCTTATGCACTAGCAATGTTTTTCTATGGATTTTACTGCCATGGCAACTTGGCTGCATAAAGGTGTTTTTTTCTTGCCTATTTTTTTTTTTATTATGTGCACCTTTTGTCAGTACGGAGGCACACCAGAGTAGCTGAAAGATCACAGTTTTTGCCTCGTGCTTGTCACAGGCGATGTGAGAATTGACTGGCCCTTTCCAGATTGCAGCTGCTGCTAATGGCAAGAGGGCTCTCTGATGTTCAGAACACACAGAAATGTTACAAGCATCAGCCCAGCTGAAGTGGTTGATTTCCTGCATAAAATTGCACTTATTTTGTCTGTGTAGCATATTGATTTCCGATTTTATTTTTTTTACATGTTGCTTGCATACTCCCTTCATTCAAATGTAGCAGAACAAGGCATAAACGCCAGATGTACAGCTTTGCCTGCTAAGATGGATGCATTAAAGGTCAGCCCCTTCTCTTCATCTTCCCTTTTACCTTTCGCCTCAGCACATGAGCACAGTGACTGACTGGCCTAAACAATTTCAGTCTCAGCCTCCTCAATCACCTGGCACTTTTTGTCTTCCATGCTTTAGTGGAGCACTGCAGTAGTTGGCATGGGGGGTGGCAAATCACATACTGCACTGACCCTTCTCTGCATTGAACAGAGCTTCTCTCTTCATGTTCTTGCACTATTTGTATGTGTAGTTGTTTGTTTTACTACTTGACATAACTTTTCTTCCATTTTTCATTTAGCTTTCACATGTAGTTCTCCAGCAAAGAGCCTTCCTCATTTTATTTCTTCAGTTGGACCCATTTAATCAGTTCTGTTCTTTCTGATACTGTTTTACTCACTTTTTCCTTTCTTCTCATAATTAATTGAAGTCCTACTTCTTTTTCCTGCTAAAACATGTATGTCCTTGTTCCTGCAAAGTGGCACCAAAATCACAATGAACTTGAAATAAGTTACATTATCAGAAACAATACATTTGGGACTGGAAAAAGACTGTTGGGTGACATTCTTAAGACATGTGTCCAAGACAAGTCCAACTTGTCCATGACAAGTCCAACTCTTGGCTCCACAAAGGCCCACCCAAAAATCAGACCCTATGCCTGAGAGCATTGTCCAAATGCTGCTTGAACTCTGGCAGCTCAGTGCTGCAACCACTGCCCTGGGTAGCCTGTCCCAGCACCCAATCACACTCTCGGTGAAGAACCTTTTCCTAACACCCAGCCTGACCCACCTCTGTCCCAGCTCCATGCTGTTCCCTCAGGTCCTGTCGCTGTCCCCAGAGAGCAGAGCTCAGCGCCTGACACTCCGCTCCCCTTGGGAGGAAGCTGTAGACCATGATTCCTATGTATTCTCAAAACCTTGGACAGGTGTAAATCACAAAACACACGCTAAAAAATTACTTGGAGAAATTGGGATGGTATTTAATTATCACAGGCATTTGAGCTTCTGTGACAAGCACGTGCCATTGCTAATACCAGTGCTTTCTTCATGATTATACAACCTTGTAGCTGTTTCATGTGACTATATTGGCAGTGCTCTGGCCCACACTGGCACAAACTCTAAAAAGGTAAAAATGCTAACACTTTCCTTTCATGCATATAAATACATGGTAGTTACCTAAACGCCATTTTAGATGTCATCAGGCATGTGAAATATCCATCATGACATCTTGTGCAGATGTTGCTTTGTGTCTTTGCTGCTTGTACACAAAATCTCTCACCCTGTAAGTTTATTATGTTAGCGTTTCCTTAAACTATATTAAAAAAACCTCTGAAATACTTTTTTTTTTTTTTTAATATTTATTTTATACTCCCCTGTAGCAAAGCCTAGATGGAAAATAGCACCTTGCACTGGAGGGCTAGTGGGGAGGCACAGTGGCCAGCCCTACTATTTGCTACTCTCTGCTCCAGAAAGGCTCACACTATCCCTGCACTTGCAGCTCTCCTGGAGTCAAGAGCTCCACTCCTGGGCCCCTTTCATGGGGATTTTTTTCCTGGATATTGCAGCTTGTGCCCATCACCTCTCATTAGAAGCCTAACAAGAAAATAAAAGCAACAGGACAAGAGGCAACAGGCACAAAATGAAGCACAGGAAGTTCTGGCTGAATATGAGGGGGCACTTCTTTACTGTGAGGGTGACAGAGCACTGGAACAGGTTGCCCAGAGAGTTTGTGGAGTCTCCTTGTTTGGATATTCAAAACCCACCTGGATGCCATCCTGCACAACGTGCTCTAGGTGATCCTGCTTGGCAGGGGGGTTGGACTAGATTATCTTCAGAGGTCCCTTCCAACCTCAGACATTCTGTGACACAAGGCTGGCTAATACAGTCACGGACCTCTGTGAAACCTGTCCTCTTTTGCAGCACCACATACCCTAGGAACACATAAAATGGTACTAAACCCCTGTATTTAGGCACCATAACCTCTCCCATATTGTTCTGACTTGCATTGTCAGCAATTCAGCTCAGCTTCCTGTCTTAATAACAAACCGTTAACTTGCATAACCAGCAAATTACAGATAAATCTAAATGTATGCCTGAAGTTAAGTCTGTGATAAAGGTATCTCATATTCTGGACAGAACTTCCTAATCATATGCATACAATTGATGTAAACATGATAAGAGTATGCAGCAAAGGAAAAAGACTTATATAAGGAGCAAGGTTTATGACTCATGTAGAAACAAGACTTTTCATCTCTTTTTAATGATAAAGTAAGCTTCCACTGTAGAATGAATGATTTATTTTCTCTTGGTCAGCTATTCCATTCTGCAAATTTAGATTTTAAAATGTAGGAAGCTTCAAAAATTAAGAGAGATTTCTTGATATCTTCTACGTGTCTTTGGATTTTAGGATATCAACTTGAAATAGGATTGATGTAGAATGTATTTCAAAGTATTTAAGCTAGGCTAAGACTCTAAAAGCTGTCAGGCTTTAAACAGTCCTGCAATAAATTAATCACTGGCTTCAGAATAAATAGTAATATACATGTCTTTGCAAAACGATTTAAGAAAATATATGCATTAAAGAAGAAGACCATTGCTAATGCTGGTATGTTAAGGCAACATTAAGTGGGAAAGTAAATAATGTGTAGGACAAAAATCCCCCGCTGCCAATCAGATGCCTATGAAAAATGATGCACTCTACCCTGTTAGGAAGTTTACATTTGCCAAGTATTATATTAGGGTAGCATTTCTTAAAATGTGAATGGTAAACATCAGAAAGTAGTCCAACTGGAAACATCTTCCAGTACTATGAACATATATGTACAATCGCACATTTTCATAAATCCAAATGAGAAACTGGTACAAAATGGGAAAATACAAATTAACAGATACTTACAGAATTAAGCCTGATTTTTATTTGGTTGTGCGAACCTCTGAGGTAACACTATACTACAGATGACACTTCTTGGATTTCTCCCCCACCCTCAAAAGATTTCATAGCTGTTTCATTCAAAAAAAGGCTGAGAAAGACCGCGCTGAATAAAAAAAAAATAAACTATTGAGAAGATTTATAAAGTAATCTGTCAGAAGAAATTTAATTTGTAGCCTTTTGGGCTAGAAAACTCTGGCTTACAAGCTTCAGAGAAAAAAAATAAAGAAAATGGAAGTTTTGTCTTCATAAGCACACAATGTAATATTTAAAAGTCAAAACTATCGCTGTACTTTGTAAAGTGTTGTTTTTCCACTTTTAGCTTTGACAGAGCCAGGAGTTACCTAGTTAAAACAGGCCATAATAATGGGCAGGAAAAACAGCAACAAACTGAAATTCACTCTTCACTACACAGCACAAAAATCACAGTCACAGTTTCATATTTAATGTGGAATCACTTTAAGTATACAATATTTCAAAAGATCCAGAAATTAGTTAAGAGATAAAAGCCAGCAGAACAAAAATACAGGAAATCCAAACTACATCTTTGACCTTTTTAATCCTAAATTTGAGGGTCACATGCCTGAATAGACAAGTTTTAGCTTTATGAGGAAAGAAACTTTGGTATGGAGTTAAACTAGCTACATGAATAGCACCTGTAGCTTTCAAAATAAATAGTAATGGCTAACTAGACACCATGGCAGCAAGATAGACTCCTATTAAAAAAATAAAAATAAAAATAAGGACAAGCACGTGTTTGGAAGCTATGCCTGGACAACAGAAACTACTGCAATTTTTTTTTTTAGTCATTTTAAAGCACACACTAATTATTCTATTTCTGACACTGAAATTATTTAAAAAGTTTTTCTTAATGAGATTGCTTTCATTTTATTTGCTAACCATTAATATTCACTCCTTTTAAAATTGCACTCTGATGCTTGAAGAACATTAAAATTTAAATAAATTAATTAAAATATTAAAATTTTTCTTTAAGATTCCCTCTATTTTCTAAAATATTTTATTTGCATTGTATGGACCCATGCTGTTAGCAGTAGGTGTTGCAAGACAAAAGTATCCCCCTACTCCAAAACTTGTTTTATTAAAAAGGTCAAAGATAAATTAAACCACAAACTACAAACGGGAACAGAAGTTTTTAACAAATGGTATCAGAAATGGTTTGGCAGGGGGGTCGGACCTGATGATCTCCTTAGGTCACTTCCAATCCCTACAATTCTGTGATTCTGTGAAATGACAAATGATCTTTGTGATGGCTGATGCTCTCATACAGCCTGTGATTAAGTAGATACCAGAATGTTAGTCTATGTTATCTATGTTTTATGGGTTTGCAACAAAGTATAATACACATTGAACAGAATAAGTGAAACTTCAGTTTCCAGTATATAATGAATTTAAGTCATTTAATAAATTTTAGCTTTTGAGTGTTCCACTTCAGTGCTGTTACAATAAATCACACCTGCGTATCAGAGCATATATCAACAGCATGATGTAACTTTACTTACACCACTGCTATATTTAGCTTTTTGAAAGAGACATAAGCATACACTATAGCCACATCAAATAATTTTCTGGTTTTTTTTGGTGGTGTTTTTTTTTGTTTTGTTTTGTTTTTTTCTTTGATAGCCTTCTCTTAGTAATACTTCACTTTTAAATTTTGATTTATTGAAAAAAAAATCACAGAAATTTTATACAGGAATAGCTATAAGGAATAACTTACAGGCACTGATATGACAAATATCTATTTTTAAGGTCTAAGAGGCATTAATATTATATTGACAAAGCTGATTGAAAAGAATGACTAACTTTGTCCAAATAGGAAATGCCCGTTTCTGCTTATATGTTAAGAAATTCAGAAAGTTATTTTTTGGCCTTGCTATGTCACAAAGTCTATCATACAAAGAACTACGCATTTAACCTAAAATGATAGTTTTAAAAGCCCTTCTATTAAAAACAAAATCATGCTAAACTTTGATCAATTATGTAGCTGCTTTAAAACTGTTGCAAGACCATAATGTATATATTAGCTTTTATACTGCTAATGCAAAACTAACAGCAAACTTGATTAGATTAACACAAATTTGTTTTAATTACACTGTTATATCACACTAAGATGACAAATGCTACAAGATTGGCAAAAGCATTTAATTCTGAGCACTCAAATGGCAGGCTAATTCTGTTGTAACCCCTTCACATTTAGGGAAAAAAAGTATAATCCTGCAGTCTCACTTTACAAAAAAAAAAGTTCTGTAAAATATTAATTGGGAGGGGAACAGTTTATACTATCTAACACAAAGTAACTTATACAACTAGTGTCAAGGGCAAACAAAAAAACCTTCTAAATAAAATGTCAAAATACACATAGCAACAGAAGCAGAAATGCTGCATTAAATACAGTCAAGATAAGACAACACACTTGTTAATAAAAAAGGTCAAAAAAGAAGAAAAGTTACTGAAGTTAGCAATACATTTAAAGGAAACACAATGAGGGGGAAAAAAAAATCAATCTATTTTCTCCCCAATGACAGTTTCCATTTGTAGTCTTTCCATCCATAATTTGTGTGATACAGCACATCCATTACAATGTTCAGAATCTCACAGAAAAGCTAGGTTGTTCTAATTCCCGAGCTGGTTTTGGATGTTTTAAACAGACATTATTATGAAGTAAAAGCAAGGCAACAAATGGACTTTTTATCACCTTCAATCTTAGCATAAATGAAAAACTTTTTTTTTTTAAAAGTTATCATAATCTTTTTTGTCTTTTTTCCCCTCTGCTTCAAATCCATCAACCCCATCACTGTCCCTTCTCCTTTTACGATTGTTATGGATGTTGAAGCGTTGATTCATCTGTGGTAATGGATCCATTCCTAAAACTTTGTGTATTTGACGGAATGCAAGGAGTCTCAATGCAAACTACAAAAAGGGTAGAAAGAAGATATTTCAGTTAGAAACAAATGTCAATTTTGAGTACTTTGTCAAACAACAGAGAAGTGGTGTAAGATATCATCCTTAGCTCTTACTATCCATCCTCTTCTTTTCCACAGCATCAACACAGTAATATATGCATGTTACATTTGCTATCTCTGTACAAAGCCCAGCATCTCAGCTTCAAAATAATATGTTTTAACTGTTGGACTAGCAAATGAAGCAGCCAAGGCTTTTCACACATCCCATTACATGCTAGTAATCTTTGGCAAAAGGATCAAACAAACTCGTAGAGACAGTGAGCTATTCAGCTGCAAGCATGAGTGGTCAATACTATGAACAGAAACAATAAATATTAAAATTTAAACATATTTATTTGTATGATCTTAAGTTCCAACAACATTTTAAATCTAATAGAATACTGTTGTAGGCAGAGCATCCTTATGGATATACATGTATATAGAAAGGAACGTTCCAAACTTGTCACATTTATTTCAGTGCAAAACACAACACTGCTCCGCATCCTCTCCTGCGACATTTTCATTGCCTAGATTAAGGCTCATCATCTAAAAAAAATGGACTATGTTCTTATAAGAAAGGAAAATTCACATCCACATAGCCTCATTCAGAAAAAACACTAATGTCTTCAACTTTAGTTATTTTACACATATTTTCCCTTACCTGTGCACTTGAAGTAATATCTTCTCGTTGCTGATCTGTCATTACAGCAAGTGTATCAAAAGGATCTCTCTCACAAGGGTCCAGAAGGCCAGGACCACCTAGAATGGTTAGGCTAATTAGTAGAACATCTATACCTTATTTTGACCAAGACTATATATTTTATATTACTTCAGCATAAGTACATTGATCAAATTCAACTTGCCTTTAAGGATGATTCCTGAAGATATACACTCAAAAACTCTTCTAAGTGCATCCCCAGGACTCTGTGGTCCAGTAGCACTGCTGATTGCTTTTTCCACGAGCAACTCCATAGCCTGTAACAACAACAACAAAATCCAGTTAATTCAGAAGACTGATTGAAACAGAAAAAAAAACACACTACTGTTGTTCAATACAGAACTTTCCATAGAATGGTTTGGGTTGGAAAGGACCTTAAAGATCATCTAGTTCCAATCCCCCTGCCATAGGCAGGGATGCCACCCACTAAGACCAGGTTGCCCAGGGCTTTGTCCAACCTGGTCTTGAACACCTCCAGGGATGGGGAATCCACAACCTCACTGGACAACCTGTTCCAGTGCCTCACCACCCTCTGAGTGAAGAATTTCTTCCTAACCTCTAATGTAAATCTCCCCTCTTTTAGTTTAAAACCATTCCCCATCGTCCTGTCATTATCCAACTGAGCAAAGAGTTGCTCTCCATCTTTTTTATAAGCCCCCTTCAAGTACTGAAAGGTTGCAACGAGGTCACCCTAGAGCCTTCTCTTCTGTAGGCTGAACAGCTCCAGCTCTCTCAGCCTTTCTTCATAGGAGAGGTGCTCCAGCCCTCTGATCATCTCTGTGGCCCTCCTCTGGACCCACTCTAACAGATCAACATCCTTCTTTTGATGGGGGCTCCAGACCTTGATGCAGTACTCCAAGAGGGGCCTCACAAGGGCAGAGAAGAGGGGGACAATCCCCTCCCTCAACCTGCTGGCCACTCCTCTGTTTATGCAGCCCAGGATGCAGTTGGCCTTCTGGGCTGCAAGCATGCACTGCTGGCTCATGTTGAGCCTTTTGTCCACCAGAACCCCCAAGTCCTTCTCTGCAGGGCTGCTCTCAATGGGTTCTTCTCCCAGTCTGTACTCATGTCTGGGATTGCCCTGACCCAGGTGCAGCATCCTGCAACTTGGCCTTGTTGAACCTCATTAGGTTCACTCAACAACTTTTGACGTAGAAATTTTGAAGAACATCACAGAACAATTTCAGTTAAAATGGAAAAAAAAAAAAAAAAAAAAAAGCATATTTTGTAAAAGTGCATAAAAAAGACTGGTGCAAGATTAACACTGGGTACCAATACAGACATGCCTCTTCTCATCACAGATTGCCCAAAAGTTGTTTTTTTTAAAAAATTATTATTATACATTAGTAACTATACATGTGCAGATAGCCAATTTGTCCAACAATTTCTTGGGAACTCATGAAAAATGATGGGTTATCTAAACGTGGCAGCCAGATGAATAAACAGCACACAGTGTATCTAATAAGAGTAAAAGAATATGACAAAAAATCTATTGTGTTTTCTATAAGAACACAAACTCAAATCATCAAAAATATAATGGTCTTTTGTTTGAAGTTTAGTTTAAATGGTTACTAGTTCCTCAGATTAACAAAACTGAAGCTCACATGTTTTTTTCCTGGACTTAGCCTAACACTAACTCAGATGATAAACAAGCGTAAAAAAAATCTTATCAATCAACAGATTTTCAAAAATGTACACACCAAAAAATT